>NC_048587.1:62206973-62524473 GCF_013265735.2 Oncorhynchus mykiss | reverse complement strand
TTTCATTTCTTCCCTAGTCCTTTTTCAGTCCTATTCAGTCCCTGAGTCTCCATAGATTAAATATCAAGATAAGATCCCCCCCTCCGCCCGCCCACATCAGAAGTGTTACCACATACAATACCAAAGGGAACAGATTAAATGTCTCTCCTCTCTCTCTCCACAGATCCAGCCCTATGATAAGATAGCAGCGCTGCCCCTGCCGGACAGCCTGGCAGACAGTCTCAACAAGCTGGTGGTCGTCAAGTTGAATGGAGGCCTGGGGACCAGCATGGGCTGTAAAGGCCCCAAGAGCCTCATCAGCGTCCGCAACGAGAACACTTTCCTGGACCTCACCGTGCAGCAGATAGAGGTACCTGTCGTCAATATGTTGTTAGAATGTCATGAGCAGTCATATACATGTCATCAGCAGTCATATACATGTCATGAGCAGTCATATACATGTCATAAGCAGTCATAGACATGTCATGAGCAGTCATATACATGTCATCAGCAGTCATATACATGTCATCAGCAGTCATAAACATGTCATCAGCAGTCATAAACATGTCATCAGCAGTCATATACATGTCATCAGCAGTCATATACATGTCATCAGCAGTCATATACATGTCATGAGCAGTCATAAACATGTCATCAGCAGTCATATACATGTCATCAGCAGTCATAAACATGTCATCAGCAGTCATATACATGTCATGAGCAGTCATATACATGTTATAAGCAGTCATAGACATGTCATGAGCAGTCATGGGCATATCTGGCTCCTGAGTGGTGCAGCGGACTGAGGCACTGCATCACAGCGGACTAAGGCACTCCATCTCAGCGGTCTGAGGCACTGTATCTCAGCGCACTGCGTCTCAGCGGACTGAGGGACTCCATCTCAGCGGACTGAGGGACTCCATCTCAGCGGACTAAGGCACTCCATCTCAGCGGACTGAGGGACTCCATCTCAGCGGACTGAGGGACTCCATCTCAGCGGACTGAGGGACTCCATCTCAGCGGTCTGAGGCACTCCATCTCAGCGGTCTGAGGGACTCCATCTCAGCGGACTGAGGGACTCCATCTCAGCGGACTGAGGCACACCATCTCAGCGGTCTGAGGCACTGCATCACAGCGGTCTGAGGCACTCCATCTCAGCGGTCTGAGGCACTGCATCACAGCGGACTAAGGCACTCCATCTCAGCGGTCTGAGGCACTGCATCACAGCGGTCTGAGGCACTCCATCTCAGCGGACTAAGGCACTCCATCTCAGCGGACTGAGGGACTCCATCTCAGCGGACTGAGGGACTCCATCTCAGCGGACTGAGGGACTCCATCTCAGCGGTCTGAGGCACTCCATCTCAGCGGTCTGAGGGACTCCATCTCAGCGGACTGAGGGACTCCATCTCAGCGGACTGAGGCACTCCATCTCAGCGGTCTGAGGCACTCCATCTCAGCGGTCTGAGGCACTGCATCACAGCGGTCTGAGGCACTCCATCTCAGCGGTCTGAGGCACTGCATCACAGCGGACTAAGGCACTCCATCTCAGCGGTCTGAGGCACTGCATCACAGCGGTCTGAGGCACTCCATCTCAGCGGTCTGAGGCACTCCATCTCAGCGGTCTGAGGCACTGCATCACAGCGGACTGAGGCACTGCATCACAGCGGTCTGAGGCACTGCAGCTCAGCGGTCTGAGGCACTGCATCACAGCGGTCTGAGGCACTGCATCACAGCGGACTGAGGCACTGCATCACAGCGGACTTAGGCACTCCATCTCAGCGGTCTTAGGCATTGCATCACAGCAAACTGAGGCACTGCATCACAGCGGACTAAGGCACTCCATCTCAGCGGTCTTAGGCATTGCATCACAGCAAACTGAGGCACTCCATCTCAGCGGTCTGAGGCACTGTATCTCAGCGCACTGCGTCTCAACGGACTGAGGGACTCCATCTCAGCGGACTGAGGCACTGCATCTTAGTGCTTGAGGCGTCCCTAATGACTCTGGTTCGATTCCAGGCTGCATCACGACCGGCCTTGATTGGGAGTCCCATAGGTCGGTGCACAATTGGCCCAGCGTCGTCCGGGTTTGGCTGGGGTAGGCCGTCATTGTAAAAATAATTTGTTCTTGACTGACTTACCTAGTTAAATAAAGGTTAAAAATGACATAAGAGTTGTCATAACTGTCATTATATCATTATAACTCATAATAACTTGTTATAACAGATACAGTGGGGCAAAAAAGTATTTAGTCAGCCACCAATTGTGCAAGTTCTCCCATTTAAAAATATGAGAGAGGCCTGTAATTTTCATAATACGTACACTTCAACTATGACAGACAAAATGATTTAAAAAATCCAGAAAATCACATTGTAGGATTTTTAATGAATTTATTTGCAAATTATGGTGGAAAATAAGTATTTGGTCACCTACAAACAAGCAAGATTTGTCCCCCTGCTTAAGCCAGTACATGTCCAGGCCCGTCTGAAGTTTGCTAGAAAGCATTTGGATGATCCAGAAGAAGATTGGGAGAATGTCATATGGTCAGATGAAACCAAAATATTACTTTTTGGTAAAAACTCAACTCGTCGTGTTTGCAACTCGTCGTGTTTGGAGGACAAAGAATGCTGAGTTGCATCCAAAGAACACCATACCTACTGTGAAGCATGGGGGTGGAAACATCATGCTTTGGGGCTGTTTTTCTGCAAAGGGACCAGGACGACTGATCCGTGTAAAGGAAAGAATGAGTGGGGCCATGTATCGTGAGATTTTGAGTGAAAACCTCCTTCCATCAGCAAGGGCATTGAAGATGAAACGTGGCTGGGTCTTTCAGCATGACAATGATCACACACACACTCACACACACACACACACACACACACACACACACACAGAGAGAGAGATGACTGAGAACCTTTACTCAGGGGACAGGGCAGAGGTGGGAGTTGGTGAACATTAATGTGAGTTGGTATCCATTTTCTCCCTAAATGGCCTGATTCACAGTGGAGGTAATATGCCTATATCTGGAGGGTAAAATGATTGTCCCAGAACCACTGGGATGTGAGACAGACACAGGACACAGTGTGTGGAGGTGGGGAGAGTGTTCATGATGTGGATGTTGATGAAGGCAGCCCCCCCCCACACCTCTCTGATTCAGAGCGGGTTGGGATACATGTGGAAGACACACCTCTCTGATTCAGAGCGGGTTGGGATACATGTGGAAGACACACCTCTCTGATTCAGAGCGGGTTGGGATACATGTGGAAGACATATTTCAGTTGAATACTTTCAGTTGTTCCATTTTCCTTTCCCTTTGCTTGCAGCCGTTACACAACACACACAGATACACACATATACAGACAACCACACACACGTCCGCAAACAAATACCGCCTCTCTCTGGCTCTGACACACACACACCTCTCAGTTCCAGCACACTGCGCTCTCTGTCCCCCCTCTGCCTGGCCAAACCCACAGACCTGCCCCATAGAATAACAGCTCTCCTTTCAGTCAGACTGCCTGAAGACATTAGAGAGCTTCACACAGACCCTCAGCTGATCTTATAATATACTAAATATAATGATCATGCTGTTTAATCTACTTGAGAGATACATAATACAACATTTGTAATGTCTTTATTCTTTTGGAACTTCTGTGAGCGTAATGTTTACTGTTAATTTTACTTTTGTATATTCTCTACTTCACTATGTTAACATATGTTTCCCATACCAATAAAGCCCCTTGGGGGGGGGGAAGAGAGAGAGAGAGAGAGAGAGAGAGAGAGAGAGAGAGAGAGAGAGAGAAAGAGAGAAAGAGAGAGAGAGAGAGAGAGAGAGAGAGAGAGAGAGAGAGAGAGAGAGAGCATGTGCTTGTAATTTGGAGAGAGGGTGAGGGTGAGAAGGGCTGTTTTCTTAATCCACAGGACCTCTTTATCCCTCCTCTCTAGCCTGCTGACCTTTCAACTCTGTCCTGGGGTCCTCTGAGGAAATGGGAGTTCATAACTTCCCAAAATTCATAAAACGAAACTTAAAATGGTTGCACTAAATCTAAACAAACATCCTACAGTGGAATAGATCCTGTTACGCCAGTCAGACAGCGTGTGATTTCCTGATAGTTACGTTGTGTCATATCCTGGTAGTTACATTGGTTGGTAGTGGAGCTGAACTTCACACGACCCACCCACCTCTCCTAGGACAGTCCCACCCTTAATGACCTCATAAAGCCGAGACGAACCTCGACCAGCCTGGTTACTTCATAAACTCCACCACACACCCACACAGTTTTTTTAACAGTTTACCGTAACAACCCCTCCCTCGTTAAAGTCTGGACTCTAGAGTCTTCGGGCTTGTTCAGCATTGCAGCCGACTGGGCAGCCAGACTGCCGACTAACTGAGCTACAAATCACCTTGCATCATAAATAACTACTCATTATGATTTGTCAATCAGTCAGTCACAATGCATCTCGGATTTGATGCTCTCCAACACTGCCATTGCATTAGCTCCAAACAGCCTGTCACTTGGTTTGCTGTGGCCAGTATGCCCACCAAGCACTCCTTTCACCTGTTCTCAATCCAATATGGCCGCCAAGCACTCCTTTCACCTGTTCTCAATCCAATATGGCCGCCAAGCACTCCTTTCACCTGTTCTCAATCCAATATGGCCGCCAAGCACTCCTTTCACCTGTTCTCAATCCAATATGGCCGCCAAGCACTCCTTTCACCTGTTCTCAATCCAATATGGCCGCCAAGCCCTCCTTTCACCTGTTCTCAATCCAATATGGCCGCCAAGCACTCCTTTCACCTGTTCTCAATCCAATATGGCCGCCAAGCACTCCTTTCACCTGTTCTCAATCCAATATGGCCGCCAAGCACTCCTTTCACCTGTTCTCAATCCAATATGGCCGCCAAGCACTCCTTTCACCTGTTCTCAATCCAATATGGCCGCCAAGCACTCCTTTCACCTGTTCTCAATCCAATATGGCCGCCAAGCCCTCCTTTCACCTGTTCTCAATCCAATATGGCCGCCAAGCACTCCTTTCACCTGTTCTCAATCCAATATGGCCGCCAAGCACTCCTTTCACCTGTTCTCAATCCAATATGGCCGCCAAGCACTCCTTTCACCTGTTCTTAATCCAATATCTTTTTCCCTCAGCACTTGAACAAGAAGTACAACACAGACGTTCCTCTGGTCCTGATGAACTCCTTCAACACGGATGAAGACACCAAGAAGATCCTTCAGAAATACACACACCACCGTGTCAAGATACACACCTTCAACCAGAGCAGGTAACACACGCACCGCAGTATGTCTCATATCTTGCTTGATCAGAATATATGAGACATACTGGACATAACACTGGAAATCCTGTCTGTAGCTGTAATGAATGGACTCTAAAGACTTAAAGGAAAAATCCACCCAAAACCACTAATTCCTTTCATTTACAGTGTTAAATCACACTAACATGTGTGAGAAAAGTAGCTAAACTTGTGAGTATTTAAATATTTAATTTTGCCGTTATAATAAGGTTGGTAGCAACATGGAAAATCATTGTGGAAATCTGTTGCAGTTCAAATCAACTACAAAATCCACAATGCAACGCTCTCTCTATGGGCTGGCTAGCTAGCAAGGAAACTTAGCTACACGCAATTATGCCAAAGACAATATCAGCATGTAGAGTAGATAGTTAGCTGTAAAATTGACTAAATAAACGGCACTATCAATTGTGACACATCACCTGGTATCAGTCCTATGTAGCAACATTTGACTTTTTAATTTTATTTACATAAAAGTAGAGACTGGGCTAGAAAATGGTATATCATACTACTACCAATACAGACATTGTCATTGCTGTAGTATGAATCTGCAGGTAGCTAAAGCTAACCAACTAGGTTCAATGTTAGCTAGCTAACATTAGGCTATAACTAGCAATGCAAATGGATTTCTGATTCAAATAATATTACTGCACAGATTATACATGTAACGTTAGATAGCGAGCCAGCATGATAACGTTCACTAGCTAGCAAACAGTATGCTTTAACTTGCAATGAAAACAACTTTCTGACTAAATTAGAAACCTCGAATATCTGAAATTGTAGCTAAACTCTTAACGGTATACACTAATGAATGCTTCACGGTAGACCGGAACCATGTAACTCAGTTTTGTTTGTAGCTACATCATCTTGTTTGTCAGCGTTGTGTCAAGTCACTCCGGTTCACACAGACCGTGGTGTATGCAGAAACTGACCTGTCGATAGCGCCTGCTAAAGTCAGGCCATTAAAGAGAAAAGTAGCTCAACTTTTGTAGTTCTCCATGGCTAACATTATATCTTTCAAAAACGCTACAGAAGAAAGGACGATCAACATATACAGTATTGAGCAGCTCACGTTATAGACAGAAGTCTGCTATATGGCAGACCAATCCAAACTCATCTCCCGGCATGTCCAGCCCATTCATTATGTCAGCCAATCATGGCTACCAGTTAGGTTCCTGTCTTTTTCCGTGGCTAAACCAACTAGGCTCATAATTTAACCATTTTATTCATATTTACAGATGGAATACAAGTTTGTTATTAATGCAAATCAAATCAAATGTATTTATATAGCCCTTCGTACATCAGCTGATATCTCAAAGTGCTGTACAGAAACCCAGCCTAAAACCCCAAACAGCAAGCAAAGCAGGTGCAGAAGCACGGTGGCTAGGAAAAACTCCCTAGAAAGGCCAAAACCTAGGAAGAAACCTAGAGAGGAACCAGGCTATGAGGGGTGGTCAGTCCTCTTCTGGCTGTGCCGGGTGGAGATTATAACAGAACATGGCCAAGATGTTCAAATGTTCATAAATGACCAGCATGGTCAAATAATAATAATCACAGGCAGAACAGTTGAAACTGGAGCAGCAGCATGGCCAGGTGGACTGGGGACAGCAAGGAGTCATCATGTCAGGTAGTCCTGAGGCATGGTTCTAGAGCTCAGGGCCTCCGAGAGAGAGAAAGAAAGAGAGAAAGAGAGAATTAGAGAGAGCATACTTAAATTCACACAGGACACCGGATAAAACAGGAGAAATACTCCAGATATAACAGACTGACCCTAGCCCCCTGACACATAAACTACTGCAGCATAAATACTGGAGGCTGAGACCGGAGGGGTCAGGAGACACTGTGGCCCCATCCGAGGACACCCCCGGACAGGGCCAAACAGGAAGGATATAACCCCAATCACTTTGCCAAAGCACAGCCCCCACACCACTAGAGGGATATCTTCAACCACCAACTTACCATCCTGAGACAAGGCAGAGTATAGCCCACAAAGATCTCCGCTACGGCACAACCCAAGGGGGGGCGCCAACCCAGACGGGAAGATCACATCAGTGACTCAACCCACTCAAGTGACGCACCCCTCCTAGGGACGGTATGAAAGAGCCCCAGTAAGCCAGTGACTCAGCCCCTGTAATAGGGTTAGAGGCAGAGAATCCCAGTGGAAAGAGGGGAACCGGCCAGGCAGAGACAGCAAGGGCGGTTCGTTGCTCCAGAGCCTTTCCGTTCACCTTCCCACTCCTGGGCCAGACTACACTCAATCATATGAACCACTGAAGAGATGAGTCTTCAGTAAAGACTTAAAGGTTGAGACCGAGTTTGCGTCTCTCACATGGATAGGCAGACCATTCCATAAAAATGGAGCTCTATAGGAGAAAGCCCTGCCTCCAGCTGTTTGCTTAGAAATTCTAGGGACAATTAGGAGGCCTGCGTCTTGTGACCGTAGCGTACGTGTAGGTATGTACGGCAGGACCAAATCAGAGAGATAGTTAGGAGCAAGCCCATGTAATGCTTTGTAGGTTAGCAGTAAAACCTTGAAATCAGCCCTAGCCTTAACAGGAAGCCAGTGTAGGGAGGCTAGCACTGGAGTAATATGATCACATTTTTTGGTTCTAGTCAGGATTCTAGCAGTCGTATTTAGCACTAACTGAAGTTTATAGACTACTGCAATGCTCTACTTTCCAGCTACCCGGATAAAGCACTAAATAAACTTAGTGCTTTATCCGGGTAGCTGGAAAGTAGAGCATTGCAGTAGTCTAACCTAGAAGTGACAAAAGCATGGATACATTTTTCTGCATCATTTTTGGACAGAAAGTTTCTGATTTTTGCAATGTTACGTAGATGGAAAAAAGCTGTCCTTGAAACAATCTTGATATGTACTTCAAAAGAGAGATCAGGGTCCAGAGTAACGCCGAGGTCCTTCACAGTTTTATTTGAGACGACTGTACAACCATTAAGTGCACATGGAAGTTCACATGTTCCAGAAGGCATTTCTGCCATGCTACATCATTGGGCTCCACGGTGCATTCTGGGAAATTCCTGGGCAAGGAGCGCTCTCCTTCAAGGAGTGAATGGGATTCTATTGGGCGCTAGCTCAAAAACCCAACTTTAGCACCAATTTCATCAACCAGAAGTACAACATTACAATACTTTTCAGATATGTGAGATAATTCACTTGCTATCTGTAATATCATATAGCTTTAGAATCGTGACATTACGTACTTTTGAGGGAAATAGGCAAGTTTCTTGAGATATACACTGACTTTGAAGTGATTGCGTTACAATTAGCTTAGAAACCGCTTGACGCAGCATGACGACGTGAATGTGATTTGTCAGTCTGCTGGGTGGGGCGTTATGTTTTCCTTTATTCATCTTCTTTCTATAGTATCTCAGGCAACAGCACCATGCAATGCACCCTGGGATAAAGAGGCAGACAAACAGGAAAATGTGCTAAATAGACCCTCCGTTAAATTACACATTTCTCGAAAGTAGGAATATCCCAAAAATATAATCAAAGTCTTATTTGAGAGAAGACATTCTCCGGAGTTATGACATCGTCCAGTATTGAAATCTGATGTGTATGAGAGACGTTTTGGTGATCTAAAAGTCCTTTTCCTATTAACTTCCAGTGTAGTCAGAGCGACTCACAGTGCTACACAGTATCACAGTGCTACAACATAGCGGCCGGAGTTCTGCCTGCTTCAACGCCAATAACTCAGATACACGTGAAAACAGGAATTGACCCGGAGAATCCATAGAACATCCCTCAGAGATGCACAAAAACAATATAACTTTCAACATGGGTGAACCTTTCCTTTTAAGCAGTGGACTGTCTGTTGAATTGGACTGTAGACTAAAAGGCTTGTTGTGTTAATATTTTATCAGCCTCCTCAAGGAGGGCTTTACCTCAGAAGCTCCTACGCCTTTGGAATACAATCAAAGACAAAGTGAGGATCAAGCTGGAGTGTGTCAAAAAGCCTAGGTCAGATGACAACTTAATCCTCTTTTAATGAGGCCCCTTCCCTCTCCTCTCCTCCCCCTTCCTTCCTTCCCTCTCCTCTCCTTTCTTCCCCTTCTTTCCTCTGCCTTCCCTCTCCTCTTCTCTTCTCTCATCTGTGCCCTCTTATCCATGCCAGAACTGTCTTCCCCCTTCCCTCTCCTCCCCCTTCCCTCTCCTCCCCCTTCCCTCTCCTCCCCTTCCCTCTCCTCCCCCTTCCCTCTCCTCCCCTCCCCTCTCCTCTCCTCTCCTCCCCCTTCCCTCTCCTCCCCCTTCCCTCTCATCCCCTTCCCTCTCCTCCCCCTTCCCTCTCCTCCCCTTCCCTCTCCTCTCCTCCCCTTCCCTCTCCTCCCCCTTCCCTCTCCTCTCCTGCCCACTCCTCTCCTCTGCTCTCCTCTCCTCTTCTCCAAGCTGTTCCCCCTAAGCTGCTCCAGTGTGTACAGCTCCCCTCGGACTGCCATGCAGAAGAAATATGAGCCTTCTAGAGTTTTCCCCTTTAGTTAACACTATCAACGTTTCCCTTTACTGTGGGAGTTAAGGTCGAATCACTGCAATATTAGACACTTTCAATGCAACATACCGAAACTAAACTAACTATGCAAGACTTAGTATGCAAAACAAAATATGCAAGAGATGTTGTTATAGGCAGAACGCATCCGAGTAGGATTCTGTTGCATTGACAGGCTGTACTCAGGCTGTACTCTACACAGACCAGTGAGCCATAACCCCTCACCCCCTAGCAAGACCATCCTCCCCTCTCATGGCCAGACAGACAGATCTCAGGTCATCCTCCCCTCTCATAGCCAGACAGACAGACCGATCTCAGGTCATCCTCCCCTCTCATAGCCAGACAGACAGACAGATCTCAGGTCATCCTCCCCTCTCATAGCCAGACAGACAGACAGATCTCAGGTCATCCTCCCCTCTCATGGCCAGACAGACAGACATATCTCAGGTAATCCTCCCCTCTCATGGCCAGACAGACTGACAGATCTCAGGTAATTCTCCCCTCTCATGGCCAGACTGACAGATCTTAGGTATTCCTCCCCTCTCATGGCCAGACAGACAGACAGATCTCAGGTAATCCTCCCCTCTCATGGCCAGACAGACAGACAGATCTCAGGTCATCCTCCCCTCTCAATGCCAGACAGACAGACATATCGCAGGTAATCCTCCCCTCTCATGGCCAGACAGACAGACAGACAGACAGACAGATCTCAGGTAATTCTCCCCTCTCATGGCCAGACAGACAGATCTTAGGTCATCGTCCCCTCTCATGGCCAGACAGATAGACATATCTCAGGTAATTCTCCCCTCTCATGGCCAGACAGACAGATCTTAGGTCATCCTCCCCTCTCATGGCCAGACAGACAGACATATCTCAGGTAATTCTCCCCTCTCATGGACAGACAGACAGACAGACAGACAGACAGACAGACAGACAGACAGACAGACAGAGACCAGACAGATCTCAGGTCATCCTCAGCTCTGTAAAGAGACGTTAAACGTTCTCCTTCCTAATCTGCTCTTATCAGCTGATAAACGTTAAGTGATGACGGCTCCTTGTTCTGTTGGTCTTCCCGTCATTGACCCATTCCTAACAGGATTCACATGATTTAAAAGTAAAACATGAAACCTGGAAGTAGCCTACATCTGGGTTATTTAACTAAGTTCATTCACCCTGTCTCTCCCCTCCCGCCCTCCTGCCCTCTGTCCCAGGTACCCCCGTGTTAATAAAGAGTCCCTCCTGCCCTCTGTCCCAGGTACCCCCGTGTTAATAAAGAGTCCCTCCTGCCCTCTGTCCCAGGTACCCCCGTGTTAATAAAGAGTCCCTCCTGCCCTCTGTCCCAGGTACCCCCGTATTAATAAAGAGTCCCTCCTGCCCTCTGTCCCAGGTACCCCCGTGTTAATAAAGAGTCCCTCCTGCCCTCTGTCCCAGGTACCCCCGTGTTAATAAAGAGTCCCTCCTGCCCTCTGTCCCAGGTACCCCCGTATTAATAAAGAGTCCCTCCTGCCCTCTGTCCCAGGTACCCCCGTATTAATAAAGAGTCCCTCCTGCCCTCTGTCCCAGGTACCCCCGTATTAATAAAGAGTCCCTCCTGCCCTCTGTCCCAGGTACCCCCGTATTAATAAAGAGTCCCTCCTGCCTGTGGCCACAGACATTGGTATGATGGGTGAGAACGCTGACGTGTGGTACCCTCCTGGCCACGGGGACATCTACGCCAGCTTCTACAACTCTGGTCTGCTGGATCAGCTCATCACAGAGGGCAAGGTACACACACACACACACACACACACACACACACACACACACACACACACACACACACAAACATCCTGTGGCGGACTGCAATAGCATGGAATAGTCCCCGCGATATGCAACTTTTCAGGGAAGTCAGGAACCAGTACATGCAGTCAGTCAGGAAAGCAAAGGCTACCTTTTCTAACAGAAATTTGCATCCTGTAGCTCTAACTCCAAAAAGTTCTGGGACACCAAAGTCCATGAAGAACAAGAGCACCTCCTCCCAGCTGCCCACTGCACTGAGGCTAGGTAACACGGTCACCACCGATAAATCCATGATAATAGAACATTTCAATAAGCATTTCTCAACGGCTGACCATGCTTTCCTCCTGGCTATCCCAACCCCGGCCAACAGCTCCGCCCCCCCGCAGCTACTTGCCCAAGCCTCCCCAGCTTCTCCTTCACCCAAATCCAGATAGCAGATGTTCTGAAAGAGCTGCAAAACCTGGACCAGTACAAATCAGCTGGGCTAGACAATCTGGACCCTCTCTTTCTAAAACTATCCGCCGCCATTGTTGCAACCCCTATTACCCGCCTGTTCAACCTCTCTTTCATATCGTCCGAGATCCCTAAAGATTGGAAAGCTGCCGCGGTCATCCCCCTCTTCAAAAGGGGTGACACTCTAGACCCAAACTGTTATAGACCTATATCCATCCTGCCCTGCCTCTCTAAAGTCTTCGAAAGCCTAGTTAATAAACAGATCACTGACCATTTCGAATCCCACCGTACCTTCTCCGCTGTGCAATCCGGTTTCTGAGCTGGTCACGGGTGCACCTCAGCCACGCTCAAGGTACAAAACGATATCATAACCTCCATCGATAAAAGACAGTACTGTGCAGCCGTCTTCATCGTCCAGGCCAAGGCCTTCAACTCTGTCAATCACCATATTCTTATCGGCAGACTCAATAGCCTTGGTTTCTCAAATGACTGCCTCGCCTGGTTCACCAACTTCTTCCCAGACAGTGTGTTCAGTTCAGTGTGTTCAGTGTGTCCTGTTGTGTCCTGTTGTCCGGACCTCTGGCAGTCTCTATGGGGGTACCACAGGGTTCAATTCTCGGGCCAACTCTTTTCTCTGTATATATCAACAATGTCGCTCTTGCTGCGGGTGATTCCCTGACCCACTTCTACGCAGACGACACCATTCTGTATACATCTGGCCCTTCTTTGGACACTGTGTTAACTAACCTCCAGACGAGCTTCAATGCCATACAACACTCCTTCCATGGCTTCCAACTGCTCTTAAATGCTAGTAAAACCAAATGCATGCTTTTCAACCGTTCACTGCCCGCACCGACCCGCCCGACTAGCATCACTACTCTGGACGGTTCTGACATAGAATATGTGGACAACTACAAATACCTATGTGCCTGGCTAGACTGTAAACTCTCCCTCCAGACGGCTTTCTATTTCTATTTCACAACAAAGCCTCCTTCACTCGGGTAGCCTAGTGGTTAGAGCGTTGGACTAGTAACCGAAAGGTTGCAAGTTCATATCCCCGAGCTGACAAGGTCGTTCTGCCCCTGAACTGTGGTTCTGCCCCTGAACAGGCAGTTAACCCACTGTTCCTAGGCCGTCATTGAAAATAAGAATTTGTTCTTAACTGACTTGCCTGGTGAAATAAAAAATGTAATTAAAAAAGTTAACCACCCTATCTGCAGCACTGACCACTTTAAAGAAAATTATTATTATTATTATTATTATTATTATTATTATTATTATTATTATTATTATTATTATTATTATTATCATTATTAAGAAAATAGTTCTTTTATTTATACAATTTGTAAATTATATTAAATAATTCAACCGGCGCTGCTATTGATACTGTGTTTCTTCTCTTGTGTAAAATGTTAATTCCATAACGTTGTAAAACCACAGCAAAGTCAAACAATCGAGTTCCAAGGCACCAATATACCACAGGAGGTTGGTGGCACATTAATCGGGGAGGAGGGGCTCATGGTAATGGCTGGAGCAGAATCATTGGAACGGTATCAAATGGTTTCCATGGTTTCCAGGTGTTTGATGCCATTCCATCTGTTCCGGTCGTTATTACGAGCCGTTCTCTCCTCAGCAGCATCCTGTGAAATATACACTGAGTATACCAAACCTTAGGAACACTTTCCTAATATTGAGTTGCACCCCAGGAAGACTAGCTGCTTTCGCAACAGCTAATGGGGATCCTGATAAAATACCCTACCCCCCCTCTTCAGGAGTACATCTTTGTGTCTAACATTGATAACCTGGGTGCTACGGTGGACCTGAACATCCTGCATCACCTGGTGAGCCAGCCCAACGGGAAACGCTGTGAGTTCATCATGGAGGTCACCGACAAGACCCGCGCTGACGTCAAGGTGGGTGGCAGGAGGAGGGAGGCGGCGGCCATGTTGTGGTCTCTGTTAGTGGTTTATTCTGTCTTCTTTATTCACCTCTCACTATTAACACTTTCTCATCATTTTATTCACACTTTATAAACAGTTCATTAAATTGTTGTTAATTCATTCAATTGTTGTTAATTCATTAATGTGGAATTGGTATATCTTTTTTTTTTTTTTTACTTTTAAATTAATTATATATAGCCATTTATTTTTAAAGAATATAACGTATAAATAAATAATGAGCTTTAGTTAAACTGTACTACCCCATCAGAACCCAAAATAACCTCTTTCTCTCTCTCTCTGTCTCTCTCTGTCTCTCTCTGTCTTTCTCTGTCTCTGTGTCTCTGTCTCTCTGTCTGTCTCTTTCTCTGTCTTTCTCTCTCTGTCTCTGTCTCTCTCTGTGTTTCTCTGTCTCTCTCTGTCTCTGTCTCTCTGTCTCTGTCTCTCTGTCTTTCTCTGTCTCTGTGTCTCTGTCTCTGTCTCTGTCTCTGCCTCTCTGTGTCTCTGTCTCTCTGTGTCTGTGTCTCTGTCTCTGTGTCTCTCTCTGTCTCTGTCTCTGTCTCTCCAGGGCGGTACTCTTATTCAGTATGATAACAAGCTGCGTCTGCTGGAGATAGCCCAGGTCCCCAAGGCCCATGTAGATGAGTTCAAATCAGTCACCAAGTTTAAGATCTTCAACACCAACAACCTGTGGATCTCTCTGGGCGCCATCAAGAGGCTGCAGGAGCAGAACGCCATGGACATGGAGATCATCGTTAACCCCAAGGTGAGAGACCAGACGGGCAGGCACACACACACACACACACACACACACACACCGTGTAGGTTGTGCATAGGTCAACACACACACACACACAAAAACCACTTAGCTCGGTACAGTTTGATGCTGTTTCGGTCAAGGCAGTCCAGCTCAGGTCAGACCAGCTGAATGTATATATTCTGTCTCAGACTAATAGAATCGACTGAGCTCCTTATCCATATGTTGGATCCACCAAATGGTTAATAGTCAAAATCAAATGTTATTTGTCACATACACATGGTTAGCAGATGTTAATGCGAGTGTTGCGAAATGCTTGTGCTTCTAGTTTTGACAATGCAGTAATAACCAACGAGCAATCTAACTAACAATTTCACAACAGTTACCTTATACACACAAGTGTAAAGGGATGAAGAATATGTACATACAGATATATGAATGAGTGATGGTACAGAACGACATAGGCAAGATACAGTAGATGGTATAGAGTACAGTATATAGATATGAGATGAGTAATGTAGGATATGTAAACATATAAAAGTGGCATTGTTTAAAGTGGCTAGTGATACATGTATTACATAAAGATGGCAAGATGTAGTAGATGGTATGGAGTACAGTATATACATATGAGATGAGAAATGTAGGGTATGTAACCATTATATAAAGTGGCATTGTTTAAAGTGACTAGTGATACATTTTTTACATCATTTTTTCCATTATTAATGTGGCTGGAGTTGAATCAGTATGTTGAAAGCAGCCCCTCAATGTTAGTGGTGGCTGTTTAACAGTCTGATGGCCTTGATATAGAAGCTGTTTTTCAGTCTCTCGGTCCCAGCTTTGATGCACCTGTACTGACCTCGCCTTCTGGATGATAGCGGGGTGAACAGGCAATGGCTCGGGTGGTTGTCGTCCTTGATGATCTTTTTGGCCTTCCTGTGACATCGGGTGGTGTAGGTGTCCTGGAGGGCAGGTAGTTTGCCCCCGGTGATGCGTTGTGCAGACCTCACTACCCTCTGGAGAGCCTTACAGTTGTGGGCGGAGCAGTTGCCGTACCAGGCGGTGATACAGCCCGACAGGATGCTCTCGATTGTGCATCTGTAAAAGTCTCATTTCAACAGCTGACAATATTGAATAAATCAACTGTAAACTTGTCAATGAGGAGGCAGAGAGACGTGGTGCACAATTCCTCTTCAGTTACACTCCGACTCAAAACACCTGCTCTGTTCCCACACCTCTCATCCCGTAAAGTAGGAACAAGTTAAGTATTTGGTCCCATATTCATAACACGCAATGACTACATCAAGCTTTGTGCCCAATAGAAATGAATGGTAAATAATGTATTGTGTCATTTTGGAGTCACTTTTATTGTAAATAAGAACATAATATGTTTCTAAACACTTCTACATTAATGTGGATGCTACCATGATTACAGATAGTCCTGAATTAATCATGAATAATGATGAGTGAGAAAGTTACAGATGCACAAATATCATACCCTCCCAAAAATGTTAACCTCCCCTGTTATTGTAATGGTGAAATGTTAGCATGTCTTGGGGGTATGCTAACCTCCCCTGTTATTGTAAGGCTGAGATGTTAGCATGTCTTGGGGGTATGCTAACCTCCCCTGATATTGTAAGGCTGAGATGTTAGCATGTCTTGGGGGTATGCTAACCTCCCCTGTTATTGTAATGGTGAGGTGTTAGCATGTCTTAGGGGTATGCTAACCTCACCTGATATTGTAAGGCTGAGAGGTTAGCATGTCTTGGGGGTATGCTAACCTCCCCTGTTATTGTAAGGCTGAGATGTTAGCATGTCTTGGAGGTATGCTAACCTCCCCTGATATTGTAAGGCTGAGATGTTAGCATGTCTTGGGGGTATGCTAATAGTACAAATTTAGACCGTCCCCTCGCCCATACCCGGGCGCGAACCAGGGACCTTCTGCACACATCAACAGTCACCCTCGAAGCATCGTTACCCATCGCTCCACAAAAGCCGCGGCCCTTGCAGAGCAAGGGGAACTACTACTTCAAGGTCTCAGAGCAAGTGACGTCACTGATTGAAACGCTATTTAGCGCCCACGCTAACTAAGCTAGCCGTTTCACATCCGTTACACTAACCTCCCCTGTTATTGTAATGGTGAGGTGTTAGCATGTCTTAGGGGTATGCTAACCTCACCTGATATTGTAAGGCTGAGAGGTTAGCATGTCTTGGGGGTATGCTAACCTCCCCTGTTATTGTAAGGCTGAGATGTTAGCATGTCTTGGGGGTATGCTAACCTCCCCTGTTATTGTAAGGCTGAGATGTTAGCATGTCTTGGGGTTGTGATATTTATGCGTCCGTAAACTTTCTCACTCATCATTATTTATCAAACACCCTCAAATGAAAGCTGACAGTCGGCACTTTAACCTCGTAGTCACTGTATCATTTCCAATCCAAAGTGCTGGAGTACAGAGACAAAACAGCAAAATATTTGTCACTGTCCCAAAACTATTGGCGCTCCCTGTATATATAGCAAAGTGCTGCCTATAGAGGGACACCACCACGCCGTTCCAGAGGACAGCCCTCCTCAATAAATGATGTCCTACAGTCTCACTAAAGCCCAGAGGACATCCCTCCTCAATAAATGATGTCCTGCAGTCTCACTAAAGCCCAGAGGACAACCCTTCTCCATAAATGATGTCCTGCAGTCTCACTAAAGCCCAGAGGACAACCCTTCTCCATAAATGATGTCCTGCAGTCTCACTAAAGCCCAGAGGACAACCCTTCTCCATAAATGATGTCCTGCAGTCTCACTAAAGCCCAGAGGACAACCCTTCTCCATAAATGATGTCCTGCAGTCTCACTAAAGCCCAGAGGGCAGCCCTCCTCCATAAATGATGTCCTACAGTCTCACTAAAGCCCAGAGGACAGCCCTCCTCAATAAATGATGTCCTGCAGTCTCACTAAAGCCCAGAGGGCAGCCCTCCTCAATAAACGATGTCCTGCAGTCTCACTAAAGCCCAGAGGACAACCCTCCTCAATAAATGATGTCCTACAGTCTCACTAAAGCCCAGAGGACAACCCTCCTCAATAAATGATGTCCTGCAGTCTCACTAAAGCCCAGAGGACAACCCTCCTCAATAAATGATGTCCTACAGTCTCACTAAAGCCCAGAGGACAGCCCTCCTCAATAAACGATGTCCTGCAGTCTCACTAAAGCCCAGAGGACAACCCTCCTCAATAAATGATGTCCTGCAGTCTCACTAAAGCCCAGAGGACAACCCTCCTCAATAAATGATGTCCTGCAGTCTCACTAAAGCTCACATTCTAAAACCTCTTTACTGCAGATAAAGAGTGTTTGTGTGGATGGGTGTGTGAGTCTGCATGTGGGCAGGGGTGGGGGGGGGGGGGGGGGGGGGGGGTTGTGAGTCTGCATGTGGGCAGGGGTGGGTGGGGGGTGTGTGAGTCTGCATGTGGGCATGGGGGGGGTGGGTGAGTCTGCATGGGGGGGGGGGGGGGGGGGTGTGCATGGCTGTATTATCTAAGATTACACTTCTCATTCAAAGTGAATCGATTGAGTGCTCTACGATAATGATGGCTGGTCGACAAATCACGATCAAATGATTCGTTGAGAGCCACGAGACAAAAGTACAAAGATCTTTTAAAGCCAAGATACACCCCTTTAAACCTACAATGACGAACAACAGATATATAGGACGGGTCACAAGGTTAAGATCTGTATGAAAGATATCTATAATTCATAGCAGACAGTATCTGCTGTGTCAACAGTTTTCATTGTATAGACCAGTGTCTGGCCCTCCTACTCCAAACTGGAACCATCGCTTCCTGGTACGGTATAGAACAGAAACATTAACTCATGCTCTGGAATGTTCTTTACAGAGTTACAGAGTGACTCTGCCCTGAGACATTACAGAGTGGCTCTGCCCTGAGACATTACAGAGTGGAGCTACCCTGAGACATTACAGAGTGGAGCTGCCCTGAGACATTACAGAGGGGGCCTCACTGAGACATTACAGAGTGGCTCTGCCCTGAGACATTACAGAGTGGCTCTGCCCTGAGACATTACAGAGGGGGCCTCACTGAGACATTACAGAGTGGAGCTGCCCTGAGACATTACAGAGTGGAGCTGCCCTGAGACATTACAGAGTGGAGCTGCCCTGAGACATTACAGAGTAGAGCTGCCCTGAGACATTACAGAGTAGAGCTGCCCTGAGACATTACAGAGTGGCTCTGCCCTGAGACATTACAGAGTGGAGCTACCCTGAGACATTACAGAGTGGAGCTGCCCTGAGACATTACAGAGTGGAGCTGCCCTGAGACATTACAGAGTGGAGCTGCCCTGAGACATTACAGAGTAGAGCTGCCCTGAGACATTACAGAGTGGCTCTGCCCTGAGACATTACAGAGTGGCTCTGCCCTGAGACATTACAGAGTGGAGCTGCCCTGAGACGTTAAAGAGTGGCTCTGCCCTGAGACACTACTGAGTGGCTCTGTCCTGAGACATTACAGAGTGGCTCTGCCCTGAGACATTACAGAGTGGCTCTGTCCTGAGACATTACAGAGTGGCTCTGCCCTGAGACATTACAGAGTGGCTCTGTCCTGAGACATTACAGAGTGGCTCTGCCCTGAGACATTACAGAGTGGAGCTGCCCTGAGACATTACAGAGTGGAGCTGCCCTGAGACATTACTGAGTGGAGCTTCCCTGAGACATTACAGAGTGGAGCTGCCCTGAGACATTACTGAGTGGAGCTGCCCTGAAACATTACAGAGTGGAGCTGCCCTGAGACATTACAGAGTGGAGCTGCGTTGAGACATTACTGAGTGGAGCTGCCCTGAGACATTACAGAGAGGCTCTGCACTGAGACATTACAGAGTGGCTCTGACCTGAGACATTACAGAGACTGCTACTTCTATTGGATATACAATGCCTTGGGAAAGTATTCAGATCCCTTGACTTTTTCCATATTTTGTTACGTTACAGCCTTATTCTAAAATGGATTCAATTATTGTTTTTTCATCATCAATCTACACACTGTACTCCATAATGACAAAGCAAAAACAGGGTTTTAGAATATCATATTTACATAAGTATTTACTTTACTCAGTACTTTGTTGAAGCAGTGATCACAGCCTCCAGTCTTCTTGGGTATGACTCTACAAGCTTGGCACACCTGTATTTGGGGAGTTTCTCCCATTCTTCTCGGCAAATCCTCTCAAGCTCTGTCAGGTTGGATGGGGAGCGTTGCTGCACAGCTATTTTTAGGTCTCTCCAGAGATGTTCAAGTCCGGGCTCTGGCTGGGCCACTCGAGGACATTCAGGACATTCAAGCCACGTCTGTGTTGTATTAGCTGTGTGCTTAGGGTCATTGTCCCGTTAGAAGGTGAACTTTCGCCACAGTCTGAAGTCATGGGCACTCTGGAGCAGGATCAAGGACCTCTGTACTTTTCTCCGTTCATCTTTTCCTTGTTCCTGACTAGTCTCCCAGTCCCTGCCACTGAAAAACATCCCCACGGCATGATGCTGCCACCACCATGCTTCCCCGTAGGGATGGTGCCAGGTTTCGTCCAGACGTGACGCTTTGCATTCAGGCCAAAAAGTTCAATCTTGGTTTGATCAGACCAGAGAGTCTTGTTTCTCATGATCTGAAAGTCTTTAGGTGCCTTTTGGCAAACTCCATGCGGGCTTTCATGTGCCTTTTACTGAGGAGTGGCTTCCATCTGGCCTGATTGATAAAGTGCTAAAGGCCTGATTGGTGAAGTGCTGCAGAAATGGTTGTCCTTCTGGAAGTTTCTCCCTTCTCCACAGAGGAACTCTAGAGCTCTGTCAGAGTGACCATCCTGTTATTCTCCCCCGATTGCTCAGATTGGCCGGGTGGCCAGCTCTTGGAAGAGTCTTAGTGGTTCCAAACTTCTTCCATTTAAGAATGATGGAGGCCATTGTGTTCTTGGGGACCTTCAATGCTGCAGAAATGTTTTGGTTACCTTCCCCAGATCTGGGGGGGGGTATGATATATATATATATATATATTTATATTTGAGTCTCATAGCAAAGGGTCTGAATACTTATGTAAATAAGGTATTTCTGTTTTTTATTATTAATACATTTGCAAAATTGTCTAAAAACCTGTTTTCGCTTTGTCAATGATGGGGTGTTGTGTGTAGAAAATAATCCATTTTAGAATAAGGCTGTAACAAAATGTTGAAAATGTCAAGGGGTCTGAAAACTTTCTGAAGGCACCGTACTGTATATTATAGAACTACTGACCTGATGTTGTTAGATGTAGGTAACAGAACACTACTGTATATTATAGAACTACTGACCTGATGTTGTTAGCTAGTAGATGTAGGTAACAGAACACTACTGTATATTATAGAACTACTGACCTGATGTTGTTAGTTAGTAGATGTAGGTAACAGAACATTACTGTATATTATAGAACTACTGACCTGATGTTGTTAGATGTAGGTAACAGAACACTACTGTATATTATAGAACTACTGCCCTGACGTTGTTAGCTAGTAGATGTAGGTAACAGAACACTACTGTATATTATAGAACTACTGACCTGATGTTGTTAGATGTAGGTAACAGAACACTACTGTATATTATAGAACTACTGACCTGATGTTGTTAGATGTAGGTAACAGACACTACTGTATATTATAGAACTACTGACCTGATGTTGTTAGCTAGTAGATGTAGGTAACAGAACACTACTGTATATTATAGAACTACTGACCTGATGTTGTTAGATGTAGGTAACAGAACACTACTGTATATTATAGAACTACTGACCTGATGTTGTTAGCTAGTAGATGTAGGTAACAGAACACTACTGTATATTATAGAACTACTGACCTGATGTTGTTAGCTAGTAGATGTAGGTAACAGAACACTACTGTATATTATAGAACTACTGACCTGATGTTGTTAGATGTAGGTAACAGAACACTGCTGTATATTATAGAACTACTGCCCTGATGTTGTTAGCTAGTAGATGTAGGTAACAGAACACTACTGTATATTATAGAACTACTGACCTGATGTTGTTAGATGTAGGTAACAGAACACTACTGTATATTATAGAACTACTGTCCTGATGTTGTTAGATGTAGGTAACAGAACACTGCTGTATATTATAGAACTACTGTCCTGATGTTGTTAGATGTAGGTAACAGAACACTACTGTATATTATAGAACTACTGCCCTGATGTTGTTAGCTAGTAGATGTAGGTAACAGAACACTGCTGTATATTATAGAACTACTGACCTGATGTTGTTAGCTAGTAGATGTAGGTAACAGAACACTACTGTATATTATAGAACTACTGACCTGATGTTGTTAGCTAGTAGATGTAGGTAACAGAACACTACTGTATATTATAGAACTACTGACCTGATGTTGTTAGATGTAGGTAACAGAACACTACTGTATATTATAGAACTACTGACCTGATGTTGTTAGATGTAGGTAACAGAACACTACTGTATATTATAGAACTACTGTCCTGATGTTGTTAGATGTAGGGAACAGAACACTACTGTATATTATAGAACTACTGACCTGATGTTGTTAGATGTAGGTAACAGAACACTACTGTATATTATAGAACTACTGTCCTGATGTTGTTAGATGTAGGTAACAGAACACTTCTGTATATTATAGAACTACTGACCTGATGTTGTTAGATGTAGGGAACAGAACACTACTGTATATTATAACTACTGACCTGATGTTGTTAGCTAGTAGATGTAGGTAACAGAACACTACTGTATATTATAACTACTGACCTGATGTTGTTAGCTAGTAGATGTAGGTAACAGAACATTACTGTATATTATAGAACTACTGACCTGATGTTGTTAGATGTAGGTAACAGAACACTGCTGTATATTATAGAACTACTGACCTGATGTTGTTAGCTAGTAGATGTAGGTAACAGAACACTACTGTATATTATAGAACTACTGCCCTGATGTTGTTAGCTAGTAGATGTAGGTAACATAACATTACTGTATATTATAGAACTACTGACCTGATGTTGTTAGATGTAGGTAACAGAACACTACTGTATATTATAGAACTACTGACCTGATGTTGTTAGCTAGTAGATGTAGGTAACAGAACACTACTGTATATTATAGAACTACTGACCTGATGTTGTTAGATGTAGGTAACAGAACACTACTGTATATTATAGAACTACTGACCTGATGTTGTTAGATAGTAGATGTAGGTAACAGAACACTACTGTATATTATAGAACTACTGCCCTGATGTTGTTAGCTAGTAGATGTAGGTAACAGAACACTACTGTATATTATAGAACTACTGACCTGATGTTGTTAGATGTAGGTAACAGAACACTACTGTATATTATAGAACTACTGTCCTGATGTTGTTAGCTAGTAGATGTAGGTAACATAACACTACTGTATATTATAGAACTACTGACCTGATGTTGTTAGCTAGTAGATGTAGGTAACAGAACATTACTGTATATTATAGAACTACTGACCTGATGTTGTTAGATGTAGGTAACAGAACACTACTGTATATTATAGAACTACTGCCCTGATGTTGTTAGCTAGTAGATGTAGGTAACAGAACATTACTGTATATTATAGAACTACTGACCTGATGTTGTTAGATGTAGGTAACAGAACACTACTGTATATTATAGAACTACTGTCCTGATGTTGTTAGCTAGTAGATGTAGGTAACAGAACACTACTGTATATTATAGAACTACTGACCTGATGTTGTTAGATGTAGGTAACAGAACACTACTGTATATTATAGAACTACTGCCCTGATGTTGTTAGCTAGTAGATGTAGGTAACAGAACACTACTGTACGCTGCAGGTGGGGATGTGTTATTTCATTACATAACTCACTGTGATATTCTCCCTCTTTCATATTAAGTGGATCATTCAGATCCTAGTGAAGCAGCCTAAAACTTGTCTCGTGACTAGCTCAGAGGTTCTCCATCTGAACCCACTACCTGAGGCCTACAGTACATTCTTCAGTTTGTTTGTGTATGTGTGCGTGTGTATCTGTATATGAATCCACTACCTACATCCTTTAGAGTGTGTGTGTGTGTGTGTGTGTGTGTGTGTGTGTGTGTGTGTGTGTTGTGTGTTGTGTGTGTGTGTGTGTGTTACTAACCACCTGTTCTCCTGCCAGACACTGGACGGCGGTCAGAACGTGATCCAGCTGGAGACGGCGGTGGGCGCGGCCATCAAGAGCTTCGACAACGCCCTGGGCATCAACGTGCCGCGATCCCGCTTCCTGCCCGTCAAGACCGTCTCTGACCTCCTATTGGTCATGTCCAACCTCTACAGCCTGGAGGCGGGCTCTCTCACCATGAGCCAGAAGAGAGAGTTCCCTACCACGCCCCACGTCAAGCTGGGCAGCTCCTTTACTAAGGTAACTAACGTAACCCTAACCTTACTATAACTACTAACTAAACTTAAGCACACCCCACGTCAAGCTGGGCAGCTCCTTTACTAAGGTAACTAACATAACCCTAACCTTACTATAACTACTAACTAACCTTAACCACGCCCCACGTCAAGCTGGGCAGCTCCTTTACTAAGGTAACTAACGTAACCCTAACCTTACTATAACTACTAACTAACCTTAACCACGCCCCACGTCAAGCTGGGCAGCTCCTTTACTAAGGTAACTAACGTAACCCTAACCTTACTATAACTACTAACTAACCTTAACCACACCCCACGTCAAGCTGGGCAGCTCCTTTACTAAGGTAACTAACGTAACCCTAACCTTACTGTAACTACTAACTAAACTTAACCACACCCCACGTCAAGCTGGGCAGCTCCTTTACTAAGGTAACTAACGTAACCCTAACCTTACTATAACTACTAATTAACCTTAACCACGCCCCACATCAGGCTGGGTAGCTCCTTTACTAAGGTAACTAACGTAACCCTAACCTTACTATAACTACTAATTAACCTTAACCACGCCCCACGTCAAGCTGGGTGTCTCCTTTACTAAGGTAACTAACGTAACCCTAACCTTACTATAACTACTAACTAACCTTAACCACACCCCACGTCAAGCTGGGCAGCTCCTTTACTAAGGTAACTAACGTAACCCTAACCTTACTGTAACTACTAACTAACCTTAACCACACCCCACGTCAAGCTGGGCAGCTCCTTTACTAAGGTAACTAACGTAACCCTAACCTTACTATAACTACTAACTAACCTTAACCACTCCCCACGTCAAGCTGGGCAGCTCCTTTACTAAGGTAACTAACGTAACCCTAACCTTACTATAACTACTAACTAACCTTAACCACGCCCCACGTCAAGCTGGGCAGCTCCTTTACTAAGGTAACTAACGTAACCCTAACCTTACTATAACTACTAACTAACCTTAACCACGCCCCACGTCAAGCTGGGCAGCTCCTTTACTAAGGTAACTAACGTAACCCTAACCTTACTATAACTACTAACTAACCTTAACCATGCCCCACGTCAAGCTGGGCAGCTCCTTTACTAAGGTAACTAACGTAACCCTAACCTTACTATAACTACTAACTAACCTTAACCACGCCCCACGTCAAGCTGGGCAGCTCCTTTACTAAGGTAACTAACGTAACCCTAACCTTACTACTACTACTATAACTACTACCTAACCTTAACCACGCCCCACGTCAAGCTGGGCAGCTCCTTTACTAAGGTAACTAACGTAACCCTAACCTTACTATTACTATAACTACTAACTAACCTTAACCACGCCCCACATCAAGCTGGGCAGCTCCTTTACTAAGGTAACTAACGTAACCCTAACCTTACTACTACTACTACTATAACTACTAACTAACCTTAACCACGCCCCACGTCAAGCTGGGCAGCTCCTTTACTAAGGTAACTAACGTAACCCTAACCTTACTGTAACTACTAACTAACCTTAACCACGCCCCACGTCAAGCTGGGCAGCTCCTTTACTAAGGTAAGGCTGGATTTCCACTGCTGAGGGCAAGATTTAATCAAAGGTGCTTTGTTGACAAGCGCATTGCATTTGAGCAACCAATAAATATTGGTTTTAATCTTAAATAGAGCCCCACGGTGGAGGTGTAATAATACCCATAAAACCTAGCAGTCAAACAGGGAAATGGTTCCAGTCGTTTTTCCACCATACAGTTTTCCCATAGGGGATTTTAGAAACAGCTTACCCTGTGACGTTTTGATGGCCATCTCTTGGACAAGGTAACTTTTAAATATATTTGTCTCTATTTACTCTGATTCGATATCATACTGTGGAACTCTATTGCCAAGTCACCTTTATAAAGGCCTCATGCAGCCATTTTTTTTTTTTTATATCTCAGTATCATATAATTTCTGGGTAACAATTAAGTACCTTACTGTAATAGTTTTAGATTAAATAGAATGGTCAAAAAGAAACAAAAGTAGCATTTTAGCCAAAAACTATTTCTCACGCAAGAATTTTGCTTGGACTGTCTGGGAGTGATCTCTGAAAACGGAAAACTAGCTGTTATTGGCAGAGAGGTTTGGAACTGTTTTTCTCATTGGTCTATTTAACTAAAATACAGACTGGTGATGTCACCAGGCAAGCCAAAACTCCACCCATGCAAGACCTGCTGATTAGAAGGGCCTGTGTAGATTATTCTCTACCAGCAACTCTCAGGAAATAATACTCATAAATTGTTCACACTTTTACAGTGTTTGTTTCTACAGCTGTTGTACAATGTAAGCTACCATGTTGTTTTGCTACCATGTTGTTTTCATGTTGTGTTGCTACCATGCTGTATTGTCGTGTGTTGCTGCCTTGCTATGTTGTTGTCTTTAGGTCTCTCTTTATGTAGTGTTGTCTCTCTTGTCGTGATGTGTGTTTTGTCCTATATTTCTAATGTATTATTATATTTCTAAGTTATTTATTTATATATATTTTCTAAATTGATCCCCCGTCCCCGCAGGAGGTCTTTTGCCTTTTGGTAGGCTGTCATTGTAAATAATAATTTGTTCTTAATTAACTGACTTGCCTGGTTAAATAAAGGTTAAATAAAAATAAAAAATGTTTTACAAAACAGAGAAAAATATGAATTTTGCCTGCTCTGGGCCTTTAATGCCAAACCAAATATTTAGTTATTTGAGTTGATTTGGCCATAACAAAAAAATGTGGGTTGCCTTCATCACTCCCTTTGATTGTTTGCTAGCGGTGGCTAATGTTAGCGGCGGCAGGTAGCCTAGTGGTTAAAGGGGGCCAGTAACCGAAAGGTTACTGCATCGAATCCCCGAGCTGACAAGGTAAAAATCTCCCTGTGAACAAGGCAGTTGACCCACTGTTCCCCGGTCATTGTAAATAAGAATTTGTTCTTAACTGACTTGCCTTTTTTAAATAAAAGTTACATAAAAAAAAAAAGTTTAATGTTGCTGAAGTTTGTAGTGGATGTCTAAAGAAAACTGAAGCATGGATTACAGTTTCTCCTGGCCCATAGACTACTTTCAGGGTGAGGAACCATCTTACATCAAGTTGTAAAATCCTGGACTTCCCTTTTAATTGTTTTATGAATGTCTCTGATTGGTGAAAGAGTTCACTCAACGTGTGTGCGGTCTGAATCAGTCCCTGATTAGGAGAGAAGGAAAAACAAATGTTTTGTAAGGACCATAGTTGAAAAGCCTGTCCAGATGAAACACCTACTCTTGGTGTTTGGTGGTTCAGATACATCCTCTACATGCTGACCTTTAGTCACACTACATTTGAATGGGGCATGGTGACCTTTAGTCACACTACATTGGAATGGAGCATGATGACCTTTATTCACAGTACATTTGAATGGGGCATGCTGACCTTTAGTCACACTACATTTGAATGGGGCATGCTGACCTTTAGTCACACTACATTTGAATGGGGCATGCTGACCTTTATTCACAGTACATTTGAATGGGGCATGCTGACCTTTATTCACACTACATTTGAATGGGGCATGCTGACCTTTATTCACAGTACATTTGAATGGGGCATGCTGACCTTTATTCACAGTACATTTGAATGGGGCATGCTGACCTTTAGTCACAGTACATTTGAATGGGGCACGCTGACCTTTATTCACAGTACATTTGAATGGGGCATGCTGACCTTTATTCACAGTACATTTGAATGGGGCATGCTGACCTTTAGTCACAGTACATTTGAATGGGGCACGCTGACCTTTATTCACAGTACATTTGAATGGGGCATGCTGACCTTTAGTCACAGTACATTTGAATGGGGCACGCTGACCTTTATTCACAGTACATTTGAATAATTTTGCACGCCCAATTTTTCAGTTTTTGATTTGTTAAAAAAGTTTCAAATATCCAATAAATGTTGTTCCACTTCATGATTGTGTCCCACTTGTTGTTGATTCTTCACAAAAAAATACAGTTTTATATCTTTATGTTTGAAGCCTGAAATGTGGCAAAAGGTCGCAAAGTTCAAGGGGGCTGAATACTTTCGCAAGGCACTGTAGGTCATCCAGTGGGAATAAACATACCAAGATAGAGCTCTCTCTTTCCCTCCCTCTCCTCAAAGTATGTGTTACTGCTCTAAACTCAGAATGACATACCCGTCTGTCTGTCTGTCTGTGCTAAGGTCCAGGAATACCAGACGCGGTTCGAGAGCATCCCTGATATGCTGGAGCTGGATCACCTGACTGTGTCCGGTGACGTCACGTTTGGAAAACAAGTTTCTCTCAAGGTGAGTTCACAGGCCCCTGAGGTTTTTCTGGCTAGGTCACATGGTCAGGGAGATTCTTAGTCCTCTATTATCTCAGAGACACATCTGTGATGGGCCCAGATGGAATGAAGGAACTTTACAATAACAATGATACAGTTGAAGTTGGAAGTTTACATACACTTAGGTTGGAGTCATTAAAACTTGTTTTTCAACCACTCCACAAATGTCTTGTTAACAAACTATAGTTTTGGCAAGTCGGTTAGGACCTCTACTTTGTGCATGACACAAGTCATTTATCCAACAATTGTTTACAGACAGATTATTTAACTTATAAATCACTGTATCACAATTCCAGTGGGTCAGAAGTTTACATACACTAAATAGACTGTAGGATTGACTTGTTTCCTCCAGTCCACCGCTCAAACTCTAGGATTGACTTGTTTCCTCCAGTTCACCGCTCATACTGTAGGATTGACTTGTTTCCTCCAGTTCACCGCTCATACTGTAGGTTTGACTTGTTTCCTCCAGTCCACCGCTCAAACTCTAGGATTGACTTGTTTCCTCCAGTTCACCGCTCATACTGTAGGATTGACTTGTTTCCTCCAGTTCACCGCTCATACTGTAGGATTGACTTGTTTCCTCCAGTTCACCGCTCATACTGTAGGATTGACTTGTTTCCTCCAGTCTACCGCTCAAACTCTAGGATTGACTTGTTTCCTCCAGTTCACCGCTCATACTGTAGGATTGACTTGTTTCCTCCAGTCTACCGCTCATACTGTAGGATTGACTTTTTCCTTCTGGACAATAGAATTCTTCCTTTTGTAACTAATAGCCAATATCACAACATCCTTGTCTCAGACCATAGACCTGTCCTATCTCAGACCATAGACCTGTCCTATCTCAGACCATAGACCTGTCATATCTCAGACCATAGACCTGTCCTATCTCAGACCATAGACCTGTCCTATCTCAAACCATAGACCTGTCCTATTTCAGACCATAGACCTGTCCTATCTCAGACCATAGACCTGTCCTATCTCAGACCATAGACCTGTCCTATCTCAGACCATAGACCTGTCCTATCTCAGACCATAGACCTGTCCTATCTCAAACCATAGACCTGTCCTATTTCAGACCATAGACCTGTCCTATCTCAAACCATAGACCTGTCCTATCTCAGACCATAGACCTGTCCTATCTCAGACCATAGACCTGTCCTATCTCAGACCGTAGACCTGTCCTATCTCAGACCATAGACCTATCCTATCTCAGACCATAGACCTGTCCAGCTAGATATCCACTTTCCGGACAGTACTGTGTCACAACTCATGTGACGACTTGACCCACTACTACTATCCTGTAGTTAAAAAATACATATAAACTCACATTGATGTCTTTTTCCAGATCAACGTCACCCCTGACATGTCTCATTCTACTGTGTGTGAGATGTTAAAACCTTATCTAAGGGGCTACATTATTTTATACAAAGCATATGACAACGAACAGCAAACGCTTAGCGACGCTACAACAACTCATTCTAGATGTGGACAACAGATATGCCTCGTCTCCGATTCCTGAACTCTACAAAAGAGAGACTGCTACACCAATCAGAATTTGACAATCTTTCCACCAAACAAACGGAGCAGCTTCTGTTTAAGTCGAGGTAAAGATTCTCTGAACACAGAGAGAAAACAAGTTGTTATCTCACCAGCTTCCACAATCTGCTGCTAGCAGCACCATACCTGAAATCTGTGTTAACAGCTGATTTAACTTCCACCAATCCCAAAGAAATCAAAAATCAATTTAAGCAATTCTGCTCTTCCTGACACATCTCGTGTGCCTGCATTTCTAGACAATGTGGACATCCCCTGTCTCAATTCAGATGAACAAACCAACATGGATGCCTCAGTAAGTGATGATGAAGCTACTCTGGCAATCCAGTCCATGCAGAGCGGTAAAGCCCCTGGGCCTGATGGCTTCCCTGTTGAAATTTATAAAGCCTTCTCCTCTAAATTATCCCCTATCCTCAGCTCAATGTACATTGAAATCCTTTCTAGTCAGAAACTGCCACAGACACCCAGGCGACTATTTGGGTTTTGCTTAAAAAAGACAAGAATCCCCCTGACTGTGGCTCATACCGCCCTGTAAGCCTTATGTGCTGCGATTATAACATTCTCACTAAGGTCGTCTCTCGCCGTTCAGAGACAGTGATGCCTAATATAATTAACTCTGACCAAACCGGATTTATCTCAGGTGGACAGTCTTTCTGTAGTATGAACCGGCTATGTAATGTTCTCTATTCTGCCCACTCAACTCTACAGCCAGAGGTCGTCAGCTCTCTTGATGCTGAGAAGGCTTTCGACCAGGTTGGGTGGGAATATCTATTTACAGTACTAGAGACTACAGTACAGACTACAGTACAGTATTATCTCTCTATTTACAGTACTAGAAACTACAGTACAGACTACAGTACTATCTCTCTATTTCCAGTACTAGAGACTACAGTACAGACTACAGTACAGACTACAGTACAGTACTATCTCTCTATTTACAGTACTAGAGACTACAGTACAGACTACAGTACAGTACAGTACTATCTCTCTATTTACAGTACTAGAGACTACAGTACAGACTACAGTACAGTACTATCTCTCTATTTACAGTACTAGAGACTACAGTACAGACTACAGTACAGTACTATCTCTCTATTTACAGTACTAGAGACTACAGTACAGACTACATACAGTACAGTACTATCTCTCTATTTACAGTACTAGAGACTACAGTACAGACTACAGTACAGTACTATCTCTCTATTTACAGTACTAGAGACTACAGTACAGACTACAGTACAGTACTATCTCTCTATTTACAGTACTAGAGACTACAGTACAGACTACAGTACAGACTACAGTACAGTACTATCTCTCTATTTACAGTACTAGAGACTACAGTACCGACTACAGTACAGTACTATCTCTATTTACAGTACTAGAGACTACAGTACAGACTACAGTATTATCTCTATTTACAGTACTAGAGACTACAGTACAGACTACAGTACTATCTCTCTATTTACAGTACTAGAGAGATTTGGGTTTGGTCCATCATTCTTTTCCTGAATTAAGATTTTGTACTCGTCCCTAGTGGCTTCTGTTCGCACCAACAATGTTACCTCCAGCTAGGAGGAGGGTGGGTGGAGGGGAGGGAGGGGTGGGTTCAGGGGAGGGAGGGGTGGGTGGAGGGTTGGGAGGGATGGGTGGAGGGAGGGAGGGAGGGGAGGGTGGAGGGGATGGAGGGAGGGGTGGGTGGGTGGAGAGGGGGAGGGGAGGGGGGTGGAGGGAGGGGTAGGTGGAGGGAGGGAGGGGGAGGGGTGGGTGAAGGGAGGGGAGGGAGGGTGGGGAGGGGTGGTGGGAGGGAGGAAGGAGTGGGTGGAGGAAGGAGTGGGTGGAGGGAGGGAGAATGAGGGGTTGTACTGTTTTTGTTGCTATATCTGAAAATCTAAAATAAAGTTGTTTTTTTTTTATTAAAAAGCAAATAAACTGAACCTGAACCTGCCTTTTTAACCCCTTTACGCCCCTCCTCTCCTCCCTGTAGGGAACGGTCATCATCATAGCCAATCACGGAGATCGTATCGACATCCCGGCTGGAACGATACTGGAGAACAAGATTGTGTCGGGCAACCTTCGCATCTTGGACCACTGAAGCCTTTAACTACTCCTCCAGCACCACAGACACATCCACCACCATCATGTGACGAAGCCAGACACATCCACCACCATCATGTGACCAAGCCAAACACATCAACCCCAACCATGTGACCAGACATCCACCACCATCATGTGACCAGACACATTCACCCCAATCATGTGACCGAGCCAGACTTGATCCAGACTCCTTTAAATAAACTCCTTAGAGAGAGGTGTCATACCCAACAGATTGTGATGTGATATCCATGCTATACTATACCTGTAGTATTTCAGCTCCCTGCCCATTAGATTCCCTTACTGGATGAGAATCGTGATAGAAGTCAAATGGATGTGATGTCAATGGGAGATTCAATATCTACTGTACATGTCAGTACAGTCTTAGTCTGGGATTCAATATCTACTGTACATGTCAGTACAGTCTTAGACTGGGATTCAATATCTACTGTACATGTCAGTACAGTCTTAGACTGGGATTCAATATCTACTGTACATGTCAGTACAGTCTTAGACTGGGATTCAATATCTACTGTTCATGTCAGTACAGTCTTAGACTGGGATTCAATATCTACTGTACATGTCAGTACAGTCTTAGACTGGATTCAATATCTACTGTACATGTCAGTATAGTCTTAGACTGGGATTCAATATCTACTGTTCATGTCAGTACAGTCTTAGACTGATTCAATATCTACTGTACATGTCAGTACAGTCTTAGACTGGGATTCAATATCTACTGTACATGTCAGTACAGTCTTAGACTGGGATTCAATATCTACTGTTCATGTCAGTACAGTCTTAGACTGGGATTCAATATCTACTGTACATGTCAGTACAGTCTTAGACTGGGATTCAATATCTACTGTTCATGTCAGTACAGTCTTAGACTGGGATTCAATATCTACTGTACATGTCAGTACAGTCTTAGACTGGGATTCAATATCTACTGTTCATGTCAGTACAGTCTTAGACTGGGATTCAATATCTACTGTACATGTCAGTACAGTCTTAGACTGGGATTCAATATCTACTGTTCATGTCAGTACAGTCTTAGACTGGATTCAATATCTACTGTACATGTCAGTACAGTCTTAGACTGGATTCAGTATCTACTGTTCATGTCAGTACAGTCTTAGACTGGATTCAATATCTACTGTTCATGTCAGTACAGTCTTAGACTGGGATTCAATATCTACTGTACATGTCAGTACAGTCTTAGACTGGGATTCAATATCTACTGTACATGTCAGTACAGTCTTAGACTGGGATTCAATATCTACTGTACATGTCAGTACAGTCTTAGACTGGGATTCAATATCTACTGTACATGTCAGTACAGTCTTAGACTGGGATTCAATATCTACTGTACATGTCAGTACAGTCTTAGACTGGGATTCAATATCTACTGTTCATGTCAGTACAGTCTTAGACTGGGATTCAATATCTACTGTACATGTCAGTACAGTCTTAGACTGGGATTCAATATCTACTGTACATGTCAGTACAGTCTTAGACTGGATTCAATATCTACTGTACATGTCAGTATAGTCTTAGACTGGGATTCAATATCTACTGTACATGTCAGTACAGTCTTAGACTGGATTCAATATCTACTGTACATGTCAGTACAGTCTTAGACTGGGATTCAATATCTACTGTACATGTCAGTACAGTCTTAGACTGGGATTCAATATCTACTGTACATGTCAGTACAGTCTTAGACTGGGATTCAATATCTACTGTACATGTCAGTACAGTCTTAGACTGGGATTCAATATCTACTGTACATGTCAGTACAGTCTTAGACTGGGATTCAATATCTACTGTACATGTCAGTACAGTCTTAGACTGGGATTCAATATCTATATCTACTGTACATGTCAGTACAGTCTTAGACTGATTCAATATCTACTGTACATGTCAGTACAGTCTTAGACTGATTCAATATCTACTGTACATGTCAGTACAGTCTTAGACTGATTCAATATCTACTGTACATGTCAGTACAGTCTTAGACTGATTCAATATCTACTGTACATGTCAATACAGTCTTAGACTGGATTCAATATCTACTGTACATGTCAGTACAGTCTTAGACTGGATTCAATATCTACTGTACATGTCAGTACAGTCTTAGACTGGATTCAATATCTACTGTACATGTCAGTACAGTCTTAGACTGGATTCAATATCTACTGTACATGTCAGTACAGTCTTAGACTGGATTCAATATCTACTGTACATGTCAGTACAGTCTTAGACTGATTCAATATCTACTGTACATGTCAGTACAGTCTTAGACTGGGATTCAATATCTACTGTACATGTCAGTACAGTCTTAGACTGGGATTCAATATCTACTGTACATGTCAGTACAGTCTTAGACTGGGATTCAATATCTACTGTACATGTCAGTACAGTCTTAGACGGGGATTCAGTATCTACTATACATGTCAGTACAGTCTTAGACTGGGATTCAATATCTACTGTACATGTCAGTACAGTCTTAGACTGGGATTCAATATCTACTGTTCATGTCAGTACAGTCTTAGACTGGGATTCAATATCTACTGTACATGTCAATACAGTCTTAGACTGGGATTCAATATCTACTGTACATGTCAATACAGTCTTAGACTGGGATTCATTATCTACAATGCACCATTTAAAAGTAACTCCTGATTGAGCCGACAGATACCCATTTAAAGGTAACTCCTGATTGAGCCGACAGAGACCCATTTAAAAGTAACTCCTGATTGAGCCGACAGAGACCCATTTAAAGGTAACTCCTGATTGAGCCGACAGATACCCATTTAAAGGTAACTCCTGATTGAGCCGACAGATACCCATTTAAAGGTAACTCCTGATTGAGCCGACAGATACCCATTTAAAGGTAACTCCTGATTGAGCCGACAGAGACCCATTTAAAGGTAACTCCTGATTGAGCCGACAGATACCCATTTAAAAGTAACTCCTGATTGAGCCGACAGATACCCATTTAAAAGTAACTCCTGATTGAGCCGACAGAGACCCATTTAAAGGTAACTCCTGATTGAGCCGACAGATACCCATTTAAAAGTAACTCCTGATTGAGCCGACAGAGACCCATTTAAAGGTAACTCCTGATTGAGCCGACAGATACCCATTTAAAGGTAACTCCTGATTGAGCCGACAGAGACCCATTTAAAGGTAACTCCTGATTGAGCCGACAGAGACCCATTTAAAGGTAACTCCTGATTGAGCCGACAGAGACCCATTTAAAGGTAACTCCTGATTGAGCCGACAGAGACCCATTTAAAGGTAACTCCTGATTGAGCCGACAGATACCCATTTAAAGGTAACTCCTGATTGAGCCGACAGAGACCCATTTAAAGGTAACTCCTGATTGAGCCGACAGAGACCCATTTAAAGGTAACTCCTGATTGAGCCGACAGATACAGTGTTTACCGTGGATTTAGTGGCCATGAACGTGGGTACATTGCCTTTAAAACATGCATTACAGACAAAGCGGGATCGGATTGCATCCTGGCCCTAATTGACAATTCAATATTATATCATGTCCACAACAATATCGAAGGAATACCAGTCAACATTATTATATAATGTCCACAACAATATCGAAGGAATACCAGTCAACATTATTATATAATGTCCACAACAATATCGAAGGAATACCAGTCAACAATATTATGAAATACTTGTCATTGTTATTTTTATCAGAAAATATTTTGAAGGAGTTTGTCTTTTTAAAAAGCTTTTTTTTTTACATCAAAATTATTATTTCACTGTAATCTTATTCCACTTGTACCTTACTGTCTCTCCATCCCTCGCTCCATTCCCTCTCTATATCCCTCCCTCCATCCCTCTCTCCATCCCTCTCTATATCCCTCCCTCCATCCCTCTCTCCATCCCTCGCTCCATTCCCTCTCTATATCCCTCCCTCCATCCCTCTCTCCATCCCTCTCTATATCCCTCCCTCCATCCCTCTCTCCATCCCTCTCTATATCCCTCTATATATCCCTCTCTCTATCCCTCTCTATCCCTCCATCCCTCCCTCCATCCCTCTCTCCATCCCTCTCTCCATCCCTCTCTATATCCCTCTCTATATCCCTCTCTCTATCCCTCTCTCTATCCCTCTCTCTATCCCTCCATCCATCCCTCTCTCCATCCCTCTCTATATCCCTCTCTATATCCCTCTCTCTATCCCTCTCTCTATCCCTCTCTCCATCCCTCTCTCCATCCTAGGAGAGTTGATGACACACAGAGACCTACTGTAGGAGAGTTGATGACACACAGAGACCTACTGTAGGAGAGTTGATGACACACAGAGACCTACTGTAGGAGAGTTGATGACACACAGAGCCCTACTGTAGGAGAGTTGATGACACACAGAGCCCTACTGTAGGAGAGTTGATGACACACAGAGCCCTACTGTAGGAGAGTTGATGACACACAGAGCCCTACTGTAGGAGAGTTGATGACACACAGAGACCTACTGTAGGAGAGTTGATGACACACAGAGCCCTACTGTAGGAGAGTTGATGACACACAGAGACCTACTGTAGGAGAGTTGATGACACACAGAGACCTACTGTAGGAGAGTTGATGACACACAGAGACCTACTGTAGGAGAGTTGATGACACACAGACCTAGGGCTGGATTCATCTCATATCACAGAAGTTCAGCGTTATAGCGCGATTTAAATGAGGAAACGGTGAATGCGGTCTCCGCTAAACCCGCTAACGTTGCCTTTACATTTCTATTGCGCTGTAGCGCAGATCTTCAGCACAACGGATTGAATCAAGTCCCTGCTATCAGACGGTTGAATGACAACTCAACGTCTGAGGGGCCTACTGTCTGCAGAACGGGAGTCTGAAAGCAGTACGAGTGTTGTCCTGAGACTGAAAGGGAGTCCCAGCTGCAGCTGTTCTCGAGCTGAATAAAGTGCAATATGAAATTAGCTCAAGCCTCTTGTCTGTGTTTAACCGTTTTACAGTTACTATGGGAATTTAGACTTTAAGGTAATTTACCCTTGAGCCAACATCCGTAGTGTTTGTGATCTCTGTGAACGTCAGGGAAATTGCCTTTTAAAAGGCACATTTTCAGCGTGCTTGTCGACAACACACCTTTCATTGAACCCAGAGGTTCACTCTTATTACAATAAAGTACAGCATACAGCATCTGTACTGCTCTTTCATTCTCATTCAACTCTTTCCTTCACATTAGTGGTTTTCTGGGACATCTGTTGCTCTTCCATTCTCCAACTCTTTCCTTCACATTAGTGGTTTTCTGGGACATCTGTTGCTCTTTCATTCTCCAACTCTTTCCTTCACATTAGTGGTTTTCTAGGACATCTGTTGGTCTTTCATTCTCCAACTCTTTCCTTCACATTAGTGGTTTTCTGGGACATCTGTTGGTCTTCCCTGGTGGTTACGTATTTTACATTTTTTCTAAAGTGTTTGCTTCGTTACTTGCCGGTTTGTACTCAACAACACCATTATCCTCTACAGTAGAAACCGTTCAACAGTCTTTGAGATGTTTTTATTTGTTTTTATTTAACCTTTATGTAACCAGGCAAGTCAGTTAAGAACAAATTATTATTTACACTGACGGTCTACCTCAGCCAAACCCGGATGACGCTGGGCCAATTGTGCGACTCCAAATCACGGATTCGAACCGGGGACTGTAGCAACGCCTCTTGCGCTGAGATGCAGTACTTTAGAGAGCTGCACACAATTGAGTCCTTCTGAACACAGTCCATGTCCACAGTCAACATTCTGCAGAAATCTATTTCCACTCTGACGACTCAAGGTCTTTGAGAATCTCCGCAGGCTGAAGGCAGTTATACTGCAGTCACAAGGTAATGCAGAGCCAGTGATCCGGTAAACCTACACTGTTAATGGCCTGAGCCGTGGCAGGAACAGGGCAGTGTGTGTGCAGAGTCCTGGGAACATAAAGATAAGCACTGGTCAGTGGAAATAAGGCCTGCCCAAGCAGTTGGTCAGCAAAAACACAACACTATTGGTGGGAAAAGTACCCAATTGTCATATGTGTCACGTTCTGACCTTTATTTCCTTTGTTTTGTCTTTATTTAGTATGGTCAGGGCGTGAGTTGGGGTGGGCAGTCTATGTTTTGTGTTTCTATTTCTGTGTTTGGCCTAGTATGGTTCTCAATCAGAGGCAGGTGTTGTTAGTTGTCTTTGATTGAGAATCATACTTAGGTAGCCTTGGTTTCACTGTTGTTTTGTGGGTGTTTGTTTCCGTACGGTACGGTTTCGGTTTGTTCACGTTTATCGTTTTGAATTCTTAGTGTTCAGTTTATGTTTTTTTAAATAAACGATATGGTCACTTACCACGCTGCGCATTGGTCCTCCGATCCTTCTTGCTACTCCTCCTCAGAAGAGGAGGAGGAAAACCTTTACAGAAACACCCACCAACCAAGGACCAAGCGGCGTGGTAACAGACAGCAGCAGCAGCAGGAGAGGCAGCGATACCTGGAGAGATGGACTTGGGAGGAGATTCTGGACGGCGAAGGACCCTGGACTATCGCCGTCCCAAAGCGGAGCTGGAGGCAGCGAAAGCAGGGAGGCGCCATTATGAGGAGCTAGCACGGCAGAGCGGCTGGAAGCCCGAGAGACAGCCCCAAAAATGTCTTAGGCGGGGGCACACAGGGAGTGTGGTGAAGCCAGGTAGGAGACCTGCGCCAACTTCCTGTGCTTACCGGAGAGAGAGAGGGACCAGGCAGGCACCGTGTTATGCGGTGGAGCGCACAGTTTCCCCAGTGCGTGTGTATAGCCCGGTGCGGTACATTCCAGCTCCTCGTATCGGCCGGGCTAGAATGGGCATCGAGCCAGGTGCCATGAAGCCTTACGCATGGTGTCCCCGGTTCACCATCACAGCCCAGTGTGTGTTACGCACGCCTCTATGAAGAGGGAACGCAACACCCTGCTATAACTCAACTCTCCGTGAAGTAAAAGAGGTATGGACTGTGGGCGTGAGTAAGGATGACAACAGACAGAATGTGGTACCGTTTACAAGGACTTTATTCCTTTACACGGAAATATGGGGGAAAGGGGCTGGACGGAACCAAAGCAAAGAAGGTAAATCTCAAAGCCCCCTCTCCTATCTTACCTGCCTACCCACTACTTACCTAATTTAGCACCACCTGGTGCCCTAACCAAAATACAGGGGGTGGTCCGACCAGGTCTTACCTAGTGTGCCTAGACAATGAATATACTACGGGTATATGTATGCCCGCGGGCCTCTTGCCTAAACACTCCCTAGGAGCCTTCCCCTTCCCCCCCTGGGAACAAATGAAACAGGAGAACAAATAATTGCTCAAACAAACTAAGAAACAAAGGACATCAAATAAGCTCTACCTGAGCAACAAACTCACAGAACATACCAGCTGCTACCAACAACCAACATAGTAAATTATCCACAGCCATCAGCCTTCTCTCTCAGCAATGACCTCTCTCACATTCAATCTCTCTGCAATGACCTCCCAGCAAAAATCTCTCTGCAATGACCTCCCATCAATGATCCTCAGCAATATCAACCTCCAGCAAAATCTCTCTCCTGAACAGAACATTGGCTTTATATATAGCTTCAGAAGGAATGGGTAATTGGAGACAGCTGTGTCTTGACGAGGGGGCGGGGTCAGCTCTCCACTTAGCCATGGAGTCGACCAATCAGCTGCTTGAGGGATTTCAGGAAGCCATTTCCTGAAATAAACACATGCAAATACACAAACTACAACACATAAACTGGGGAACGTAACAGTGCGGGCTATTCCACCTCGTCGCACTGGCATGGCGACCGGGAGCATTCAACTAGGTGAGGTTGGGCAGGCTCGTTGCTCAAGAGCTCCAGTGCGCCTGCACGTGTCACCTCCACGCACCAGCCCTCCAGTGGCAGCCCCCCGCACCAGGCTGTCTCTCCGTCCTTTGCCTACAGCTCATCAGAAGAGGAGGAGGAAAACCTTTACAATATTTGAGTAAAAGTAAAGATCCTTAATAGGAAATGACTGAAGTAAATGTCATCCAGTAAAAGTCTACAAGTATTTGGTTTTAAATATACTGAAGTATCAAAAAAGTATAAATAATTTCAAATTACTTATTTAAAGCAAACCAGACGGCACCATTTTTTATGTTATTTATTTTTATTTACAGATAGCCAGGGTCACACTCCAACACTCAGACATCATTTACAAATGAAGCATTTGTGTTTATTGAGTCCGCCAGATCAGAGGCAGTAGGGATGACCAGGGATGTTCTCTGTTTAGTGAGTCCGCCAGATCAGAGGCAGTAGGGATGACCAGGGATGTTCTCTGTTTAGTGAGTCCGCCAGATCAGAGGCAGTAGGGAAGACCAGGGATGTTCTCTGTTTATTGAGTCCACCAGATCAGAGGCAGTAGGGGTGACCAGGGATGTTCTCTGTTTAGTGAGTCCGCCAGATCAGAGGCAGTAGGGAAGACCAGGGATGTTCTCTGTTTATTGAGTCCACCAGATCAGAGGCAGTAGGGGTGACCAGGGATGTTCTCTGTTTATTGAGTCCATCAGATCAGAGGCAGTAGGGATGACCAGGGATGTACTCTGTTTAGTGAGTCCACCAGATCAGAGGCAGTAGGGAAGACCAGGGATGTTCTCTGTTTATTGAGTCCACCAGATCAGAGGCAGTAGGGGTGACCAGGGATGTTCTCTGTTTAGTGAGTCCACCAGATCAGAGGCAGTAGGGAAGACCAGGGATGTTCTCTGTTTAGTGAGTCCGCCAGATCAGAGGCAGTAGGGAAGACCAGGGATGTTCTCTGTTTAGTGAGTCTTCCAGATCAGAGGCAGTAGGGAAGACCAGGGATGTTCTCTGTTTAGTGAGTCTGCCAGATCAGAGGCAGTAGGGAAGACCAGGGATGTTCTCTGTTTAGTGAGTCCATCAGATCAGAGGCAGCAGAGATGACCAGGGATGTTCTCTGTTTATTGAGTCCATCAGATCAGAGGCAGTAGGGATGACCAGGGATGTTCTCTGTTTAGTGAGTCTGCCAGATCAGAGGCAGTAGGGATGACCAGGGCTGTTCTCTTGATAAGGGCGTGAATTGGATAATGTTCCGGTCCTGCTAAGCATTCTAAAACTAGTAATTTTGGGTGTCAGTGGAGTAAACAGTACGTTAACTTATCTAGGAATGTAGTGAAGTAAAAGTAAAAGTTGAACTGTGACACACAACAAACACACACACTCTCTCCTGGCACATAGTTTATCTACAAGATGAGGATAGTATTATCACTCCTTAATTAAACTATAAACATTTACCCATGGGGCCATGCCACATTTTTGTCTTGCGACAATGAACACATATATTCTTGAAAGAGTATTTTTGATAATACTTCCCGTGATATTGTGCGACAGATGCTGCTGCTTGGGTGCTTGGCTCTGCTGACTGCAGTATGTGGACAGCTTTCACTGCTGCTGATATCTCCACTACTCCCTCCTTACAGCAGAGCATCAGCTTTTCCTGGAGGTCAGAGGTCATCACCGTCTTAAAATCACGACTTTGGTTAAGGATGACGGCAGGCATCTCTTCAGAAACAGGGGGGGCACTGTGGTCTTTAAACCTCTGGAGGAAGTGGATGTTGTCCTCTGTGTGAGAGAACTTCTCCAGCTCAGAATCTCTCCTCCTCAGCTCAGCCACCTCCTGCTCCAGTCGCTCCAGGAGGCCTTCAGCCTGACTCACTTCAGCCTTCTCCTGGTCTCTGATCAGCTCCTTCACCTCAGAGCACCTTGTCTCCATGGTGCGGATAAGCTCAGCAAAGATCCTCTCGCTGTCGTCCACGGCTGCCTGTGCAGAGAGCTTCAGAGAGTCCACAGCCTGTCTCAGCTCCTGCATCTCCTTCTCTCTCTCCTGGATTCTCTGCTGGGATTTCTGTTGTTTCTCCCCCACCTGCTTCTGTTTCTCAGTCCTCTCTGCTGCAGCTGAGACTGTATCATGGCCTTTATGTTCATCCATGGTACATAGATAACAGATACACTGCTGATCGGTACGACAGTAAACCTCCAGCAGTTTGTCATGTTGAGAACAGATCTTCTCCTGTAGTTGTGTGGAGGCTTTGACCAGCATGTGCTTCTTTAAGGCAGGGAAATTATAGTGAGGCTGGAGGTGAGTCTCACAGTAAGAGACCAGACACGCCAGACAGGACATGAGGGCTTTGTGTTTTCTCCCAGTGCAGAAATCACACTCCACATCTCCAGGTCCAGCATAACAGTGAGCAGGAGGAGCAGCATGAGGAGCAGCATGAGGAGCAGCATGAGGAGCAGCATGAGGAGCAGCAGGAGGAGCAGCATGAAGAGCAGTATGTTTCAGTTTCTCCACCACTTTAGCCAGCAACGTGTTTCTGTTCAGAACAGGCCTTTGGACGAAGGTCTGTCGGCACTCTGGGCAGCTGTAAACACCTTTCAGTTCGTCCTGATCCCAGCAGTCCTCAATACAACCCATACAGTAGTTGTGTCCACAGGAAGTAGTCACCGGATCCTTCAGTATATCCAAGCAGATCGAACAGCTAAATGAATCCCGATCTTCAAAAAATGCCTCTGCCATTTTGACACTCACTAACAAACGGCGCAGAGGAGTATCAGAGATAACTTTCGATTTCCTTGTTTGTGCAGAGGAAGAGGAGTGGCCTCCACAAGAGTAATACGAAACTTCCTGGTTCTGTGTGTGTGCCGTGTGCAAATCGTTGCCTGCAGGGGACACATTGAGATATCCTGCATCCATGTTTCTCAGTCCTTTCTGCTCTGGCTGAGACTGGATCATCATGGTCTTTATGTTCATCTATCAGACAGATATAACAGATCCTCTGCTGATCATCTATCAGACAGATATAACAGATCCTCTGCTGATCCTCTATCAGACAGATATAACAGATACTCTGCTGATCCTCTATCAGACAGATATAACAGATACTCTGCTGATCATCTATCAGACAGATATAACAGATCCTCTGCTGATCCTCTATCAGACAGATATAACAGATACTCTGCTGATCCTCTATCAGACAGATATAACAGATACTCTGCTGATCAGACAGATATAACAGATACTCTGCTGATCCTCTATCAGACAGATATAACAGATCCTCTGCTGATCCTCTATCAGACAGATATAACAGATCCTCTGCTGATCCTCTATCAGACAGATATAACAGATACTCTGCTGATCATCTATCAGACAGATATAACAGACTCTGCTGATCAGACAGATATAACAGATACTCTGCTGATCAGACAGATATAACAGATACTCTGCTGATCCTCTATCAGACAGATATAACAGATACTCTGCTGATCATCTATCAGACAGATATAACAGACTCTGCTGATCAGACAGATATAACAGATACTCTGCTGATCAGACAGATATAACAGATACTCTGCTGATCATCTATCAGACAGATATAACAGATACTCTGCTGATCAGACAGATATAACAGATCCTCTGCTGATCCTCTATCAGACAGATATAACAGATCCTCTGCTGATCCTCTATCAGACAGATATAACAGATACTCTGCTGATCCTCTATCAGACAGATATAACAGATACTCTGCTGATCATCTATCAGACAGATATAACAGATAGCCTGCTGATCCTCTATCAGACAGATATAACAGATAGCCTGCTGATCCTCTATCAGACAGATATAACAGATCCTCTGCTGATCCTCTATCAGACAGATACAGTGCCTTGCGAAAGTATTCGGCCCCCTTGAACTTTGCGACCTTTTGCCACATTTCAGGCTTCAAACATAAAGATATAAAACTGTATTTTTTTGTGAAGAATCAACAACAAGTGGGACACAATCATGAAGTGGAACGACATTTATTGGATATTTCAAACTTTCTTAACAAATCAAAAACTGAAAAATTGGGCGTGCAAAATGATTCAGCCCCCTTAAGTTAATACTTTGTAGCGCCACCTTTTGCTGCGATTACAGCTGTAAGTCGCTTGGGGTATGTCTCTATCAGTTTTGCACATCGAGAGACTGAATTTTTTTCCCATTCCTCCTTGCAAAACAGCTCGAGCTCAGTGAGGTTGGATGGAGAGCATTTGTGAACAGCAGTTTTCAGTTCTTTCCACAGATTCTCGATTGGATTCAGGTCTGGACTTTGACTTGGCCATTCTAACACCTGGATATGTTTATTTTTTAACCATTCCATTGTAGATTTTGCTTTACGTTTTGGATCATTGTCTTGTTGGAAGACAAATCTCCGTCCCAGTCTCAGGTCTTTTGCAGACTCCATCAGGTTTTCTTCCAGAATGGTCCTGTATTTGGCTCCATCCATCTTCCCATCAATTTAAACCATCTTCCCTGTCCCTGCTGAAGAAAAGCAGGCCCAAACCATGATGCTGCCACCACCATGTTTGACAGTGGGGATGGTGTGTTCAGGGTGATGAGCTGTGTTGCTTTTACGCCAAACATAACGTTTTTGCATTGTTGCCAAAAAGTTCAATTTTGGTTTCATCTGACCAGAGCACCTTCTTCCACATGTTTGGTGTGTCTCCCAGGTGGCTTGTGGCAAACTTTAAACAACACTTTTTATGGATATCTTTAAGAAATGGCTTTCTTCTTGCCACTCTTCCATAAAGGCCAGATTTGTGCAATATACGACTGATTGTTGTCCTATGGACAGAGTCTCCCACCTCAGCTGTAGATCTCTGCAGTTCATCCAGAGTGATCATGGGCCTCTTGGCTGCATCTCTGATCAGTCTTCTCCTTGTAAGAGCTGAAAGTTTAGAGGGACGGCCAGGTCTTGGTAGATTTGCAGTGGTCTGATACTCCTTCCATTTCAATATTATCGCTTGCACAGTGCTCCTTGGGATGTTTAAAGCTTGGGAAATATTTTTGTATCCAAATCCGGCTTTAAACTTCTTCACAACAGTATCTCGGACCTGCTTGGTGTGTTCCTTGTTCTTCATGATGCTCTCTGCGCTTTTAACGGACCTCTGAGACTATCACAGTGCAGGTGCATTTATATGGAGACTTGATTACACACAGGTGGATTGTATTTATCATCATTAGTCATTTAGGTCAACAAAGATCCTCACTGAACTTCTGGAGAGAGTTTGCTGCACTGAAAGTAAAGGGGCTGAATAATTTTGCACACCCAATTTTTCAGTTTTTGATTTGTTAAAGAAGTTTGAAATATCCAATAAATGTCGTTCCACTTCATGATTGTGTCCCACTTGTTGTTGATTCTTCACAAAAAAATACAGTTTTATATCTTTATGTTTGAAGCCTGAAATGTGGCAAAAGGTTGCAAAGTTCAAGGGGGCCGTATACTTTCGCAAGGCACTGTATAACAGATACCCCGCTGATCATCTATCAGACAGATATAACAGATCCTCTGCTGATCGATGTGATATTAAACCTCCAGCATTGTCGTGATGAGAGAAGATCTTCTCCAGTAGACATGGTTGCTTTGAGCTAATCACAAATCCAATCAGAGGTCCCCTTCCTCTTCAGAACGACTGAATCAAAGCAGAGGTCCCATTTCTCTCCAGTGAGACAGAATCAAAGCAGAGGTCCCATTCCTCTCCAGTGAGACAGAATCAAAGCAGAGGTCCCATTCCTCTCCAGTGAGACAGAATCAAAGCAGAGGTCCCATTCCTCTCCAGAGCGACAGAATCAAAGCAGAGGTCCCATTCCTCTCCAGAGCGACATAATCAAATCAGAGGTACCATTCCTCTCCAGTGAGAGAGAATCAAATCAGAGGTCCCATTCCTCTCCAGTGAGACTGAATCAAATCAGAGGTCCCATTCCTCTTCAGAGCGACTGAATCAAATCAGAGGTCCCATTCCTCTCCAGTGAGACTGAATCAAATCAGAGGTCCCATTCCTCTCCAGTGAGACTGAATCAAAGCAGAGGTCCCATTTCTCTCCAGTGAGACAGAATCAAAGCAGAGGTCCCATTCCTCTCCAGTGAGACAGAATCAAAGCAGAGGTCCCATTCCTCTCCAGAGCGACAGAATCAAAGCAGAGGTCCCATTCCTCTCCAGAGCGACAGAATCAAATCAGAGGTACCATTCCTCTCCAGAGCGACAGAATCAAATCAGAGGTCCCATTCCTCTCCAGTGAGAGAGAATCAAATCAGAGGTCCCATTCCTCTCCAGTGAGACTGAATCAAATCAGAGGTCCCATTCCTCTTCAGAGCGACAGAATCAAAGCAGAGGTCCCATTCCTCTCCAGTGAGACAGAATCAAAGCAGAGGTCCCAATCCTCTCCAGAGAGACAGAATCAAAGCAGAGGTCCCAATCCTCTCCAGAGAGACAGAATCAAAGCAGAGGTCCCAATCCTCTCCAGAGAGACAGAATCAAAGCAGAGGTCCCAATCCTCTCCAGAGAGACAGAATCAAAGCAGAGGTCCCAATCCTCTCCAGAGAGACAGAATCAAATCAGAGGTCCCATTCCTCTCCAGTGAGAGAGAATCAAATCAGAGGTCCCATTCCTCTCCAGTGAGACTGAATCAAATCAGAGGTCCCATTCCTCTCCAGAGCGACAGAATCAAATCAGAGGTCCCATTCCTCTCCAGTGAGAGAGAATCAAATCAGAGGTCCCATTCCTCTCCAGTGAGACTGAATCAAATCAGAGGTCCCATTCCTCTTCAGAGCGACAGAATCAAAGCAGAGGTCCCATTCCTCTCCAGTGAGACAGAATCAAAGCAGAGGTCCCAATCCTCTCCAGAGAGAGTGAACATGTGTTCTCCCAATCGCTGATAGATTCCAGACAGACACTACTGACCTGTTGTGTACTACATACAATACTTTTTAAAGAGAGAAAATCCCAGCCCCATATCCCACTTAGACATCCCACACAAAAACAAACACCTGTCTGATCTCTCTCTCACACACACACACACACACACACACACACACACACACACACTCCTGAATGCTTATCTTTCACTCCTGACGTGTGTAGAAGACTACCGTAATTTCCGGACTATAAGTCGCTACTTTTTTCCCACGCTTTGAACCTCGCGGTTTATAAAATGACGCAGCTAATTTATGGCATCCACTCTGACATCAGAAGACACTAACATCCACTCCAACAGGACGGAGGCTTTAGTAGTATCTTTATCGACTATCTGGAGCATATCTTTATTGGCTCTCTGGAGCAGCTTATCTTTATCGACTCTCTGGAGCAGCTTATCTTTATCGACTCTCTGGAGCAGCTCATCTTTGACTCTCTGGAGCAGCTTATCTTTATTGACTCTCTGGAGCAGCTTATATTTATTGACTCTCTGGAGCAGCTTATCTTTATTGACTCTCTGGAGCAGTTTATCTTTATCGACTCTCTGGAGCAGCTTATCTTTATCGACTCTCTGGAGCAGCTTATCTTTATCGACTCTCTGGAGCAGCTCATCTTTATTGACTCTCTGGAGCAGCTTATCTTTATCGACTCTCTGGAGCAGCTTATCTTTATCGACTCTCTGGAGCAGCTTATCTTTATCGACTCTCTGGAGCAGCTTATCTTTATCGACTCTCTGGAGCAGCTCATCTTTATTGACTCTCTGGAGCAGCTTATCTTTATCGACTCTCTGGAGCAGCTTATCTTTATCGACTCTCTGGAGCAGCTTATCTTTATCGACTCTCTGGAGCAGCTTATCTTTATCGACTCTCTGGAGCAGCTTATCTTTATCGACTCTCTGGAGCAGCTTATCTTTATTGACTCTGGAGCAGCTTATCTTTATTGACTCTCTGGAGCAGCTTATCTTTATTGACTCTGGAGCAGCTTATCTTTATTGACTCTGGAGCAGCTTATCTTTATTGTCTCTGGAGCAGCTTATCTTTATTGACTCTCTGGAGCAGCTTATCTTTATTAACTCTCTGGAGCAGCTTATCTTTATTGACTCTCTGGAGCAGCTTATCTTTATTGACTCTGGAGCAGCTTATCTTTATTGACTCTGGAGCAGCTTATCTTTATTGACTCTCTGGAGCAGCTTATCTTTATTGACTCTCTGGAGCAGCTTATCTTTATTGACTCTGGAGCAGCTTATCTTTATTGACTCTGGAGCAGCTTATCTTTATTGACTCTCTGGAGAAGCTTATCTTTATTAACTCTCTGGAGCAGCTTATCTTTATCGACTCTCTGGAGCAGCTTATCTTTATTGACTCTGGAGCAGCTTATCTTTATTGACTCTGGAGCAGCTTATCTTTATTGACTCTCTGGAGCAGCTTATCTTTATTGACTCTGGGGCAGCTTATCTTTATTGACTCTGGAGCAGCTTATCTTTATTGACTCTCTGGAGCAGCTTATCTTTATTAACTCTCAGGAGCAGCTTATCTTTATTGACTCTCTGGAGCAGCTTATCTTTATTGACTCTGGAGCAGCTTATCTTTATTGACTCTGGAGCAGCTTATCTTTATTGACTCTGGAGCAGCTTATCTTTATTGACTCTCTGGAGCAGCTTATCTTTATTGACTCTGGAGCAGCTTATCTTTATTGACTCTGGAGCAGCTTATCTTTATTGACTCTGGAGCAGCTTATCTTTATTGACTCTCTGGAGAAGCTTATCTTTATTAACTCTCTGGAGCAGCTTATCTTTATTGACTCACTGGAGCAGCTGATCTTTATTGACTCTCTGGAGCAGCTTATCTTTATTGACTCTCTGGAGCAGCTGATCTTTATTGACTCTCTGGAGCAGCTTATCTTTATTGACTCTCTGGAGCAGCTTATCTTTATTGACTCTCTGGAGCAGCTTATCTTTATAGACTCTCTGGAGCAGCTTATCTTTATAGACTCTCTGGAGCAGCTTATCTTTATTGACTCTCTGGAGCAGCTCATCTTTGACTCTCTGGAGCAGCTTATCTTTGACTCTCTGGAGCAGCTTATCTTTATTGACTCTCTGGAGCAGCTCTGACAGGCCCGAGGGAAGAAAGGAAAGAGGTAGAAATGAAGGGAGGAAAATATGTAGATGTCAGAACTCATCCAGGGGGAAGATGTCGTGGTTTTCTTCTCACAGAGAAGTTGAAAGAACTTGTTAATCTCGGAAACCCGGAACTACAACAATTGAGAATAATTGTGTCAGACGTTACTTGAGTCTCTCCACAAGAGATTATGAATTTATTAATGCTGAGAGAGGGAGACCGACTCTAGTATCATGTGACTATGAAATAACACCGACCATTTCAACCACACGAGGACAGAGTTGAGCTAATGCTATTCACAATACAATGGCAACATTTGAGTAAAAAATACAAAGGAAAATATAAAACGTGTCATGTTTTAAACTTTATTGTTTAAAGTCGGTAGAAAAACTGTTAAAATCAGAAAACATTCTCAGCTTTTGCCTTAAAGCATCAGAAATCCTCCAGACAGAAGAGATACTCTAGCTCTGGTCCAGGGTGTTACTGCTCAGCCTTCCTTCACTGACGCCCAGGACCAGAGCTAGAGAGAGGGATGGAGAAACAGAGACACCATGCAGACAGTATACAGAAACAGACATGGGCCGAGTCCAAAACGGCACCCTATTCCCTCAATAGTAGAGCTGGGTGACGTGGACCAAAATCCATATGGTGAGAAATTGCCTGAATTGATGCGATACTGATAAATAGAACAATCTGTTTATAACATGAATCTGCACCACAGTTTCTATTATTCTCCTTTAAACTACTAGTTAGATGGTTGTAGCAGTCAATTGTCCCATTAACAAATCACCCATATTGGCAAACTTACTTCATTTCAAACTTCACATTTCTCTAGTATAGGTTACTGCCTACGATAAGTGATCGGTAATGCCGGTGTCGATAATGATCGGTTTAATACGATAAGTGATCGGCATTGCCGGTGTCGATAATGATCGGTTTAATACGATAAGTGATCGGTATTGCCGGTGTCGATAATGATCGGTTTAATACGATAAGTGATCGGTATTGCCGGTGTCGATAATGATCGGTTTAATACGATAAGTGATCGGTATTGCCGGTGTCGATAATGATCGGTTTAATACGATAAGTGATCGGTAATGCCGGTGTCGATAATGATCGGTTTAATACGATAAGTGATCGGTATTGCCGGAGTCGATAATGATCGGTTTAATACGATAAGTGATCGGTATTGCCGGTGTCGATAATGATTGGTTTAATACGATAAGTGATCGGTAATGCCGGTGTCGATAATGATTGGTTTAATACGATAAGTGATCGGTATTTCCGGTGTCGATAATGATCGGTTTAACGTCCCGGCTGTACTATACAGTGCACTACTATTGACCAGAGGCCTATGAAGGGAACAGAGTGCCTTTAGGGACGACCAGAGGCCTATGAAGGGAACAAGGTGCCATGAGGGACGACCAGAGGCCTATGAAGGGAACAAGGTGCCATTAGGGACGACCAGAGAGTAAAGCCCTTACACATGTTCCCCAATAAGAGGAACACAGTGCCTCATGTTCCCCAATAAGAGGAACACAGTGCCTCATGTTCCCCAATAAGAGGAACACAGTGCCTTTGACAAGTCCATAGAACAGCTGACAGACAAGAGTATTATACACCCAACGCAACAACACAACATGGTGATCCTGCGTATTTACAAATTGCAGAGCTGAACACGTTTGCATATTTTTGCTACACAATAAACCCTAACAGCCATTTGGCTCGGCTCGTGTTGCGTACTTACGTAGAGTATAAACATGAGGCTGTGGACAGTGGGCTGTAGAAGACAAGACCTTTAACTACCGATGAGGTATCCTCTGAAGTCTGTTGCAAGGAGAGAGTGTCTGTTAGGACATCTATGGGCCAGACAGAGGAGTGTCTGTTAGGACGTCTATGGGCCAGACAGAGGAGTGTCTGTTTGAATGTCTATACGGCAGACAGAGGTGTGTGTGTGTGGTGTGTCTATACAGCAGACAGAGGTGTGTGTGTGTATATCTGTGGGACAGACAGGTGTGTGTGTGTGTCTATAGATCAGACAGAGGTGTGTGTGTGTGTGTGTGGTGTGTCTATACGGCAGACAGAGGTGTGTGTGTGTGGTGTGTCTATACGGCAGACAGAGGTGTGTGTGTGTGGTGTGTCTATACAGCAGACAGAGGTGTGTGTGTGTGTGTGTGGTGTGTCTATACGGCAGACAGAGGTATGTGTGTTCTCCCTGAGTATCAGTCAGATTCAGAGAGCAGTGGAGAGACCTCTGTATACAACACAACACACACACAAAATACTGTACAGACAGTACAATAAATACACACTCATACAGTGATAACATGATCAAATACCATCCATAGACAAGTTATACTATGTAATGCCCCCCCTCCACCACTGACTTCTGAAGGTTAAAGTTCAGGACTACTTTTTACACTGAGGTATTTTGTCCCTATAAATACTGTTTCATTCAGAATTATCGTGACGTCTAGATGCTTAAGAAGAGAATGACATTCAACATGACCTGTCTTTACTTTACACAGGCAACAGTGTGTGTTCAACACTCAATCAAAACTACAGACAGCAATCACATAGCTGTCAATCTATCTAACCAATCAGAGCAGAGTATCAGAACATACACAGAGGCTCTAACTCATGAATGCGGAAGCACAACAATTTGCTCACACACACACCTCTCCAATGACTACATCACATCAGTTTGGGCTTGTTGGTTTCTACTCCTGTGCTTTGAAGGGAGAAGACCGTCAGAAAAGGCTGTCTGACAAACTCACTCACGGGACTACAAACCCCAGGTTGCTCGAAAAGTAGGAAGTCTGTATCCAAATCTATTGCTTCAAATGTGAAAGGTCATGGCAATGCCTTGTGGGAAAAAATGAACAGTTATAACACAGTGTTGGGTGGAGTTGCCCCTAGATGCTGATCTTAAGTCAGCTTCACATTTTCCCCACTAATGGTTAAGGTTAGGATTGGGGGAGGAGAAGCAGCTCCTAGTTCTGTACTTAGGGGAAACTTCACCCCCTTACACACAGCCAGAACTCCCCATCAGACAGACAACACAGAGGTTTCAATATGACAGAACGTTGTCATGAATACTCAATAGATCCATGATATGGGGGGGGGGGGGGGCACGACGCATACCACTATACACAGAACTGAACCCCCAAAACACACCTTGGGTCGTACTCATTACTGCATACCGTAGCAAAACGTTTTGCAACGGAAAACAAACGGTTCTCATTGGACCAATGGAGGTAGGTCCCTTCCTGTTTGCTCCGTTCAGCTTCGAGTGAATACGACCCTTGAACTTGAGATCTGCGATTATTATAGTCTAATAGCACAATACAAATGTTAAAAAGTATTGAAGTGAAGCACATTGACCAAGAAGAGTAAAGGAGGATAACTAATGTAGCTTTATCTTCATTTTCTGGTTGAGTTACTATGAAGTCTGGGCAGAAATAAAGGACTTGAAGTCTTAAAGATGTACGCGGATGAATATCGCAACACTAAAGGAGAATAAACCCATGTGTGGTCATATGTTAGTATAATAGATAAATACAGTTTACAGTTCTTTCAGAAAACTAAATGATATCACCCAGTAGTGTTGGTTTCTTTCTCTTCTTGTTTCACATGAAAATATAGAAATCTTTGTTTTCATTCCCAATAAAAATCAAAAATAGAAAAGGTCACTTAAAAACACAGAGAGACAAACAGAAACGGAGAGAACATTCCAGAAAATCCCCCCCCCCCCGCCCCAAAATCCCAGGCAGTTGGAGGTTCTAAGCGTCGTTCCTTTGCGACCAAAAAGGAAAGTAGTTCCGACCAAGGACAAATAGTCCCCCTAGTCGAGGGGGCCCTGGAAGATGAGTCTAACGTATCCCTGCTCGCCACTCAGTTGCTGGGCGCAGAAGGGACAGGAGGCGTGGAAGGTGTGTGTTCCGTGCGGCAGCGGGATCTGACTCCAGAACACAGCCGTCTTCTCGGAACACACGTGACCACACGGTGAGAAGGCGTGGGTGGGCGGAGCCGTGTCCAGATAGAAGCTTGCCTCGCAGCCCAACCAGAGGGGAACGTACGGCCCAGTGGCTCGACACATAGGACACTCCCTGCTCCAGCCCTGCTCCCTCTCCTCCTGGTCCCGGTCCAGCCTGTCTCTGTCCCGGTCCAGCCTGTCTCTGTCCCGGTCCAGCCTGTCTCTGTCCCGGTCCAGCCTGTCTCTGTCCCGGTGGCTTCCCCAGTTGTGGTAACCATGGACGTGGCCACACTGGAGATAGACCCATGGCTGCTTCTCATCTGGGGTGTCCTACAGTAGGTGAGATGCATCGTAAGTAATCCCATAAGGGGAGAATGGAGTAGTCACCAGCAACACATACAGCAACAACAAGAACACCTGGATACATCAGAAAATATATAGAACAGAAACCCCCTGCTGCCTTCTCTACAACTGGTATTTCCCTACAGAAACCCCCTGCTGCCTTCTCTACAACTGGTCTTTCCCTACAGAAACCCCCTGCTGCCTTCTCTACAACTGGTCTTTCCCTACAGAAACCCCCTGCTGCCTTCTCTACAACTGGTATTTCCCTACAGAAACCCCCTGCTGCCTTCTCTACAACTGGTCTTTCTCTACTGAAACCCCCTGCTGCCTTCTCTGCTCTACAACTGGTCTTTCTCTACAGAAACCCCCTGCTGCCTTCTCTACAACTGGTATTTCTCTACTGAAACCCCCTGCTGCCTTCTCTACAACTGGTCTTTCTCTACTGAAACCCCCTGCTGCCTTCTCTACAACGGGTCTTTCTCTACTGAAACCCCCTGCTGCCTTCTCTACAACTGGTCTTTCTCTACTGAAACCCCCTGCTGCCTTCTCTGCTCTACAACTGGTCTTTCTCTACAGAAACCCCCTGCTGCCTTCTCTACAACTGGTCTTTCTCTACTGAAACCCCCTGCTGCCTTCTCTACAACTGGTCTTTCTCTACTGAAACCCCCTGCTGCCTTCTCTACAACGGGTCTTTCTCTACTAAAACCCCCTGCTGCCTTCTCTGCTCTACAACTGGTCTTTCTCTACTGAAACCCCCTGCTGCCTTCTCTGCTCTACAACTGGTCTTTCTCTACTGAAACCCCCTGCTGCCTTCTCTACAACTGGTCTTTCTCTACTGAAACTCCCTGCTGCCTTCTCTACAACTGGTCTTTCTCTACAGAAACCCCCTGCTGCCTTCTCTACAACTGGTCTTTCTCTACAGAAACCCCCTGCTGCCTTCTCTGCTCTACAACTGGTCTTTCTCTACAGAAACCCCCTGCTGCCTTCTCTACAACTGGTATTTCTCTACTGAAACCCCCTGCTGCCTTCTCTGCTCTACAACTGGTCTTTCTCTACTGAAACCCCCTGCTGCCTTCTCTACAACGGGTCTTTCTCTACTGAAACCCCCTGCTGCCTTCTCTACAACTGGTCTTTCTCTACAGAAACCCCCTGCTGCCTTCTCTGCTCTACAACTGGTCTTTCCCTACAGAAACCCCCTGCTGCCTTCTCTACAACTGGTCTTTCTCTACAGAAACCCCCTGCTGCCTTCTCTACAACTGGTCTTTCCCTACAGAAACCCCCTGCTGCCTTCTCTACAACTGGTCTTTCTCTACTGAAACCCCCTGCTGCCTTCTCTACAACTGGTCTTTCCCTACAGAAACCCCCTGCTGCCTTCTCTGCTCTACAACTGGTCTTTCCCTACAGAAACCCCCTGCTGCCTTCTCTGCTCTACAACTGGTCTTTCCCTACAGAAACCCCCTGCTGCCTTCTCTACAACTGGTCTTTCTCTACTGAAACCCCCCGCTGCCTACTCTACAACTGGTCTTTCTCTACTGAAACCCCCTGCTGCCTTCTCTGCTCTACAACTGGTCTTTCTCTACTGAAACCCCCTGCTGCCTTCTCTACAACTGGTCTTTCCCTACAGAAACCCCCTGCTGCCTTCTCTACAACTGGTCTTTCCCTACAGAAACCCCCTGCTGCCTTCTCTGCTCTACAACTGGTCTTTCTCTACTGAAACCCCCTGCTGCCTTCTCTACAACTGGTCTTTCTCTACAGAAACCCCCTGCTGCCTTCTCTACAACTGGTCTTTTCCTACAGAAACCCCCTGCTGCCTTCTCTACAACTGGTCTTTCTCTACAGAAACCCCCTGCTGCCTTCTCTACAACTGGTCTTTCTCTACTGAAACCCCCTGCTGCCTTCTCTACAACTGGTCTTTCTCTACAGAAACCCCCTGCTGCCTTCTCTACAACTGGTCTTTCTCTACAGAAACCCCCTGCTGCCTTCTCTACAACTGGTCTTTTCCTACAGAAACCCCCTGCTGCCTTCTCTACAACTGGTCTTTCTCTACAGAAACCCCCTGCTGCCTTCTCTACAACTGGTCTTTCTCTACAGAAACCCCCTGCTGCCTTCTCTACAACTGGTCTTTCCCTACAGAAACCCCCTGCTGCCTTCTCTACAACTGGTCTTTCTCTACTGAAACCCCCTGCTGGCTTCTCTACAACTGGTCTTTCCCTACAGAAACCCCCTGCTGCCTTCTCTACAACTGGTCTTTCTCTACTGAAACCCCCTGCTGCCTTCTCTACAACTGGTCTTTCTCTACTGAAACCCCCTGCTGCCTTCTCTACAACTGGTCTTTCTCTACTGAAACCCCCTGCTGCCTTCTCTACAACTGGTCTTTCCCTACAGAAACCCCCTGCTGCCTTCTCTACAACTGGTCTTTCTCTACTGAAACCCCCTGCTGCCTTCTCTGCTCTACAACTGGTCTTTCTCTACAGAAACCCCCTGCTGCCTTCTCTACAACTGGTCTTTCTCTACTGAAACCCCCTGCTGCCTTCTCTACAACTGGTCTTTCCCTACAGAAACCCCCTGCTGCCTTCTCTACAACTGGTCTTTCTCTACTGAAACCCCCTGCTGCCTTCTCTACAACGGGTCTTCCTCTACTGAAACCCCCTGCTGCCTTCTCTTCTCTACAACTGGTCTTTCCCTACTAGCTCGGACTTTACTGATTGCTACTTTATTAAGGAGAAATGACTATGACTGAGATGTGGTTGTCCCACCTAGCCACTAACTGTAATGACTCTGGATAAGAGAGTCTGCTAAATGACTCACTACTGTAGTGACTCTGGATAAGAGAGTCTGCTAAATCACTCACTACTGTAGTGACTCTGGATAAGAGAGTCTGCTAAATGACTCACTACCGTAGTGACTCTGGATAAGAGAGTCTGCTAAATCACTCACTACTGTAGTGACTCTGGATAAGAGAGTCTGCTAAATCACTCACTACCTTAGTGTCTCTGGATAAGAGTCTGCTAAATGACTCACTACTGTAGTGACTCTGGATAAGAGAGTGCTAAATGACTCACTACTGTAGTGACTCTGGATAAGAGTCTGCTAAATGACTCACTACTGTAGTGACTCTGGATAAGAGAGTCTGCTAAATGACTCACTACTGTAGTGACTCTGGATAAGAGAGTCTGCTAAATGACTCCCTACTGTAGTATCTCTGGATAAGAGAGTCTGCTAAATGACTCACTACTGTAGTATCTCTGGATAAGAGAGTCTGCTAAATGACTCACTACTGTAGTGACTCTGGATAAGAGTCTGCTAAATGACTCACTACTGTTGTGACTCTGGATAACAGAGTCTGCTAAATGACTCACTACTGTAGTGACTCTGGATAAGAGAGTCTGCTAAATGACTAAATGTCTGGCTCAGTTGATAGAGCATGGTGCCATCAGCACCAGGGTCGTGAGTTTGATTCCCGCTGGGGCAACCAATAGGAAAATGTATGTAATAACTGTTGTAAGTTGCTTTGGATAAGAGCAGGTGCAGGGGGGGGGGGGCATATTTTCTATTGTATTGTCATTGTATTAGGGAGGGAACTTGCCTTGCGTCTCATGGAGGGGAAGGCCAGGGTGTTGAAGCCGACGGGACACTGGGGCCGGGCTGCGTTGATTTCCTGACGTAGCGCCTCCAGGTGTTTGATGGTGGGGGTGCGGCTCAGGCCCTCGGCCGTGCGCCACAGGAGCGTGGCTCCACACAGGTCTATCAGAGAGCCATCCACCAGCTCCTGGCTCTCTGCCTCTACCTGAGGGGAGAGGGGACAATCTTCAAAACACGCAACAATATACACAACAATACGTGTCATTTCATCAGAACTGGCGTTAAAGTAACATCACACATTAAAGCTACTTTCAAAATGTTCAGATGATTACACTGTAACAAAAAGTACTGAGACTCACTGAGTATCTGTGCATGACTCCACTCTCTGTCACACTGAGTATCTGTGCATGACTTCACTCTCAGTCACACTGAGTATCTGTGCATGACTTCACTCTCTGTCACACTGAGTATCTGTGCATGACTCCACTCTCTGTCACACTGAGTATCTGTGCATGACTCCACTCTCTGTCACACTGAGTATCTGTGCATGACTTCACTCTCTCTGTCACACTGAGTATCTGTGCATGACTTCACTCTCTGTCACACTGAGTATCTGTGCATGACTTCACTCTCTGTCACACTGAGTATCTGTGCATGACTCCACTCTCTGTCACACTGAGTATCTGTGCATGACTTCACTCTGTCACACTGAGTATCTGTGCATGACTTCACTCTCTGTCACACTGAGTATATGTGCATGACTCCACTCTCTGTCACACTGAGTATCTGTGCATGACTTCACTCTCTGTCACACTGAGTATCTGTGCATGACTTCACTCTCTGTCACACTGAGTATCTGTGCATGACTTCACTCTCTGTCACACTGAGTATCTGTGCATGACTTCACTCTCTGTCACACTGAGTATCTGTGCATGACTCCACTCTCTGTCACACTGAGTATCTGTGCATGACTCCACTCTCTGTCACACTGAGTATCTGTGCATGACTTCACTCTCTCTGTCACACTGAGTATCTGTGCATGACTTCACTCTCTGTCACACTGAGTATCTGTGCATGACTTCACTCTCTGTCACACTGAGTATCTGTGCATGACTCCACTCTCTGTCACACTGAGTATCTGTGCATGACTTCACTCTGTCACACTGAGTATCTGTGCATGACTTCACTCTCTGTCACACTGAGTATATGTGCATGACTCCACTCTCTGTCACACTGAGTATCTGTGCATGACTTCACTCTCTGTCACACTGAGTATCTGTGCATGACTTCACTCTCTGTCACACTGAGTATCTGTGCATGACTTCACTCTCTGTCACACTGAGTATCTGTGCATGACTTCACTCTCTGTCACACTGAGTATCTGTGCATGACTTCACTCTCTGTCACACTGAGTATCTGTGCATGACTTCACTCTCTGTCACACTGAGTATCTGTGCATGACTTCACTCTCTGTCACACTGAGTATCTGTGCATGACTTCACTCTCTGTCACACTGAGTATCTGTGCATGACTTCACTCTCTGTCACACTGAGTATCTGTGCATGACTTCACTCTCTGTCACACTGAGTATCTGTGCATGACTTCACTCTCTGTCACACTGAGTATCTGTGCATGACTTCACTCTCTGTCACACTGAGTATCTGTGCATGACTTCACTCTCTGTCACACTGAGTATCTGTGCATGACTTCACTCTCTGTCACACTGAGTATCTGTGCATGACTTCACTCTCTGTCACACTGAGTATCTGTGCATGACTTCACTCTCTCAGTCACAAACACTATCTGTGCATGACTTCACTCTCTGTCACACTGAGTATCTGTGCATGACTTCACTCTCTCAGTCACACTGAGTATCTGTGCATGACTTCACTCTCTGTCACACTGAGTATCTTGTGCATGACTTCACTCTCTCAGTCACACTGAGTATCTGTGCATGACTTCACTATCTCAGTCACACTGAGTATCTGTGCATGACTCCACTCTCTCAGTCACACTGAGTATCTTGTGCATGACTTCACTCTCTCAGTCACACTGAGTATCTGTGCATGACTTCACTCTCTGTCACACTGAGTATCTGTGCATGACTTCACTCTCTCAGTCACACTGAGTATCTGTGCATGACTCCACTCTCTCAGTCACACTGAGTATCTTGTGCATGACTTCACTCTCTCAGTCACACTGAGTATCTGTGCATGACTTCACTCTCTCAGTCACACTGAGTATCTGTGCATGACTCCACTCTCTCAGTCACACTGAGTATCTTGTGCATGACTTCACTCTCTCAGTCACAAACACTATCTGTGCATGACTTCACTCTCTGTCACACTGAGTATCTGTGCATGACTTCACTCTCTCAGTCACACTGAGTATCTGTGCATGACTCCACTCTCTCAGTCACACTGAGTATCTTGTGCATGACTTCACTCTCTCAGTCACACTGAGTATCTGTGCATGTACACAGGTGCTCTTCACGCTGCTACAAGGTGTGAGCTACGGGACCAAAACAGCGGAGAAGTTTAGCCGCGCGCTTCAACGCTCTTAGTTGTTGAGGAAATGGACCGGACAATATTGCTGTTTACTTTGTGCATCTCTGAGTACTTTTAAGGAGCACAGTGTTGAAGGGGTGTAGTGTCTCGTATAGCCCTGTAGATGGCAGGCTAGCCCATCTGTTCTCCACATCTCTGTATGGAGGTTGGAGAGCTGGTACACATTACTGACACACACACACACACACACACAACTCAGATCCTGTCTCAAACACAGCCAACTCACATCCTGTCTCAAACACGACACCCAACTCACATCCTGTCTCTTACACGACACCCAACTCACATCCTGTCTCTTACACGACACCCAACTCACATCCTGTCTCTTACACGACACTACACCCAACTCACATCCCGTCTCTTACACGACACTACACCTAACTCACATCCCGTCTCTTACACGACACCCAACTCACATCCTGTCTCAAACACGACACCAAACTCACATCCTGTCTCTTACACGACACTACACCCAACTCACATCCTGTCCCTTACACGACACCAAACTCACATCCTGTCTCAAACGCACACTAGTACTGGCATCTCCTGCACACACACACATTAATCATGTCACACTCTCATTATAAATCAAGGCAGACTTTTATCAACACATACTGTAAGGACTCCAGGCCCTGGGGAGGGTGTGAGGGTGTGAGTGTGTTCTCCTATGGGTCTATCCTTAATTACAATCACTTCAACCCTGAACACTCAGACTGGGGAAGGACAAACAGGCCCACTGGCACTGGGTTCTGGTGGTGTGTGTGTGTGTGTGTGTGTGAACATGTCTGCATGTGCATATCTGTGTGGATGGTCTGTGCATGTGTGTGAAGGGCATACTGTAGGACACTATGCTGCAGTGTTGACCTCTTCTGTTTTCCCCAGTCACCTGCCTGGTGGACAGAGTCCTCTACTGACCGACCGACGGACACACACACAGAACCAGTCACATCCCATTTAACATAGACACATGCTGTCATATATCCTGTAAATACTACTAACTACAGGCTGGGCCATAGGTTACAGCCTCAAATCAACTACAGGCTGGGTATACTGCCATAGGCTACAGGCTCAAATCAACTACAGGCTGGGTATACTGCCATAGGCTACAGCCCCAAATCAACTACAGGCTGGGTATACTGCCATAGGCTACAGCCCCAAATCAACTACAGGCTGGGTATACTGCCATAGGCTACAGCCTCAAATCACTGACATTCACACTAAACCTAAGACATGTCAAGGAGAAGACAAAGGCCTAAACATGTTATTGTCCCAAGTTTGCCTTTTTCCTTAAATAAATGTTTTGACCAGTAAAGGGGTCTTGCTAAGGCTTACCAGGCTTCTTCATTTGGAGCTGAAAGTAGCAGATTAAAAATAGGGCAATCTGTGATTGATACTGTACGTACAGTATCATATTTTTGTTTTATATAATAACCATTGAGTCTTGAATAATATAACCTATAAAGTGCCTAATTAGCTTAGTTCAACTGTCGTACCTCATCAGAATTCCAAATATAAGCTTGTTATCCTTCGCTGTTTGTAAACAACGTACATGTAAACAAACACTGTATAGCCTCAAAACATGGTTAAAACTATACGTTGGACATCATGGATGGTCAGTCCTCGTATCCATAACTCTGTCTGTGAACATGAGTGGTTCCATTTCTCCAGCCCCTCCCTCGGCTGTTTACCACATCAGTAACGGGTGACACTTGGGTTTTGTTTAAACTGCAGATTGCCCCTTTAAATTCAGGATAAATGATGAAGTGTGGTATTGTTCTTCCTCCCCATGACATTACTGGTTTATTTATTCATGTGACTGCACTACTTTATACAGGAGGGAACAGGGAAGGTAGGTGACTGCATTACTTTATACAGGAGGGAACAGGGAAGGTAGGTGACTGCATTACTTTATACAGGAGGGTACAGGGAAGGTAGGTGACTGCACTACTTTATACAGGAGGGTACAGGGAAGGTAGGTGACTGCACTACTTTATACAGGAGGGAACAGGGAAGGTAGGTGACTGCACTACTTTATACAGGAGGGAACAGGGAAGGTAGGTGACTGCACTACTTTATACAGGAGGGAACAGGGAAGGTAGGTGACTGCACTACTTTATACAGGAGGGTACAGAGAAGGTAGGTGACTGCATTACTTTATACAGGAGGGTACAGGGAAGGTAGGTGACTGCACTACTTTATACAGGAGGGAACAGGGAAGGTAGGTGACTGCACTACTTTATACAGGAGGGTACAGAGAAGGTAGGTGACTGCATTACTTTATACAGGAGGGTACAGGGAAGGTAGGTGACTGCACTACTTTATACAGGAGGGTACAGGGAAGGTAGGTGACTGCACTACATTATACAGGAGGGTACAGGGAAGGTAGGTGACTGCACTACATTATACAGGAGGGAACAGGGAAGGTAGGTGACTGCACTACTTTATACAGGAGGGTACAGAGAACGTGGGTGACTGCACTACTTTATACATGAGGGTACAGGGAAGGTAGGTGACTGCATTACTTTATACAGGAGGGTACAGGGAAGGTAGGTGACTGCACTACTTTATACAGGAGGATACAGGGAAGGTAGGTGACTGCACTACTTTATACAGGAGGGAACAGGGAAGGTAGGTGACTGCACTACTTTATACAGGAGGGTACATAGAACGTGGGTGACTGCACTACTTTATACAGGAGGGTACAGGGAAGGTAGGTGACTGCATTACTTTATACAGGAGGGTACAGGGAAGGTAGGTGACTGCACTACTTTATACAGGAGGGAACAGGGAAGGTAGGTGACTGCACTACATTATACAGGAGGGTACAGAGAACGTGGGTGACTGCACTACTTTATACAGGAGGGTACAGAGAACGTGGGTGACTGCACTACTTTATACAGGAGGGTACAGGGAAGGTAGGTGACTGCATTACTTTATACAGGAGGGAACAGGGAAGGTAGGTGACTGCACTACTTTATACAGGAGGGTACAGGGAAGGTAGGTGACTACATTACATTATACAGGAGGAAACAGGGAAGGTAGGTGACTGCATTACTTTATACAGGAGGGTACAGAGAACGTGGGTGACTGCACTACTTTATACAGGAGGATACAGGGAAGGTAGGTGACTGCATTACATTATACAGGAGGGTACAGGGAAGGTAGGTGACTGCATTACATTATACAGGAGGGTACAGGGAAGGTGAGGGAGTACACTACTTTATACAAGAGGTCATTTTCCTGTGGCATTCTGTAGATCCGTGGTTCCCAACCGGTGTGCCGAGGCCTTGAGGAAGTCTCAGGTGCACTGGGAAACTTAATTTTTTAAACACTCACTTATTAACGTGACCAGTGGACTTTTGACTTGGGAGCACTAGTGGAGGTCAGGTAAAACATTAAACGTCACTTAGTTAGGGGACGGCAGAGTAGCCTAGTGGTTAGAGTGTAGGGACGGCAGGGTGGCCTAGTGGTTAGAGTGTAGGGACGGCAGGGTAGCCTAGTGGTTAGAGTGTAGGGACGGCAGGGTAGCCTAGTGGTTAGAGTGTAGGGACGGCAGGGTAGCCTAGTGGTTAGAGTGTAGGGACGGCAGGGTAGCCTAGTGGTTAGAGTGTAGGGACGGCAGGGTAGCCTAGTGGTTAGAGCGTTGGACTAGTAACCGGAAGGTTGCAAGTTCAAACCCCCGAGCTGACAAGGTACAAATCTGTCGTTCTGCCCCTGAACAGGCAGTTAACCCACTGTTCCTAGGCCGTCATTGAAAATAAGAATTTGTTCTTAACTGACTTGCCTATTTAAATAAAGGTGTAAAAAATTTCTGTGTGGCTGTTTTAGGTCCAGTGTTCTCAGGCTGATGTTACATTTGAGAGGTGAGCATCAGGAGCAAAAGTAATTTGTATAATTTGACTTTGTCTGATGAGACTTAGCCAGAGTAATTTATTTCTTAATATATGGTTTTGGCGATGTTACATTTGAGAGGTGAGCATCAGGAGCAAAAGTCATTTGTATAATTTGACTTTGTCTGATGAGACTTAGCCAGAGTCATTTATTTCTTAGCTATACCAGAACCCCTGGTACTGTATGGCTCTGGGCTTAGCTATACCAGAGCCCCTGGTACTGTATGGCTCTGGGCTTAGCTATACCAGAGCCCCTGGTACTGTATGGCTCTGGGCTTAGCTATACCAGAGCCCCTGGTACTGTATGGCTCTGGGCTTAGCTATACCAGAGCCCCTGGTACTGTATGGCTCTGGGCTTAGCTATACCAGAGCCCCTGGTACTGTATGGCTCTGGGCTTAGCTATACCAGAGCCCCTGGTACTGTATGGCTCTGGGCTTAGCTATACCAGAGCCCCTGGTACTGTATGGCTCTGGGCTTAGCTATACCAGAACCTCTGGTACTGTATGGCTCTGGGCTTAGCTATACCAGAGCCCCTGGTACTGTATGGCTTTGGGCTTAGCTATACCAGAGCCACTGCCATAGAAACACACAGAGCATGGTTGTGTCTCCGTGGTTGCACCTTTACAGTGCAGGAAACCGCTCGTCTCTAGCCCAAACCCGTTCAAAACTACAAGACCGGAGCTACATTTCTCTCTTTCTGCCGCGTTGCTTTGTGTCTAAGAACAGCCCTTAGTCGTGGTATATTGGTCATATACCACACTCCCTCAGGCCTTACTTTCATGTGGGCTAAGAGTTGTGCAAGCTCGGTAGAATCTTATTCAGAAGGATTCACAGCTGTAGCGACTGTCAAAGGGTGCTTCCACCGAGTAAGAAGTCTGGGCTGTGAAGACACACAATCAATACATCTTAATTTGTATTCATTTGGAAAAATATGTTGTGTAGATCGGAAAAGGACACAAATCTAATTTAATGCCTTTTTAGATTTCCTTTTGAGACAGATAAATATGAAGATGTTTCTATTGGTGCCCGCCCAGTATCTAAAACAGCCAATCAGCTGTGAAATAGGAAGTGGGTTCTTTAATGCTGGAGCAGACATGGTTAACTCTTCACGTTTAAAAGCTCCACATAATGTAGTCGTTCATTTGTTGCTGCATCGGGAGACATGAAGAGAGGGATGAGAGAGGGAGAGGGATGAGAGGAAGAGAGGTGAAAGAGGAGAGGTGGGATGATGCTTGATAAAGACCTGTGCTGCCATTTGGAATTGCTAACAAGTAGTGAAAAGAAACGCTTGTGGAATCATATCTCTCTCTCTCTCATTCTCTCTCTATCCCTCTCTCTTTAGAGTAGAATGTGTTTTCACGTTACCCCTCTCCATCTTGCCCTGTGTGTGTGTCTCTCTCCATCTTGCCCTGTGTGTGTGTCTCTCTCCATCTTGCCCTGTGTGTGTGTCTCTCTCCATCTTGCCCTGTGTGTGTGTCTCTCTCCATCTTGCCCTGTGTGTGTGTCTCTCTCCATCTTGCCCTGTGTGTGTGTCTCTCTCCATCTTGCCCTGTGTGTGTGTGTGTGTGTGTGTCTCACCATCTTGCCCTGTGTGTGTGTGTGTGTGTGTGTCTCACCATCTTGCCCTGTGTGTGTCTCACCATCTTGCCCTGTGTGTCTCTCACCATCTTGCCCTGTGTGTGTGTGTGTGTGTGTCTCTCACCATCTTGCCCTGTGTGTGTGTGTCTCTCACCATCTTGCCCTGTGTGTGTGTGTGTCTCTCACCATCTTGCCCTGTGTGTGTGTGTCTCTCACCATCTTGCCCTGTGTGTGTGTGTGTGTCTCTCCCCATCTTGCCCTGTGTGTGTGTGTGTCTCTCACCATCTTGCCCCGCTGCTGAGCGGAGCGGGTCTCTCGGAGGGTGAAGACGTTACCGCAGACAGAGATCTCTCTCCAGACGCCCGGTTTGGAGTCCTCCGTGAAGCCGTGGCGAGGGTGCATCACCAGCACGCCGTTGGTGGTCAGCCCGTCCATCTGACCGTCACACGTCTTCCATTTAGCCGCCTTCTCCTGACGGGGGCAGGGGACAGGGGGGGGGGGTTTAGAGGGGGAAATAGAAAGTAAATTGTACTGTACTGTGTGGTTGCATGTACCTTTCTGAACATTCTAACAAATCAAAGAGGGAGGGGAAAATCCCCCCCATTTTCATTTTAGTGACACACACCTGCCCTCCCTCCGTCCCACACACACCTCCCCTCCCCCCATCCCACACACACCTCCCCTCCCCCCATCCCACACACACCTCCCCTCCCACCATCCCACACACACCTGCCCTCCCTCCGTCCCACACACACCTGCCCTCCCCCCATCCCACACACACCTCCCCTCCCACCATCCCACACACCTCCCCTCCCCCCACCCCACACACACCTCCCCTCCCCCCACCCCACACACACCTCCCCTCCCACCATCCCACACACACCTCCCCTCCCACCATCCCACACACACCTCCCCTCCCACCATCCCACACACACCTCCCCTCCCACCATCCCACACACACACACCTCTCCTCCCCCCATCCCACACACACCTCCCCTCCCACACACACCTCTCCTCCCCCCATTCCACACACACTCCCCTCCCACCATCCCACACACACCTCCCCTCCCACCATCCCACACACACCTACCTCTCCTCCCCCATCCCACACACACCTCCCCTCCCCATCCCACACCCCCCGACCCACTCACCCCTAGGAAGATGTTCTTGGAGCTGTCGAAGCCGGCAGCGTAGATGCGTGCGGTGTAGGGGGGCGTCCTCTGACACATGACACGGCAGGCGAAGCGAGAGATGGTGCTCTGGACTGACTGGGTGTCTGAGTTACTCTGGCTCCCTGCCACCGTGTCGGTTACCACAAAGTCTATAGGGCTCTCTGTGGAACGACCAATCTGACAGGAGGAGGGAGGGAGGAGAACGGTGGGAGAGAAAAGACAGTATGTTACAAGTAGGTTGACTTTATGTGGGAGACAGACAGAGAGAGGGAGAGAAAAGACAGTATGTTACAAGTAGGTTGACTTTATGTGGGAGACAGACAGAGAGAGGGAGAGAAAAGACAGTATGTTACAAGTAGGTTGACTTTATGTGGGAGACAGACAGAGAGAGAGAGAGAAAGACGTAAATGTGTTTAGAGACATTGACTGCACAGGTAGATTTAAAACTAATTCCATTCAAAACAGGTAATATGTTATTTATGCTCATAACTAATGCACCTTCTTCCACATGTTTGGTGTGTCTCCCAGGTGGCTTGTGGCAAACTTTAAACTACACTTTTTATGGATATCTTTAAGAAATGGCTTTCTTCTTGCCACTCTTCCATAAAGGCCAGATTTGTGCAATATACGACTGATTGTTGTCCTATGGACAGAGTCTCCCACCTCAGCTGTAGATCTCTGCAGTTCATCCAGAGTGATCATGGGCCTCTTGGCTGCATCTCTGATCAGTCTTCTCCTTGTATGAGCTGAAAGTTTAGAGGGACGGCCAGGTCTTGGTAGATTTGCAGTGGTCTGATACTCCTTCCATTTCAATATTATCGCTTGCACAGTGCTCCTTGGGATGTTTAAAGCTTGGGAAATCTTTTTGTATCCAAATCCGGCTTTAAACTTCTTCACAACAGTATCTCGGACCTGCCTGGTGTGTTCCTTGTTCTTCATGATGCTCTCTGCGCTTTTAACAGACCTCTGAGACTATCACAGTGCAGATGCATTTATACGGAGACTTGATTACACACAGGTGGATTGTATTTATCATCATTAGTCATTTAGGTCAACAGTGGATCATTCAGAGATCCTCACTGAACTTCTGGAGAGAGTTTGCTGCACTGAAAGTAAAGGGGCTGAATAATTTTGCACGCCCATTTTTTCAGTTTTTGATTTGTTAAAAAAGTTTGAAATATCCAATAAATGTCGTTCCACTTCATGATTGTGTCCCACTTGTTGTTGATTCTTCACAAAAAAATACAGTTTTATATCTTTATGTTTGAAGCCTGAAATGTGGCAAAAGGTCGCAAAGTTCAAGGGGGCCGAATACTTTCGCAAGGCACTGTACTTACTAACTTCATACTGTAACTAGTTAACACACAACACATTTGAAAGTACAAACACAAGCCAATACATTCACATAAATATATAAGAATATGGATAGGTCCCAAATGGCGCCCTATTCCCTAATAGTCCTATGGCCCCTGGTTGAAAGAAGTGCACTACTTAGGGAATAGGGTGCACTACAGAGCCCTATGGGCCCTGGTTAAAAGATGTGCACTACATTAGGGTTGGGTGACTAAGATTTTATCGTCTATTGATGTGTGACAGCTATCGTTGATGGTTTAGCATATTTAAAACTGGACTGCAGCACCAGAGTCTGACATCACGGCCACATGCCAAAAGCCCCTTTTACCTAACTGCCTAAATGTTCAAAATACATGGTAGTTATTAACATAAAGCAACAGAACAATGTAGAAAGAGTGAAGAGTACCAAAGCAGTGTAAAAATGTCAGATCGGCCCTAACAGGTTCCTCCCCCATCCCCTCTCCAACATGGGATGATCTGGGGTCAGGCTTATTGTTTAAAACAGAAAGGAGCCCAGAAGACAGAACGTTCTAGATGCGCTTTACCCTGATGATCCAGACTGAATAACACCCTACACTTGATACTGATAATATATATATCTATACTTTTAAAGGTAGGCTAACTTAACTGATATCTGAGTATTTTGTATAGACAACAGAAACACTACTAAGTTGCAAATCTGCTGGTGGGCAAATGAAAGCAACAGTCACCTCCACAAAACGCTGTTTACATTGATATCCATACTGAATGAAGCACTTAAAAAGAGACCTCACGGACACCCGAAACTTTTTCACTTCATTTAAGAAGTGCCTTAAAAAAAATTTTGTTTAACTGACTTAAAAGTGAAGGAAAGTTTAAGAGAAAATGTCCTTAAGGATGTTTTCTGCAACTGGGCCCACAGAAGGATGAGTTTGTAGTTACCTGGAACATGTCTGTGTTGTTATCATGAGTATATTCCACCACCACCGTCTGACCTCTGGATAACGTGTAGGAGATGCTGTGTTGGTCCTTGTTGCTGATAGCCTGGAGAGGGGAGGGAGGGAGGACGGGAGGGAGGGGGAGGGAGGACGGGATAGGGGGGGACGGAGACAGGGAAAGATGGGGGAGGAATGGAGAAATGAGGAACGTTCAGTATAGAAATGTTGAACAGAGAAGGTTCTGTCCTCAGCTCTTCTTGTTATATTTCTATCTGCTAAGTAGCGTTCTAAACGTCCCCCGTTCTAAAAGGCCTCCTGCAGGGACAGGGTAAAAGGCCTCCTGCAGGGACAGGGTAAAAGGCCTCCTGCAGGGACAGGGTAAAAGGCCTCCTGCAGGGACAGGGTAAAAGGCCTCCTGCAGGGACAGGGTAAAAGGCCTCCTGCAGGGACAGGGTAAAAGGCCTCCTGCAAGGACAGGGTAAAAGGCCTCCTGCAAGGACAGGGTAAAAGGCCTCCTGCAAGGACAGGGTAAAAGGCCTCCTGCAAGGACAGGGTAAAAGGCCTCCTGCAAGGACAGGGTAAAAGGCCTCCTGCAAGGACAGGGTAAAAGGCCTCCTGCAAGGACAGGGTAAAAGGCCTCCTGCAAGGACAGGGTAAAAGGCCTCTTGCAAGGACAGGGTAAAATGCCTCCTGCAAGGACAGGGTAAAAGGCCTCCTGCAGGGACAGGGTAAAAGGCCTCCTGCAGGGACAGGGTAAAATGCCTCCTGCAGGGACAGGGTAAAAGGCCTCCTGCAGGGACAGGGTAAAGGCCTCCTGCAAGGACAGGGTAAAAGGCCTCCTGCAAGGACAGGGTAAAAGGCCTCCTGCAAGGACAGGGTAAAAGGCCTCCTGCAAGGACAGGGTAAAAGGCCTCCTGCAAGGACAGGGTAAAAGGCCTCCTGCAAGGACAGGGTAAAAGGCCTCCTGCAAGGACAGGGTAAAAGGCCTCCTGCAGGGACAGGGTAAAAGGCCTCCTGCAGGGACAGGGTAAAAGGCCTCCTGCAGGGACAGGGTAAAAGGCCTCCTGCAGGGACAGGGTAAAAGGCCTCCTGCAGGGACAGGGTAAAAGGCCTCCTGCAGGGACAGGGTAAAAGGCCTCCTGCAAGGACAGGGTAAAAGGCCTCCTGCAGGGACAGGGTAAAGCCCTCCTGCAGGGACAGGGTAAAGGCCTCCTGCAGGGACAGGGTAAAAGGCCTCCTGCAGGGACAGGGTAAAAGGCCTTCTGCAGGGACAGGATGAAAGGCCTCCTGCAGGGACAGGGTAAAAGGCCTCCTGCAGGGACAGGGTAAAAGGCCTCCTGCAGGGACAGGGTAAAGGCCTCCTGCAGGGACAGGGTAAAAGGCCTCCTGCAGGGACAGGGTAAAGGCCTCCTGCAGGGACAGGGTAAAAGGCCTCCTGCAGGGACAGGGTAAAAGGCCTCCTGCAGGGACAGGGTAAAAGGCCTCCTGCAGGGACAGGGTAAAAGGCCTCCTGCAGGGACAGGGTAAAAGGCCTCCTGCAGGGACAGGGTAGAAAGGCCTCCTGCAGGGACAGGGGAGAAAGGCCTCCTGCAAGGACAGGGGAGAAAGGCCTCCTGCAGGGACAGGGTAAAAGGCCTCCTGCAGGGACAGGGTAAAAGGCCTCCTGCAGGGACAGGGTAAAAGGCCTCCTGCAGGGACAGGGTAAAAGGCCTCCTGCAGGGACAGGGTAGAAAGGCCTCCTGCAGGGACAGGGTAAAAGGCCTCCTGCAGGGACAGGGTAAAAGGCCTCCTGCAGGGACAGGGTAAAAGGCCTCCTGCAGGGACAGGGTAGAAAGGCCTCCTGCAGGGACAGGGGAGAAAGGCCTCCTGCAGGGACAGGGTGCTGGAATTAAAAATACAAATATAAGACAAAACACAAATCACAACAAGAGATACTGGTAGGTGTGTGTAGGTGTGTGTGTAGGTGTGTGTGTAGGTGTGTGTGTAGGTGTGTGTGTGTGGGTGGGTGTGTGTGTGTGTGTGTAGGTGTGTGTGTGTGTGTGTCTTACCTTAGCTGCCTGTGCGGTGCAGGCAGCGTGCACTGTGCTGGGTTTGACCCCATTAGCCTTGGGTCTCTTAGACAGACTGAAACGGCTTTTCCTCCTGCCTCGATCACCGTTGGGTAGAGAGCCATTGTACCTAAAGAGAGAGACAGACCGAGACAGACAGAGAGAGAGAGATAAACAAGGGGATAGGATGCCATTTTGGAAGCAAGAAGTGTTCCTAGAGCAGGCAGGGGGAGTTGCTGTGAGTTCACAGACATGCCTGTATTGTGTGTGTGTGTGTGTGTGTGTGTGTGTGTGTGTGTGTGTGTGTGTGTGTGTGTGTGTGTGTGTGTGTTACTATCTTTGTGGGTACTGGAAATCCCCAAAAGTATTTCTCAGGTCCCAATGAGTACAAAGGCTAGATTTAAAGATAGGTTTAATATATGAGTGTGTGTGATCCAGCTCTGCTGATATCTCATCACTGTTTTCCTTTGTTATAATCATCTCCCTGGAGACCAACACTACTGTTATAATCATCTCCCTGGAGACCAACACTACTGTTATAATCATCTCCCTGGAGACCAACACTACTGTTAATCATCTCCCTGACAGCCTGGAGACCAGGACCAACACTACACAACAAACAGTGAGTCAGCACACACAAACATACGCAGGGACACAAACACACACGTGTGTGTATGCCTGCGTGCCTGCATGTGCTTTTACACACAACCCCCCCACAATAACCACCTCGAAGAGAATAGGAAGCAACGTCATCATCAACGTAGAGGAACAGCCATAAGTATCTGAGTTCGTATCATCCAGTTGCTTGCACAGACTGGAATATATACCACCTCAGTCATCGGCTTCATCAATAAGTGCATCGACGACATCGTTTCCAGTGACCGTACGTACATATCCCAACCAGAAGCCATGGATTACAGCCAATATCTGCATCGAAGCTAAAGGCTAGACCTGCTGATTTCAAGGAGCAGGACAGTAATCTGGACGCTTCTAAGAAATCCTGCTATGCCCTCAGATGAACCATCACACAAGCAAAGCGTCAATATAGGATTAACCTTTTAGGGTTAGGGGGCAGCATTTTCACTTTGGATGAATTGCGTGCCCATAGTGAACTGCCTCCTACTCAGTCCCAGATGCTAATATATGCATATTATTATTACTATTGGATAGAAAACACTGACGTTTCTAAAACTGTTTGAATTATGTCTGAGTATAACAGAACTCATAGGGCAAGCAAACTTCCAAACAGGAAGTGGAAATTCTGGGGCTGGTTGATTTTCAACTCATCGCCTATTCACATCCAAATAAGATATGGATCTGTTCGCACTTCCTACGCCTTCCACTAGATGTCAACAGTCAGTAGAACGTGGAATGAAGCCTATAGTGTGATGTGGGACCGGATAGCAGCTATTTGAGTCACTGGCCTGGCACAATGCCAGTTCGTGGTTACGTGCAGTAGTCATTATATCGCCTTGCGCTCCATTACTCTGTAGACAAAAACAAATGCTCCGGTTGGAATGTTATTGGATATATATGATAATAACATCCTGAAGATTGATTCTCTACTTAGTTTGACCAGTTTATTCAACCTGGAATATAACTTTTTGAAGTTTTCGTCCGCGTTTGCCTGGACCAGCGCCAGCTTTTGGACATGTGAACTAAACGTGCTAGCAAAAGTAGCTAATTGGACACTAGTAATGGACATTATGGAACAAAACAACGATTTATTGCAGAACTAGGATTCCTTGCACTGCATTCTGATGAAAGATCAAAGGTAAGGGGCTATTTATGATGTAATTTCGTATTTCTGTTGACTCCAACATGGCGGAGAAATATATTTACGTCTGAGTGCCGTCTCAGATTATTGCACGGTATGCTTTTTTCGTAACGTTTTTTTAAAGATCTGACACAGCGGTTGCATTAAGAACCAGTGTATCTTTAATTATATGTAAAACATGTATCTTTCGTCAAAGTTTATGATGAGTATTTCTGTTATATGACGTAACTCTCTAATTACTCTGGATATTTTGGAGGCATTTCTGAACATGGCGCCAATGTAAACCAAGATTTGTGGATATAAATATGCATATTATCGAACAAAACATAAATGTATTGTGTAACATGATGTCATATGAGTGTTATCTGATGAAGATTATCAAAGGTTAGTGATTAATTTTCTCTCTAATTCTGCTTTTGTGACTATCTTTGGCTGGGAAAAATGGCTGTGTGTTTTTTTGGATTTGGTGGTGATCTAACATAAATATATGTTGTGTTTTCGCTGTAAAACATTTTAAAAAATTGGACACGATGGGTAGATTAACAAGATGTTTATCTTTCATTTGCTGTATTGAACTTGTTAATGTGTGAAAGTTAAATATTTAAAAAAAATATTTTTGAATTTCCCGCGCTGCCTTTTTCAGCGGAATGTTGGGGGGGGATTCCGTTAGCGGAGCTGTGTCCTAGACCGGTTAAGATTGAATCCTACTACACCGGCTCTGACGCTCGTCAGATTTGGCAGGGCTTGAAAACTTCTCCTTAATGCAACCGCCGTGTCAGATTTTAAAAAAACTTTACGGAGAAAGCAAACCATGCAATAATCTGAGTACAGCCTTTAGACAACAAAGCAGCCAAAAAGATACCCGCCATATTGGGGTAGTCAACATTACTCAGAAATAGCAGTTTAAATATTCACTTTCCTTTGACGATCTTCATCAGAATGCACTCCCAGGAATCCCAGTTCCACCATAAATGTTTGATTTGTTCGATAATGTCCATCCGTTATGTCCAAATATCTTCTTTTGTTAGGGCGTTTGGAAAACAAATCCAAAAGCGTGTTCAGGTCGCGCCGAAAGTCGGACGAAAAGTTCAAAAAGTTCCGTTACAGCCCGTAGAAACATGCCAACCTAAGTATGGAATCAATCTTTAGGATGTTTTTAACATAAAACTTCACTAATGTTCCAATCGGACAATTCCTTTGTCTGTACAAATGAAGTGGAACGTAGCTACCTTTCATGTGAGCGCGCCAGACCGAGGCTGTGGCACTCTGCCAGACCACTCACTCAAAGAGCCCTTATGAGCCCTTCCTTTAGAGTAGAATCCTCAAAACAGGTTCTAAATACTGTTGACATCTAGTGGAAGCCTTGGGAAGTGAAACATAACTAATAATCGCCCTGTATCTTCAATGGGGGCTGAGTTGAAAAACTACAAACCTCAGATTTCCCACTTCCTGGTTGGATTTTTTTCTCAGTTTTTTGCCTGCCATATGAGTTCTGTTATACTCACAGACATCATTCAAACAGTTTTAGAAACCTCAGTGTTTTATATCCAAATGTACTAATTATATGCATATTCTAGCTTTTACGGCTGAGTAACAGGCAGCTTAATTTGGGCACGTTTTCATCCAAGCTACTCAATTTGAAGTAAGCATTTCATGGTAAAGTCTACACTTTTTGTATTCCGTGCATGTAACAAATAAAGTTTGATTTGATCTACATAGAGGAACAACCATAAGTATCTGAGTATCATCAACATAGAGGGAACAGCCATAAGCATCTGAGTTAGTTACTAAGTGGTGAAGTGTTATGTGGTTGGCTCCTTACCCCAGCACCATGAGCTCTCCATATTTCACCGGCACTTTGGAGGAGGAGGTGGAGGAGGGGGAGATATTTTCCTGCTCTGGAGAGAACATGGGCCCGGCTGGCTGGATGGGTGAGGGTAGGAGGGATGTCACACTAAATGGGTGGGGTCAGCTGAGCTTCAGCTCCGCCTCCTCATCCTGCATGTGCCTGTTGGCTGTCGCCGCTGCAACCCTAGATAGAGATAAGAGGGAGAGCGCGTGAGGTCAGTCACACGTGGACAACACAGCTCACAACATCAGGAAGTCACCTGATCTCTCAGGTCTCACCTTACACTGAGAACAGGAAGTCACTGACAGTTACACCACCACACACCCTTTAAGACACACACACAAATAGGGCCCTAGAAAAAAAACATCTGTGTTGCGCCAAGCGTGGAATCCAGACATTAAACCCGAATTAAACAATACTCCAAAAATGTATTGAACTTACTAGAACATTCCTTAAAAATTGCCCCTGTGACTCACAAGACATGAAGAAAATGCATCAGGGTAGCGGGGCGGCAGGGTAGCCTAATGGTTAGAGCGTTGGACTAGTTGCAAGTTCAAACCCCCGAGTTGACAAGGTACAAATCTGTCGTTCTGCCCCTGAACAGCCACTTAACCCACTGTTCCTAGGCCGTCATTGAAAATAAGAATTTGTTCTTTAACTGACTTGCCTAGTTAAATAAAGGTCAAATAAAATCATTGATTAGTAATTTCTTGCATCTTTCTGAAAGGGCTCGGGAATGCCTGTCTGTGTTGTGGTGCTCTTATGTCTAGTCTACACTTAGTGTAGCCGTTAGCGATGATGCTAATGATAACCATCTGCCGGTAGATGGAAAGGCTTTCCCAAAAACCTTCTCAATTTAATGTTAACTACAAAGCAGCCTGTCTGCTACCTACCTGGCAGAATGATACCATGATTATTTGCATCAACCCAGTGGCCATTTGCTTAGAAAACTCTGCAATCTCATGAGGGCTACAGAAACACCGTTAACCAAACAACGGTCTCTGGCTGGTGCCACCTGCATTGTGTGTGTGGTGTGTTCGCTATGTGGTCTCAGGTTGAAACGGTTGCTGCTGTGTGTCTGTGTATCCCCTTAGGATAGGTTTATACTCCCCCACGCGGTCACCAAACCCCCCCACGCGGTCACCAAACCCCCCCACGCGGTCACCAAACTCCCCCCACGCGGTCACCAAACTCCCCCACGCGGTCACCAAACTCCCCCACGCGGTCACCAAACCCCCCCACGCGGTCACCAAACTCCCCCACGCGGTCACCAAACTCCCCCACGCGGTCACCAAACTCCCCCACGCGGTCACCAAACTCCCTCACGCGGTCACCAAACTCCCCCACGCGGTCACCAAACCCCCCCACGCGGTCAGCAAACTCCCCCACGCGGTCACCAAACTCCCCCACGCGGTCACCAAACTCCCCCACGCGGTCACCAAACTCCCTCACGCGGTCACCAAACTCCCCCACGCGGTCACCAAACTCCTCCACGCGGTCACCAAACCCCCCCACGCGGTCACCAAACTCCCCCACGCAGTCACCAAACTCCCCCACGCGGTCACCAAATGCGCTCGGCAGAAAAACAAGAGGTGCTTAAAAGTTTCAAGTTGCAAAAGGTTTTGCTACCGTTTCCCCTAATGAATACGACCCAGGGCTTTCACAGTGACCTCACTTCCTCAGACAACGGTGCCTTTGTGCAGCCAGGCAGTCCCCCCCCCCCCTAAAAACAACACCAACAATTTGCCTGTGTCCTGTTTGGCACGCAGGTTGAGTCCCGTCCTTCAACAGTTCAAGGAAAGGGAAAGGTGTGCTATTCTTCAACCACACTTTTGAGTGTTCAGAATGCACACTGGACTGGCTGTTGATCGGGACGCTTGTGAGAACTACGATGATGAAGTCACTTCAAATGGGAGTTGAGGTGATTCACAAATGGAATATAAATCAGGCCAGTTTCCTGGAAACAGATTCACACACAACCTATTTCATACCTCTCAGCTGCCAAGGCATTATTTGCAAAAAGCAAAGGCCTCACTCACATCAAGTTAAAATCATGTTACTCCCCACCACACTAACCACAAAAACACTCATGGAGAACTTCCAACTGAGATGGCTAACTGTTAACACCTTCTCACAAAGAAACTGTCTTGATGATGCAGAGGTTGTTGATTCCGCTCACCCAAAGTCTTTAACAACACCCTCCTGATGGAAACAGCCCCCCCCCCCAAAAAAAAATAACACTAGTGCCCACAACATAAACACTGGTGAACCCCTGGTGTGGGGTAGCCTAAGGCTCAGGGGTCAGAGCTACTCAACTCAAAGATCTCACCCAAAATCTGATGACAGGAGTCCAAACACCCTCTTTTAGGAAGTGTCTAAATCTCAATGAACTTTTAGGTTATCAGCTCAGTGGAGAAAAGTAATTTCATGAGAGAGAGAGAAAAGTCCCTTCATATATGAGTGAGAGAGAGAGAGAGAGAGAGAGAGAGTGAGAGTGAGTGTGAGAGAGTGAGTGTGTGAGAGAGAGAGAGAGGGTGTGAGAGAGAGAGTGTGAGAGAGAGAGAGAGAGACAGAGACAGAGAGAGAGACAGAGAGAGAGACAGAGAGAGAGACAGAGAGAGACAGAGAGAGAGACAGAGAGAGAGAGAGAGAGAGAGAGAGAGAGAGAGAGAGAGAGAGAGAGAGAGAGAGAGAGAGAGACAGAGAGAGAGACAGAGAGAGAGACAGAGAGAGAGACAGAGAGACAGAGAGAGCGTGTTTCCAGATGAAGGGCTGGTGGTGAGGAAGCAGACATAGACTAGGTGTGGTGTGGTGGAGGACCTCCATGGGGAAGGAGAACCACATCAGTGGCCCCAGCAGACAGCCTGCTTCCTGGGCACACACCAGCTGCCTCCTGGGATATCCAACAGGCCAGCCAGTTAGCCAGCCAGCAAGTCAACCAGACAGCCAACAAACTAGCCAGACAGCCAGCTAACCAGTCAATCACAGTCAACCTGCCAGTTGACCAACAAACCAGACAGCCTTCCAGTCAACCATTTAGTCAGTCCGCGAACCTTTAAGGCACCCAGTCTACCAGCACCACTAAGAGAGAGTACTAAGCTAAGTCAGTATCAGTCATCTTACTTTCACTTAGTGCTGCTGGCTGGCTGGAGGCCTGGCTGGTTAGCTGACTCGCTGTCTAAATGGTTTGTAGACTGGCTAATTTGCTGGCTGGTTAAATGAGTAACAAGGGTCCTCTGCAGCTCAGTTGGTAGAGCCTGGCACTTGTAACGGCAGGATAGTGGGTTCAAATCCCAAAACGTTCTGCTAAGCGGAATATATTATAGTTAAGCCAGTCTCGTTGATGGCTATCAACTCTCTGCACTTCAGCCTCCATTAAGGGAAACTCTCAACCAACTCTCAACCTTCAGCGAGAACACTCCTGTACTTAGGTTGTTTACTCTCAACTGGGGATGGGCACAGTTATTTCAATATTTGAATATCTGAACAGACATTAGTATTTGATTACTTGTGTGAGTATTCATATTTATAAGTAAAAATTACAGGCCTATTTTAAAAATGAAAATATCCATGTTACATTGCTGCATACAAGGATATACCATGACATTTCAAATTCTTAAATTTAATAAAACTACTTTTAAAAGTCATTTTTATGACATGCACCCCATAAAGACAGGCGCCTTCACACATGATTGTTTTTGTTAGCCAATCAAAGCTTCACTAGGCCTACAGTCACAGAGGCTCACTACAATACATTTTAATAGGAAGTTAGCAGAAATAGAGAAGCTCTTGCTGCTGTGGAAAGGAAAATACCTGTCTATTCGTGAAAAACTGATAAACTGGGATATGACTAAAGAGTTAATCTATTTGCAGAAATATTCCATTTGATTTGGAACAGCAAGCCAAACTAAATTAAAACGGGCCTATTTATATAATGAATATGAATTTGGAGGGCAGAAATTATTAAATATTAAAGCATTAGACCTTAAATCCGAACTGGTTCTCTAGCAGATTAGTAAGAATGTCTCACCCCATGTTCAAGAATGGCTTTTCCCCCCCATTTATTCAGATTACAACCTCTCACTTTCGGTTATTAAAAAATATAGTGATACATTTAAAAAAAGTATACCATTTTCATTTAGGGACAAAAAAAAAATTGACAGCTGTGCCATATGACTCCAAAATAGTTGGGAAGAGATTTTCAATGTACTGATTCCATGGCACATGGTTTATATATATATATATATATATATATATATATATATATATATATATATATATATATATATATATATATATATATATATATATATATATATATATAGGGGGTACAACCATCGCAGTTCTGCATAGTTCGTTTTGGTACGGTCCATGTAGCTTGTTTTTGGTCACAAGTTCAGGAATGGCTGAAGAATTGCAACATTTAACTGGAGACAACTCTGCAAATAGCACTACTGGGTGATGTAAAAAGTCATAGTCCATCGATCAATAATACAATAATACTCTTAGCAAAAATGTTTCTTTCATTTACAATCAGTAGAATCTATGAGAATAGAAAGGTTCAGAACATTGGTGAAATATCACACCACAGGCAAATAGAAATCAAAACTGGATGGTGTTCAGAGATAGATGGGAGGGGTTGAGGGGAGCTGGAGGATGGGACTGGATGGTGTTCAGAGATAGATGGGAGGGGTTGAGGGGAGCTGGAGGATGGGACTGGATGGTGATCAGAGATAGATGGGAGGGGTTGAGGGGAACTGAAGGATGGGACTGGGTGGTGTTCAGAGATAGATGGGAGGGGTTGAGGGGAGCTGGAGGATGGGACTGGATGGTGTTCAGAGATAGATGGGAGGGGTTGAGGGGAGCTGGAGGATGGGACTGGATGGTGTTCAGAGATAGATGGGAGGGGTTGAGGGGAGCTGAAGGATGGGACTGGATGGTGTTCAGAGATAGATGGGAGGGGTTGAGGGGAGCTGGAGGATGGGACTGGATGGTGTTCAGAGATAGATGGAAGGGGTTGAGGGGAGCTGAAGGACTGGATGGTGTTCAGAGATAGATGGAAGGGGTTGAGGGGAGCTGAAGGATGGGACTGGATGGTGTTCAGAGATAGATGGAAGGGGTTGAGGGGAGCTGGAGGATGGGACTGGATGGTGTTCAGAGATAGATGGGAAGGGTTGAGGGGAGCTGAAGGATGGGACTGGGTGGTGTTCAGAGATAGATGGGAGGGGTTGAGGGGAGCTGAAGGATGGGACTGGATGGTGTTCAGAGATAGATGGGAGGGGTTGAGGGGAGCTGGAGGATGGGACTGGATGGTGTTCAGAGATAGATGGGAAGGGTTGAGGGGAGCTGAAGGATGGGACTGGGTGGTGTTCAGAGATAGATGGGAGGGGTTGAGGGGAGCTGAAGGATGGGACTGGATGGTGTTCAGAGATAGATGGGAGGGGTTGAGGGGAGCTGAAGGATGGGACTGGATGGTGTTCAGAGATAGATGGGAAGGGTTGAGGGGAGCTGAAGGATGGGACTGGATGGTGTTCAGAGATAGATGGAAGGGGTTGAGGGGAGTTGAAGGATGGGACTGGATGGTGTTCAGAGATAGATGGAAGGGGTTGAGGGGAGCTGAAGGATGGGACTGGATGGTGTTCAGAGATAGATGGAAGGGGTTGAGGGGAGCTGAAGGATGGGACTGGATGGTGTTCAGAGATAGATGGGAGGGGTTGAGGGGAGCTGGAGGATGGGACTGGATGGTGTTCAGAGATAGATGGGAGGGGTTGAGTGGAGCTGAAGGATGGGACTGGATGGTGTTCAGAGATAGATGGGAGGGGTTGAGTGGAGCTGAAGGATGGGACTGGATGGTGTTCAGAGATAGATGGAAGGGGTTGAGGGGAGTTGAAGGATGGGACTGGATGGTGTTCAGAGATAGATGGAAGGGGTTGAGGGGAGCTGAAGGATGGGACTGGATGGTGTTCAGAGATAGATGGGAGGGGTTGAGGGGAGCTGGAGGATGGGACTGGATGGTGTTCAGAGATAGATGGGAGGGGTTGAGTGGAGCTGAAGGATGGGACTGGATGGTGTTCAGAGATAGATGGGAGGGGTTGAGTGGAGCTGAAGGATGGGACTGGATGGTGTTCAGAGATAGATGGAAGGGGTTGAGGGGAGCTGAAGGATGGGACTGGATGGTGTTCAGAGATAGATGGGAGGGGTTGAGGGGAGTTGAAGGATGGGACTGGATGGTGTTCAGAGATAGATGGGAGGGGTTGAGGGGAGCTGAAGGATGGGACTGGATGGTGTTCAGAGATAGATGGGAGGGGTTGAGGGGAGCTGAAGGATGGGACTGGATGGTGTTCAGAGATAGATGGGAGGGGTTGAGGGGAGCTGAAGGATGGGACTGGATGGTGTTCAGAGATAGATGGGAGGGGTTGAGGGGAGCTGAAGGATGGGACTGGATGGTGTTCAGAGATAGATGGGAGGGGTTGAGGGGAGCTGAAGGATGGGACTGGATGGTGTTCAGAGATAGATGGGAGGGGTTGAGGGGAGCTGAAGGATGGGACTGGATGGTGTTCAGAGATAGATGGGAGGGGTTGAGGGGAGTTGAAGGATGGGACTGGATGGTGTTCAGAGATAGATGGAAGGGGTTGAGGGGAGCTGGAGGATGGGACTGGATGGTGTTCAGAGATAGATGGAAGGGGTTGAGGGGAGCTGGAGGATGGGACTGGATGGTGTTCAGAGATAGATGGAAGGGGTTGAGGGGAGCTGGAGGATGGGACTGGATGGTGTTCAGAGATAGATGGAAGGGGTTGAGGGGAGCTGGAGGATGGGACTGGATGGTGTTCAGAGATAGATGGGAGGGGTTGAGGGGAGCTGAAGGATGGGACTGGATGGTGTTCAGAGATAGATGGGAGGGGTTGAGGGTAGTTGAAGGATGGGACTGGATGGTGTTCAGAGATAGATGGGAGGGGTTGAGGGGAGCTGAAGGATGGGACTGGGTGGTGTTCAGAGATATATGGGAAGGGTTGAGGGTAGTTGAAGGATGGGACTGGGTGGTGTTCAGAGATAGATGGGAGGGGTTGAGGGGAGCTGAAGGATTGGACTGAATGGTGTTCAGAGATGTATGGGAGGGGTTGAGGGGAGCTGAAGGATGGGACTGGGTGGTGTTCAGAGATAGATGGGAGGGGTTGAGGGGAGCTGAAGGATGGGACTGGATGGTGTTCAGAGATAGATGGGAGGGGTTGAGGGGAGCTGAAGGATGGGACTGGATGGTGTTCAGAGATAGATGGGAGGGGTTGAGGGGAGCTGAAGGATGGGACTGGGTGGTGTTCAGAGATAGATGGGAGGGGTTGAGGGGAGCTGAAGGATGGGACTGGATGGTGTTCAGAGATAGATGGGAGGGGTTGAGGGGAGCTGAAGGATGGGACTGGGTGGTGTTCAGAGATATATGGGAAGGGTTGAGGGTAGTTGAAGGATGGGACTGGATGGTGTTCAGAGATAGATGGAAGGGGTTGAGGGGAGCTGAAGGATGGGACTGGGTGGTGTTCAGAGATATATGGGAAGGGTTGAGGGTAGTTGAAGGATGGGACTGGATGGTGTTCAGAGATAGATGGGAGGGGTTGAGGGGAGCTGAAGGATGGGACTGGGTGGTGTTCAGAGATAGATGGGAGGGGTTGAGGGGAGCTGAAGGATGGGACTGGATGGTGTTCAGAGATAGATGGGAGGGGTTGAGGGGAGCTGAAGGATGGGACTGGGTGGTGTTCAGAGATATATGGGAAGGGTTGAGGGTAGTTGAAGGATGGGACTGGATGGTGTTCAGAGATAGATGGAAGGGGTTGAGGGGAGCTGAAGGATGGGACTGGATGGTGTTCAGAGATAGATGGGAGGGGTTGAGGGGAGCTGAAGGATGGGACTGGGTGGTGTTCAGAGATAGATGGGAGGGGTTGAGGGGAGCTGAAGGATGGGACTGGGTGGTGTTCAGAGATAGATGGGAGGGGTTGAGGGGAGCTGAAGGATGGGACTGGATGGTGTTCAGAGATAGATGGGAGGGGTTGAGGGGAGCTGAAGGATGGGACTGGGTGGTGTTCAGAGATATATGGGAAGGGTTGAGGGTAGTTGAAGGATGGGACTGGATGGTGTTCAGAGATAGATGGAAGGGGTTGAGGGGAGCTGAAGGATGGGACTGGATGGTGTTCAGAGATATATGGGAAGGGTTGAGGGTAGTTGAAGGATGGGACTGGATGGTGTTCAGAGATAGATGGGAAGGGTTGAGGGGAGCTGAAGGATGGGACTGGATGGTGTTCAGAGATAGATGGAAGGGGTTGAGGGGAGCTGAAGGATGGGACTGGATGGTGTTCAGAGATAGATGGGAGGGGTTGAGGGTAGTTGAAGGATGGGACTGGATGGTGTTCAGAGATAGATGGGAGGGGTTGAGGGGAGCTGAAGGATGGGACTGGGTGGTGTTCAGAGATAGATGGGAGGGGTTGAGAGGAGCTGAAGGATGGGACTGGGTGGTGTTCAGAGATAGATGGGAGGGGTTGAGGGGAGCTGAAGGATGGGACTGGATGGTGTTCAGAGATAGATGGGAGGGGTTGAGGGGAGCTGAAGGATGGGACTGGATGGTGTTCAGAGATAGATGGGAGGGGTTGAGGGGAGCTGAAGGATGGGACTGGGTGGTGTTCAGAGATAGATGGGAAGGGTTGAAGGCAGCTGAAGGATGGGACTGGATGGTGTTCAGAGATAGATGGGAGGGGTTGAGGGGAGCTGAAGGATGGGACTGGATGGTGTTCAGAGATAGATGGGAGGGGTTGAGGGGAGCTGAAGGATGGGACTGGATGGTGTTCAGAGATAGATGGGAGGGGTTGAGGGGAGCTGAAGGATGGGACTGGGTGGTGTTCAGAGATAGATGGGAAGGGTTGAAGGGAGCTGAAGGATGGGACTGGATGGTGTTCAGAGATAGATGGGAGGGGTTGAGGGGAGCTGAAGGATGGGACTGGGTGGTGTTCAGAGATAGATGGGAGGGGTTGAGGGGAGCTGAAGGATGGGACTGGATGGTGTTCAGAGATAGATGGGAGGGGTTGAGGGGAGCTGGAGGATGGGACTGGGTGGTGTTCAGAGATAGATGGGAAGGGTTGAAGGGAGCTGAAGGATGGGACTGGATGGTGTTCAGAGATAGATGGGAGGGGTTGAGGGGAGCTGAAGGATGGGACTGGATGGTGTTCAGAGATAGATGGGAGGGGTTGAGGGGAGCTGAAGGATGGGACTGGATGGTGTTCAGAGATAGATGGGAGGGGTTGAGAGGAGCTGAAGGATGGGACTGGGTGGTGTTCAGAGATAGATGGGAAGGGTTGAAGGGAGCTGAAGGATGGGACTGGATGGTGTTCAGAGATAGATGGGAGGGGTTGAGGGGAGCTGAAGGATGGGACTGGATGGTGTTCAGAGATAGATGGGAGGGGTTGAGGGGAGCTGAAGGATGGGACTGGATGGTGTTCAGAGATAGATGGGAGGGGTTGAGGGGAGCTGAAGGATGGGACTGGGTGGTGTTCAGAGATAGATGGGAAGGGTTGAAGGGAGCTGAAGGATGGGACTGGATGGTGTTCAGAGATAGATGGGAGGGGTTGAGGGGAGCTGAAGGATGGGACTGGGTGGTGTTCAGAGATAGATGGGAGGGGTTGAGTGGAGCTGAAGGATGGGACTGGGTGGTGTTCAGAGATAGATGGGAAGGGTTGAGGGTAGTTGAAGGATGGGACTGGGTGGTGTTCAGAGATAGATGGGAAGGGTTGAGGGTAGTTGAAGGATGGGACTGGATGGTGTTCAGAGATAGATGGGAAGGGTTGAGGGGAGCTGGAGGATGGGACTGGATGGTGTTCAGAGATAGATGGGAAGGGTTGAGGGGAGCTGAAGGATGGGACTGGGTGGTGTTCAGAGATAGATGGGAAGGGTTGAGGGGAGCTGGAGGATGGGACTGGATGGTGTTCAGAGATAGATGGAAGGGGTTGAGGGGAGCTGGAGGATGGGACTGGATGGTGTTCAGAGATAGATGGGAAGGGTTGAGGGGAGCTGGAGGATGGGACTGGATGGTGTTCAGAGATAGATGGGAGGGGTTGAGGGGAGCTGAAGGATGGGACTGGATGGTGTTCAGAGATAGATGGGAGGGGTTGAGGGGAGCTGGAGGATGGGACTGGATGGTGTTCAGAGATAGATGGGAAGGGTTGAGGGGAGCTGGAGGATGGGACTGGGTGGTGTTCAGAGATAGATGGGAAGGGTTGAGGGGAGCTGGAGGATGGGACTGGGTGGTGTTCAGAGATAGATGGGAAGGGTTGAGGGGAGCTGGAGGATGGGACTGGATGGTGTTCAGAGATAGATGGGAAGGGTTGAGGGTAGTTGAAGGATGGGACTGTGATCCATACTGTGTCTGTAAAATGGATATAGTATGTATAAGCTGGAAGTCTAAGTGTTGTCCATTAGTTTACTCCAATTAGGGAGGTATGGTAGGGTTAGGGGAAAATACATGTTAAAAAAAATATATATATATTTGATATATTTACCAAAAACTAAGAGGGATTTTTTACATTATTTTTTTATTTAACTAGGCAAGTCCGTTAAGAACAAATTCTTATTTACAATGACGGCCTACCGGGGAACAGTGGGTTAAACCCCCCAAAAAAGAGACTCCATGCATAGCAAGTGAAATAAGAGTTCACTAATGCAATGCAAGATGAAATTAAAACGACAGAAGACAGCAGCAGTGTGAAACCACAGCTCAGTTCCAACAGTATACAGCCACGAGGCTCTGGATAACATTCTACCCTTGATGGCTTTTACAGAGAAAGTAGGAAAACAACGGCTTTGTACAACTCCCAAGAATTCCTTTCATGGTTTTCCTAAATGGTATCTAGACTGGCGCATGATGCAGAGGTTTTTAAAGTGGTGGGAAGAGGGGTAACTACTTCTATGATACTCAAACAAATATTGTACCCCCATTCTAACCTCTCACCATTACCAATAACAGGGGAGGTTAGCATTCTATATCATAACCCCAAGACATTCTAACCTCTCACCATTACCAATAACAGGGGATGTTAGCATTCTATATCATAACCCCAAGACATTCTAACCTCTCACCATTACCAATAACAGGGGAGGGGAGGTTAGCATTTAGCATGGGGGGGGGGGGGGGGGGGGGGGGGGGTGACATTGATGCCTCTAATTTCCTCACTCATCATTGTTCACTCATCATTCAAAATCATGGTAGCATCCACATCAATAGAAGTGTTCAGAAACATATTTTATTCTTATTTACAAGTAAAGTGACAATATATTATTTACCATTCACTTCTATTGGGTACAACAGACCCTGAAACAACCAAAAACTGTAAATGCATCCAACAAGTTTGTAGTCACAAGCTTGATGTGATCACTGTGTGCTTGGATTATGGGACCAAACAGTAAACGTTTGACTACTTTAAGTCAATTTGTCCAAACACTTATGAACCTTCAAATGACAGCTTCGAATAGATATATAAAGGTGCTTTCATTTCTAAACGGTAAAACATATGTATGAAAATAACCTCAAATAAAAGGTGACGCTCTGTTCTGTCGCCTCGTATGAAACATTTGATCTCAAATCCAAAATGCTGGAGTACAGAGACAAAATAAAACGTTTAAGCTTCATTGTCCAAATAAATAGGCATGAGCGCGGCTGTTGCTGACGCCCTGCGTCCGGTCCGGTCTCCTGAGTGTGTTGGTTGTTGCTGACGCCCTGCGTCCGGTCTGGACTCCTGAGTGTGTTGGTTGTTGCTGACGCCCGGTCTGGACTCCTGAGTGTGTTGGTTGTTGCTGACGCCCTGCGTCCGGTCTGGACTCCTGAGTGTGTTGGTTGTTGCTGACGCCCGGTCTGGACTCCTGAGTGTGTTGGTTGTTGCTGACGCCCGGTCTGGACTCCTGAGTGTGTTGGTTGTTGCTGACGCCCGGTCTGGACTCCTGAGTGTGTTGGTTGTTGCTGACGCCCTGCGTCCGGTCCGGTCTCCTGAGTGTGTTGGTTGTTGCTGACGCCCTGCGTCCGGTCCGGTCTCCTGAGTGTGTTGGTTGTTGCTGACGCCCGGTCTGGACTCCTGAGTGTGTTGGTTGTTGCTTACGCCCTGCGTCCGGTCTGGACTCCTGAGTGTGTTGGTTGTTGCTGACGCCCGGTCTGGACTCCTGAGTGTGTTGGTTGTTGCTGACGCCCGGTCTGGACTCCTGAGTGTGTTGGTTGTTGCTGACGCCCTGCGTCCGGTCCGGACTCCTGAGTGTGTTGGTTGTTGCTGACGCCCTGCGTCCGGTCTGGACTCCTGAGTGTGTTGGTTGTTGCTGACGCCCTGCGTCCGGTCCGGTCTCCTGAGTGTGTTGGTTGTTGCTGACGCCCGGTCTGGACTCCTGAGTGTGTTGGTTGTTGCTGACGCCCTGCGTCCGGTCCGGTCTCCTGAGTGTGTTGGTTGTTGCTTACGCCCTGCGTCAGGTCTGGACTCCTGAGTGTGTTGGTTGTTGCTGACGCCCGGTCTGGACTCCTGAGTGTGTTGGTTGTTGCTGACGCCCTGCGTCCGGTCTGGACTCCTGAGTGTGTTGGTTGTTGCTGACGCCCGGTCTGGACTCCGGAGTGTGTTGGTTGTTGCTTACGCCCTGCGTCCGGTCTGGACTCCTGAGTGTGTTGGTTGTTGCTGACGCCCGGTCTGGACTCCTGAGTGTGTTGGTTGTTGCTGACGCCCTGCGTCCGGTCTGGACTCCTGAGTGTGTTGGTTGTTGCTGACGCCCGGTCTGGACTCCTGAGTGTGTTGGTTGTTGCTGACGCCCGGTCTGGACTCCTGAGTGTGTTGGTTGTTGCTTACGCCCTGCGTCAGGTCTGGACTCCGGAGTGTGTTGGTTGTTGCTTACGCCCGGTCTGGACTCCTGAGTGTGTTGGTTGCATGGAGGGATCAGAGGAGGAGGATTGGTTTGCACACGCTGAAGATTACAAGTCTGATGACCAGGTAATCGATCTGAGGGGACTCTCGGGAAAGGAGATCGACACTAACGATACCTCTCACAGTCTCTCTTTCCCTCCCGCTCACAGACTCCCCGTCTTTGCCTCCCTCCCTCATTCTTCCTGTGTAACCCATCTAATCGATGAGCAGGAATGTGTAAAATATCAAAAGAGAGGGAAGGAGAAGAGAGGAGGAATCATATCTCAGTCACCTGGGATTTGGGAGGGAAATCGTGTTCCAGACAGGGAGAGGGGATGTGTGTAGGCTACCTGGGATTTGGGAGGTTCCAGACAGGGAGAAGGGATGTGTGTAGGCTACCTGGGATTTGGGAGGTTCCAGACAGGGAGAAGGGATGTGTGTAGGCTACCTGGGATTTGGGAGGTTCCAGACAGGGAGAAGGGATGTGTGTAGGCTACCTGGGATTTGGGGGGGAAATCGTGTTGCAGACAGGGAGAGGGGATGTGTGTAGGCTACCTGGGATTTGGGAGGTTCCAGACAGGGAGAAGGGATGTGTGTAGGCTACCTGGGATTTGGGAGGGAAATCGTGTTGCAAACAGGGAGAGGGGATGTGTGTAGGCTACCTGGGATTTGGGAGGTTCCAGTCAGGGAGAGGGGATGTGTGCAGGCTACCTGGGATTTGGGAGGTTCCAGTCAGGGAGAGGGGACCTGACTGGAGAGGGGACCAAAAAAGCCGATACCGATTAATCAGCAGATTATTTAAAAACATTTTTTTGTAAATAATGGTAATTATAACAATACTGAATGAACACTTATTTTAACTTATTATAATACATCAATAAAATAAATAATGAAACGTGTTCAATTTGGTTTAAATAATGCAAATACAAAGTATTGGAGAAAGTAAAAGTGCAATATGTGCTATGTAAGAAAGCTAACGTTTCAGTTCCTTGCTCAGAACATGAGCAATGAAAGCTGGTGGTTCCTTTTAACATGAGTCTTCAATTTCCCCAGGTAAGAAGTTTTAGGTTGTAGTTATTATAGGAATTATAGGACTATTTCCCTCTATACCATTTGTATTTCATATACCTTTGACTATTGGATGTTCTTATAGGCACTTTAGTATTGCCAGTGTAATAGTATAGCTTCCGTCCCTCTCCTCGCTCCTCCCTGGGCTTGAACCAGCAACACAACGACAACAGCCACCATCGAAGCAGCGTTACCCATGCAGAGCAAGGGAAACAACCACCCCAAGGCTCAGAGCGAGTGACGTTTGAAACGCTATTAGCGCGCCAACTAGCTAGCCATTTCCCTTCGGTTACACCAGCCTCATCTCAAGAGTTGATAGGCTTGAAGTCATAAACAGAGCAACAACGAAGAGCTGCTGGCAAAACGCACGAAAGTGCTGTTTGAATGAATGTTTACGCGCCTGATTCTGCCTACCACTGCTCAGTCAGATACTTAGATACTTGTATGCTCAGTCAGATTATATGCAACGCGGGACACGCTAGATAATATCTAGTAATATCATCAACCATGTGTAGTTAACTAGTGATTATGATTGATTGTTTTTTTATAAGATAAGTTTAATGCTAGCTAGCAACTTACCTTGGCTTACTGCATTTGCGTAACAGGCAGTCTCCTTGGGGAGTGCAACGAGAGAGAGGCAGGTCGTTATTGCGTTGGACTAGTTAACTGTAAGGTTGCAAGATTAGATCCCCCCCGAGCTGACATGGTGAAAATCTGTCGTTCTGCCCCTGAACAAGGCAGTTAACCCACCGTTTCTAGGCCGTCATTGAAAGTAAGAATGTGTTCTTAACTGACTTGCCAAGTTAAATAAAAGGTCTAAAAAAATATATATATAAAAATAAAAAAAATCGGCGCCCAAAAATACCGATTTCCGATTGTTATGAAAACTTGAAATCGTCTCTAATTAATCGGCTATTCCGATTAATCGGTCGACCTCTAGTCAGGATGCCATCAGGGTGATTAGATATCTGTTGACAAAACAAGTACCTGTCCGGTCAATCTCACTTTTAAAAGTTAATATTCTGTTAACTCATACCCAAATAATGTTGTTGACTCATTCTATACTCAGGTGGCCAAAGCATAAATTGGAGAAAACAAACAAACACATAAAAAAAACACCTCACAAATTGTATCTCAAACAGAACGTTAAAAAATGCTTGCTACTTCCTCATAGAATGCAGTCAGGATGAGGATGAGATGGCCAATCAGCAGTCTACTCGCATGAATATTTTTAATGACCGGTATACACCAACACCAGTGTGTGCTAGGGACCTCAAGATACCATATTATACAAAATATTTTAAAAAATCACCTTTATTTAACCAGGTTGGCAAGTTGAGATCAAGTTCTCATTTACAATTGCGACCTGGCCAAGATAAAGCAAAGCAGTTCGACACAAACAACAACACAGAGTGACACATGGAGTAAAACAAACATACAGTCAATAATACAGTAGAAAAATAAGTCTGTATACAATGTGAGCAAATGAGGTGAGATAAGGGAGGTAAAGGCAAAAAAAAAGGCCATGGTGGCAAAGTAAATACAATATAGCAAGTAAAACACGGGAATGGTAGATTTGCAGTGGAAGATTGAGCAAAGGAAAAATAATGGGGTGCAAAGGAGCTAAATAAATAAATAAATAAATAAATAAATACAGTAGGGGAAGAGGTAGTTGTTTGAGCTAAATTATAGATGGGCTATGTACAGGTGCAGTAATCTGTGAGCTACTCTGACAGTTGGTGCTTAAAGCTAGTGAGGGAGATAAGTGTTTCCAGTTTCAGAGATTTTTGTAGTTCGTTCCAGTCATTGGCAGCAGAGAACTGGAAGGAGAGGCGGCCAAAGGAAGAATTGGTTTTGGGGGTGACCAGAGAGAAATACCTGCTGGAGCGCGTGCTACAGGTGGGTGCTGCTATGGTGACCAGCGAGCTGAGATAAGGGGGGACTTTACCTAGCAGGGTCTTGTAGATGACCTAGAGCCAGTGGGTTTGGCGACGAGTATGAAGCGAGGGCCAGCCAACGAGAGCGTACAGGTCACAGTGGTGGGTAGTATATGGGGCTTTGGTGACAAAACGGATGGCACTGTGATATCATCATAATGAGGCGTCGATACAATTCGAAACTGCGATTTTATTGCAATTTGATGTTGAAACGTATTGCTCACTATATGACTGCTTCAGAGAGACAGAGAGAGCATGAGAAAACACGTGTTGATCAATCAGGGAAATAATAGTGCTGAAAACAATGTTGGCTGACTATTTAAAAAGAGGATGGACAACAGGCTATAGACAACTTTCCAGAACACGACACACTGCCGTTACACACAGATACACGTAAGGAAGCCATCGCACTCTGCACCCATTCAACATAGAAATAATAAAAACATCAATCTTAGGCTAAACAAAATAACTTACGCTTACAATGATGTTTTGATTCTTGCTTGAACAGTCGCTAAGATTATATTCGGTTGTGATCTTTTGCAAAATAACTGTTTTGGATGCAGCAGTTGTTAGCTAGAATGCTAACGCTCATTGATACAGGCTGTAGCAAAAACTAGCCAAAGAGCCATTTTACTGGTTGAAGTGATTTTTTGTTTTGTTTGGTGAGTATGTGTGTGCCTGTCTGTGTGATGTCCCCCTGAGTATCCGAAACAAGAAGTGAATACAGGCGCCATTTAATGAGACAGGAAGTTAGATAGCCTCAAACACTTGCGCACATAAACCAGCCAAACTGTCAGAAGACTGGAGTACAAACCAGCCTAACTGTCAGAAGACTGGAGTACAAACCAGCCTAACTGTCAGAAGACTGGAGTACAAACAAGCCTAACTGTCAGAAGACTGGAGCACAAACCAGCCTAACAGTCAGAAGACTGGAGTACAAACCAGCCTTACTGTCAGAAGACTGGAGTACAAACCAGCCTAACTGTCAGAAGACTGGAGCACAAACCAGCCTAACAGTCAGAAGACTGGAGCACAAACCAGCCTAACTGTCCGAAGACTGGAATACTACAAGCCAGCCTAACTGTCCGAAGACTGGAATACTACAAGCCAGCCTAACTGTCCGAAGACTGGAGTACAACAAACCAGCCTAACTGTCCGAAGACTGGAGTACAACAAACCAGCCTAACTGTCAGAAGACTGGAGTACAAACCAGCCTAACTGTCAGAAGACTGGAGTACAAACCAGCCTAACTGTCAGAAGACTGGAGTACAAACCAGCCTAACTGTCAGAAGACTGGAGTACAAACCAGCCTAACTGTCAGAAGACTGGAGTACAAACCAGCCTAACTGTCAGAAGACTGGAGTACAAACCAGCCTAACTGTCAGAAGACTGGAGTACAAACCAGCCTAACTGTCAGAAGACTGGAGTACAAACCAGCCTAACTGTCAGAAGACTGGAGTACAAACCAGCCTAACTGTCAGAAGACTGGAGTACAAACCAGCCTAACTGTCAGAAGACTGGAATACTACAAACCAGCCTAACTGTCAGAAGACTGGAATACTACAAACCAGCCTAACTGTCAGAAGACTGGAATACTACAAACCAGCCTAACTGTCAGAAGACTGGAATACTACAAACCAGCCTAACTGTCAGAAGACTGGAATACTACAAACCAGCCTAACTGTCAGAAGACTGGAGTACAAACCAGCCTAACTGTCAGAAGACTGGAGTACAAACCAGCCTAACTGTCAGAAGACTGGAGTACAAACCAGCCTAACTGTCAGAAGACTGGAGTACAAACCAGCCTAACTGTCAGAAGACTGGAGTACAAACCAGCCTAACTGTCAGAAGACTGGAGTACAAACCAGCCTAACTGTCAGAAGACTGGAGTACAAACCAGCCTAACTGTCAGAAGACTGGAATACTACAAACCAGCCTAACTGTCAGAAGACTGGAATACTACAAACCAGCCTAACTGTCAGAAGACTGGAGTACAAACCAGCCTAACTGTCAGAAGACTGGAGTACAAACCAGCCTAACTGTCAGAAGACTGGAGTACAAACCAGCCTAACTGTCAGAAGACTGGAGCACAAACCAGCCTAACTGTCAGAAGACTGGAGTACAAACCAGCCTAACTGTCAGAAGACTGGAGTACAAACCAGCCTAACTGTCAGAAGACTGGAATACTAGGCCTACGTAATAGACAGACACTGGTATGGTGCTGAAGACAGCATAGTAAAGATGAGGTGAAAAAGTGGTGAAGTGTCCCTTTTAACCAACACAGACAGTGGAATCTACCAGTGGGCACCCAGTGAGTACAAAGGATGAGATGCATTGTTGTGGGCGAGTCTAGATGGCGTAGTTCGCCTCCAGACATGGGAACATGCAGTTTATTATATTTATGTCATTTTCCTCTGGCTGATGTCATGTGGTGGTTTGTCTGATACTGCTGTGCTGATGCTGCTATCCTGGTCTCTCTGGAAACAGAGATGTTAATCTCAACAAAACTAACCTAATTAAAAAGGTTCAACATCAGTAGACGTGGCCAACTCAACTCAGAACATTCTCCCACACAGCCACCAACTTGTCTAAGGGAAATGTATCAGAACAGGTCCATTGTAACCATTGCCAAGCACCTGACCTAAAAAAAAAAAAATGGTTTCCTGAATGTATGAAAATTGAATGACGCTTTTCACAATTTAAAACATTTCTCAGGCTTTCAATCAATCTCTGTGTCTGTCTGTGTGTGTGATTGCCAGAATCTTCCTCATCCTCGGATCTATGATCTACCAATGTAGTGCTGGTTGTTGTTGTGTTTGAGATAACCCCCATCTATCTGTCATCTTTCTGAGCAGGTTGAAATACTTCTCAGTATTAAATTAGCTTGGTTAAATAAACCATGTTCCAGCTGGACCCGCTTGCCAAGAGAATCTGGGACCAATCGGTGCCATTCCCACGACAACTGGGTCATCCGTGGCAGCTGAGGTCCTGGATGACTGGACGTTTGCCCATTGGGGGAAACGGACCGACTGACCACAGTAAGTAAGTAGCCTTGCATGAGCCTTGGCTTGTACGAGCCGGAGCCCATTTCCTGTTCCTGTAGTGCGGCAGCTTGATGTTCAAGTACACCCCCTGGACAGGACACTAGTCTATCACCTCAGTACACCCCCTGGACAGGACACTGGTCTATCACCTCAGTACACCCCCTGGACAGGACACTGGTCTATCACCTCAGTACACCCCCTGGACAGGACATTAGTCTATCACAGGGCCTTCACCCCTTAATGCTGAGTGCCAAGCAGTAACAGATTGACCACAGAGGAGGGAGTCAAATGAACTAGACATTATCACAAGGTCTAATACACTGAACAGAGGGTGAACTTCACTAGTGGTTGGTTCCCAAATGCCTTTCAGACATTTATAAAACACACTCCAGATATCTGAAACTAGGGTTGCAAAATTCATGGTACTTTCAATAAATTCCCTGGTTTTCCAGAAATCCTTGTTGGAAGATTCACGGAATCGGAAGGGAATAAGAGGGAAATCCGGAAACGGGATTTCTGGAAAACCAGGGAATTTATTGAACGTTCCCAGAATCCTCTTCAATAGCCTATAAGAGTAACAGGAGAAAGACTTCCAATAGCAGACATGTTTCTTTGGACTACTCAAAGGCAGAGGTTGACTAAATCTTAGACACTGTATTCCATAGAATGGAAACGTGGGCTGTAGCCTACATGAACTCGTATTCAGAGCAATGTTTCTATCCACTCAGCCAAGTCACATGCTGTAATGGACCTGAAACGCATGAAAACTACACAACGCAGTGTAGGTCAATGTAATTAGGTACAGAGACCCCCGCCTTCCATCTTCAAAGGCCATCTGGCACCGATTATACAGCCCCACCCTACCACCACCCTGTATGTGTGTGTGTGTGTGTGTGTGTGTGTGTGTGGCCGCATTAACAGTAAATGATTGTCACTAGGTAGGTAATCCCCATCAAACACACCCAGGGGAAGGGAGAGAGGGGCCTAGAGAGAGAGAGAGAGAGGGGGGTGTACTGACTCCAGTAGGCAGTACTGGGATGTAGGCTACTGGTGACAGATGGAGAGACTGGGAGATGGAGAGGAGGGGAGGCGTTCAAGTTACAGGCTCATCAATAATTCACTGAGGTGAACACAGTCCGACAGCGGACAGACGACAAACAACACACACACACACACACACACATCGCATGCACTCAAAACCACATGGACACACTCACACCCTGCCTAGGTACTACTTCCTGCCAGTAGAAAACACACTGTGTGACCTTCCCAGAAACCAACCAACCGTTCCAGTGACCAGCAGCTTGGGGAAAGTGTGGCTCACTTGACTCACTTTGCACAGGAAGACAGCAGGGAGGGGGGCTGACCTGATGGGGGCAGACTGATCATAAATCTGTGCCTAAAGCACAGCCTGTACTGGCAGCAGCAGCCCCTGAGAGAGATGGAGGAGAGACTGGGGGATATGGGAAGGAGAGAACTACGACCAGCCCTCCTCTCTAACCTTAACTACTTCTACCAGCCCTCCTCTCTAACCCCAACTACTACTCCCAGTCATCCTCTCTAACCCCAACTACTACTCCCAGTCATCCTCTCTAACCCCAACTACTACTACTCCCAGCCCTCCTCTCTAACCCTAACTACTACTACTCCCAGCCCTCCTCTCTAACCCTAACTACTACTCCCAGCCCTCCTCTCTAACCCCAACTACTACTCCCAGCCCTCCTCTCTAACCCTAACTACTACTCCCAGCCCTCCTCTCTAACCCTAACTACTACTACCAGCCCTCCTCTCTAACCCTAACTACTACTACCAGCCCTCCTCTCTAACCCTAACTACTACTACCAGCCCTCCTCTCTAACCCTAACTACTACTCCCAGCCCTCCTCTCTAACCCTAACTACTACTCCCACCACCCAGCTCTTTGTTTTTCACTTTCCAAATCTGAGGGGTCAAAGACAACATCATAAATGTTGTGTTCACAATACAAACTACTTAATTTCAGTAAGGCTAACCTTATTGGAGTTGAGTGAAGTTGTTCCTAAATGCTGATTTTGGGACAGTTTAGCATCCCCCCTAATGGTTTTAGTTAGCATTGGGGGAGGGAAAGCTGATCCTAGATCTGTACCTTGGGCGCCCGAGTGGCGCAGCGGCTAAGACACTGCATCTCAGTGTTAGAGGCATCACTAGGGACACCCTGGTTCGAATCCAGGCTGTATCACAACCGGCCGTGGTTGGGAGTCCCATAGGGCAGCGCACAACTTGCCCAGCGCCGTTCGGATTTGGTCGGTGTAGGCCGTCACTGTAAATAAGTATATGTTCTTAACTGACTTGCCTAGTTAAATAAAGGTTAAATAATATATATAAAACCCAGGGGAAACTTCACAGGAGCAGCATTTGTAATGTTGTGAACTGCTAGACTAAAAGGTAGAGCTTCAGAACACAAACAGACTTAGTTGTTTTTTCCCTGTTAAATATTTCTCCAGTCAGGTGCAGAAGCAAACTGCCCCCGTGTCCAGATTTGACATTTTCTTTCAGCTCAGGTGTTGGCAGGTCCTTCCATGTATGAATGACCTCATGTGCGTAATTAAGACCGAGAGAGATGGAGAAGTAGGGAAAGAGAGAAGCAGAGAGGGTGAGGGACTGTTTGGAATATACCTAAAGAATTAGAAGGGAAGAAGAAGAGAGACAGAGACCGAGAGAGAGACTGTTTGGAATATACCTAAAGAATTAGAAGGGAAGAAGTAGAGAGAGACAGAGACTGATATAGACTCGAGGTGTAGAGACTAAGAAAGAGAGACCAACAGTCAATCTGCGCCCAGCAATTTGGAAAAAGGTCTGATGATGTTTTACCAGGCCTTTGTCTTTCTATCCCCACTAACAGAAACGACAGTAAAAACATACCCACTGTCTGACCCACTTTCCATGACAAACCCTGGTAATCCTCCATCTCACATGCACAAACCCAGCACACTGAATGGAGCGAATAAGCTGAACTGAAGAGTAGTGTGCCAAGCTTCACATACACACTGCAGAGTGTAGCCTACAGCCTAGCCTAAGCTGCTCAGATGTCCCTAGCCTCATACACGCACAGTTACGACCCGGGGAACTTACCCAGGCCTGTCATTCAGAGTACAGACTCATAAGCTTACAGTATGCACAAACGTAAGCAAAAAAACACACACGTACACACCCACAGTTATGACCTGGGGAACTACCCAGGCATTCCATTCAGAGTCCAGGCACATACAGAGTGCACACACACAGGCCAAAACACACAGGCCTACAGTGTGTTAACACAAACACACAGTACCAAGCCTCATGACGCAACAGCTCCAGAGAACAGCACACATCACGTACACACAGACACAGAAGACCTGCTGGATAGGTGGGGGTTCCTACAGACACTCTGGATAGGTGGGGGTTCCTACAGACACTCTGGATAGGTGGGGGTTCCTACAGACACTCTGGATAGGTGGGGGTTCCTACAGACACTCTGGATAGGTGGGCGTTCCTACAGACACTCTGGATAGGTGGGCGTTCCTACAGACACTCTGGATAGGTGGGCGTTCCTACAGACACTCTGGATAGGTGGGGGTTCCTACAGACACTCTGGATAGGTGGGGGTTCCTACAGACCTACAGATTCAATAGAAGACAGACCCCCCCCAGACCCTCTGGAGTGGGACAGACCCCCCCCCTTCAGACCCTCTGGAGTGGGACAGACCCCCCCCAGACCCTCTGGAGTGGGACAGACCCCCCCCCAGACCCTCTGGAGTGGGAAGGGGTGTGTGTATTACTATCCTTGAGGGTAATGGAAATGCCCAAAAGTCCCCACTGGGATAGTAAAACAAGTCCCCACTGGGATAGTAAAACAAGTCCCCACTAGGATAGTAAAACAAGGCACATTATCCCTAGTGGGGACATTTCCCACATCCCCAGAAGGACAAACACTATTTTAAGTTTAGGGGTTCGGTTTTGTGTTTTAGTTACAACTAGGGCTAAGTTCAGGAGTCAGGTTAAGGCTAGGTACCCACAAGGATAGTAAAACATATGGTGGTGGTGGTGGTGGTGTGTGTGTGTACATCCACAAGGTTAAAAACAAAACATATTCTGACCAAAAATCAGTTTGTAAACAACATGTTTACCCGTGGCAATGCAATGACGACAACGTTTGTAACTAAACAATAGCTGAGTGGCAAGTCAAATCACCATTCGAGCTATTGATCAGCTAAGAGATAAGATAATTGGAAAGGGGGAACCGAATGATTGATACGACAACGGGACATGGATGTCAAAAAGGCGGATCCAAGTCATCGCCAGACCGGACCAACAAAGGCAGAAGCAGGGCTAGCCAACAGATCAGATGCTTGAACGAGGGAATGATATCCCACTCCAACTTGACATGCAAAACCTAGTTTGTTGGTTAGCTCAGTTGGTAGACAAAGCCGGAATAGTGCGTTCGATTCCCGGGACCACCATGCGTAAAAACGTAAGGATTTATGACTAAATAGCTTTGGATACATTACAATGACCCAAAAATAAATAGTTATGATTAACGTTAAGAGAAGATTTGGTTATAGCCTAAATTATGACCATTATTAGTTAGCTAGCTAGGTTTTTGAGAGGAATAACCAGCTACTGTAACGTTAACGTTACCTGGCACATCTCTCCACCAGCAAGCAATCATATTAGCTAGCTAGCCTACTGTCCCTTATGTTAGCTAGCCAGCGGGTTCACAAAGGAAAACAGGAGATTGTCAACTGATTGGCAAGCTAATATGGTTAGTTATCTTGTGTAAATGAGAGGAAGGTTATTGTTAGGTAGTTTTACTTACAGCGGAGTCGATGCGCTCCTCCTGCCGAGACACACCGCTCAGTGAGCGGGTGACAACCATCTACCACCCGCCGCTTCAGACCAAGTTCGTTGAGTTAGCTTGTTTACCAGCTAACAAAGGCAATTTGTCAACAAATATCAATGTTTGATACAAAAAAAGTCAGAATGGCCAATCATACGACGCTTTCGTGTTGGCTTTCTTCCTGTATAAAGTTACATTCCCCCAAATGTTGTTTTTTAATGCTTCGCTCCGTGCGGACAGCAGAATAATATGTTGGAGGTGTGTTGAACATAAACAGAGACGTCTCGTTTTGAATTGTAGCTAACTCCGATCCGAGAAAAACCTGCCGCGTATGATGCGAAAGGGATTGTGGATATCGTAGTTGAGCTCTCGACCTAACAAGGCACCGCAGAGTATCTAAACCTGTCATTGAAGCCACCATGCAAGTACTTGTTTTGAAATGTGACGTGCAAGTTGTTTATATATTATGCATTCATGTGGTAGTCTACAGAGCATGTAATAAAACTGAGTAAAACCACGCAGTCCGTCAAAGAAGACGACAAAGCATGTACCCTCTTAGGCCTAACTCCCACCTATCTGAGATACCTACTGCAGCCCTCTGGTCCCCAAAGCACACGCATCCCTGCGTTGCTCCTCTTTTCAGCTCTCTGCAGCTAGCGACTGGAACGAGCTGCCAAAAACACTGGACAGTTGTATCTCTTCATTCAAAGACTCAATCATGGACACTCTTAGTGACAGTTGGACTGCTCCACGTGATGCATTGTTGTCTCTACCTTCTTGCCCTTTGTGCTGTTGTCTGTGCCCAATCATGTTTGTACCATGTTTTGTGGTGCTACCATGTTGTTGTCATGTTGTGTTGCTACCATGCTGTGTTGTCATGTTGTGTTGCTACCATGCTGTGTTGTCATGTTGTGTTGCTACCATGTTGTTGTCATGTTGTGTTGCTATCATGCTGTGCTATCATGTTGTGTTGCTACCATGCTGTGTTGTCATGTTGTGTTGCTACCATGCTGTGTTGTCATGTTGTGTTGCTACCATGCTGTGTTGTCATGTTGTGTTGTCATGTTGTGTTCCTACCATGCTGTGTTGTCATGTTGTGTTCCTACCATGCTGTGTTGTCATGTGTTGCTACCATGCTGTGTTGTCATGTTGTGTTGTCATGTTGTGTTCCTACCATGCTGTGTTGTCATGTTGTGTTGCTACCATGCTGTGTTGTCATGTTGTGTTGTCATGTTGTGTTCCTACCATGCTGTGTTGTCATGTTGTGTTGCTACCATGCTGTGTTGTCATGTTGTGTTGCTACCATGCTGTGTTGTCATGTTGTGTTGCTACCATGCTGTGTTGTCATGTTGTGTTGTCATGTTGTGTTCCTACCATGCTGTGTTGTCATGTTGTGTTCCTACCATGCTGTGTTGTCATGTTGTGTTCCTACCATGCTGTGTTGTCATGTGTTGCTACCATGCTGTGTTGTCATGTTGTGTTGTCATGTTGTGTTCCTACCATGCTGTGTTGTCATGTTGTGTTGCTACCATGCTGTGTTGTCATGTTGTGTTGTCATGTTGTGTTCCTACCATGCTGTGTTGTCATGTTGTGTTCCTACCATGCTGTGTTGTCATGTTGTGTTCCTACCATGCTGTGTTGTCATGTGTTGCTACCATGCTGTGTTGTCATGTTGTGTTGTCATGTTGTGTTCCTACCATGCTGTGTTGTCATGTTGTGTTGCTACCATGCTGTGTTGTCATGTTGTGTTGTCATGTTGTGTTCCTACCATGCTGTGTTGTCATGTTGTGTTGCTACCATGCTGTGTTGTCATGTTGTGTTGCTACCATGCTGTGTTGTCATGTTGTGTTGCTACCATGCTGTGTTGTCATGTTGTGTTGTCATGTTGTGTTCCTACCATGCTGTATTGTCATGTTGTGTTCCTACCATGCTGTGTTGTCATGTGTTGCTACCATGCTGTGTTGTCATGTTGTGTTGTCATGTTGTGTTCCTACCATGCTGTGTTGTCATGTTGTGTTGTCATGTTGTGTTGCTACCATGCTGTGTTGTCATGTGTTGTTATCATGCTATGTTGTTGTCTAAGGTCTCTCTTTATGCAGTGTTGTCTCTCTTGTCGTGATGTGTATTTTGTCCTATATTTTTTATTTTTAACACCAACCACAGGAGGTATTTTGGTAGGCCGTCATTGTAAATAAGGATTTGTTCTTAACTGACTTGCCTAGTTAAGTAAAAGTTTAAAAAAAAACAGAAAAGGGCAATATAATATTGCTCATTCAGGTGAACCTAGTAATTTACTGGTCTTATGTCAATCAAACCGTATGTAACAAGGCAGGAACCAAAGTGTTGGTCAGTGTTTCCCAAGGGACGCTACTTACTGGGGAGCATTTAAAATGGTATTAAACCACACCCCATGAACTTGTGCAGATGAACGTTTTTGTGATGTGTCGTCCATGCTGAATGGTTGCTATGTACATTTATGTTGTGGGGTGTGGTCCTGTGTTCTGAGATGGTATGTTTCTTTGTCAGTGCTTGTTCGTAGTGAGCCGTAGGCGCTTGAACATTAGGTCATGTTTCTGTGGATAGATCCTAGCTATCAAACCCTAGGCAGAAAGAATTCTTCCTTCTCCCTACAGTTTTCAGCAGTCAACTTCGCTCGCGAACTACAATCCCGATGCTGTTGAGAAATGTCAATAATCATTGCTTGCGATACTGCTTTTCGAAACATATGGCCCTTTCATCAGCGATAAATCATCTTTTAAATAAAAATGATACTTACTGCAACAGTTTTGCACAGATCCACACAGCTATGGGTGCCTCCAACCGCCAGAACTATTCTCCAGTTAACACTTACACACAGGTGTTCGGAGCACACTAGATAGCAATTTTAGCACAGGTGGTCGCCTCAGTCTTCCGTCTGTTTTCCATAAACAAGCACTGTAACATGGAGATATGTGTGGAAGCACTAACCCTAATCCTATGAGGGCGTGTATCAATTGAATCTTTTGTTTTTTTTAAAATAAATTCTCACTGATATAAAAGATAAGGCCCTTATGCAAGAGTATAAGGACTTTATGGGTTGACTGGCCCTCCGCTGTTGTGCCGGGCTGAACAACATCTACCTGTGACCATATTCATGATACAGAGCTCCCTCCTACCTTATTGCTGAGGTATAGATCTTGGGTTCGATAGATCCCAGCCCGTTATATAATCTCGCTCTACTCCAGACCTTCATGCCACACAGATGTATCATTGTATATGTGGCAAATTCCCTCAAATGTAGTATACTATATAGGGAATACTAGGCTGCTAACTTCATTTGGGACTCTCTCTCTCCCACAGAGGAGTTTGAGACAGGCTGTAACAAGCCACAGAAGTCTGGTTGCATGGGACTCACGGTCTACTGCCCTCACAGCCGATGGTGGACACTCATCGTGTGTGACCAACATGTCACCCGTGTGAACCTGTTCTATAGATGCCAGCACCCTAGATGTCATTGGAAGGGTGAAATTGAATGGAGTCATAACATAAACCTACAGGCAGAGAGGGCTTTCCTTCTCATTCCGTAGGAGGGTGTATGTGCTTGTGTGTGTGAGTGTGTGTTGAGAGAGAGAGTGAGATAGTGTGTGTGTGTCCATGCCAGCGTTTGTCTGTCTGTGTAGGGTTGGCGTGTAAATTCATTACATATAATCAGTTACATGTCATCTGATTACAAAAAAAAACTGAGCGAGTCTGACCACAAGTCAGAGATCACTATGATGACATCAAATGTGTTGAGATGGATCCTTTTTGTCTTCTTCTAATGCCTCTTAAGGGGAAAGTAATCCAAAAGTAACCGAAAGTAATCAGATTACGTTACTGAGTTTGGGTAATGCAAAATATATGTAACTGATTATAATTTGCATAGCTAACTAGTAACTATAACTATAGAAAGTAACTTAGCCTGCATACGTGCGTGCGTACGTGTCTCCTACACCAGTGGTTCCTAAACTGTGGGTCGGGACCCACTTGTGGGTCGCGGGATGACATTGCCACCCCAAGAAATACATTTTCGGGATAGAAAAATGCTTTCAGTGTAAACGTAAACTAAAACCAAGTATGTAAAAAGATAATGGACCTATACATCTGACAATAATAGCCTATATTCTTTGAGAATTTAAAAACAAATCAACTTAAAAAAGCAAATGTTTCTCTCAGCTCAATGGAAAAGTGTATAGAATTTCAGGAAAGTGGATTTAAAATGGCAACATTTCTTTCAGCGCCATGCCAGGACGTGTGGAATTGCAGGAGAATAGCTTAGAAACCAACATTTTCTCTTAATATTTTTGACTTATTCTTTGGTCTGTGTATGTTTTTTGGGGGGTTTGCGGCTCAAAATACACCTCAATTCTTGGGTCACAAAGGAAGAAAACCTGGGGACCCTTGTCCTACACCTTACATGGAAGTCAAGGTGATCCCCAGGATGCAGTACGTGGGACAATTCAACTGGGGCCAAAGACAGATTAAATACTCATTCAACTAGACGGTGGTCAAGGTAATCAAAAACACACACTTCCTCCCCCCTCTCACTGTCAGAGGACTATAAAACACACAGCTACGGCCTGGGCTGTGGATTTGATTCTCACGGGGTCCAGTATGAAAATGTATGCACTCACTAATGTATGTCTGATAAATGACTCAAATATATATTTTTATGTAAGCGTGTTAGGTAAAGGCTTAGAGAGAGAAAGAGCATGTGTGTAGTCCCTGCTGTAGTCCCATGTCCCATCCTATTCCCTATATAGTGCCCAGAGCTCTGGTCAACAGCTACGGCCCCCTATTCCCTACTTTTAACCAGAGCTCTGGGCACTACATAGGGAATAGGATGGGACATGGGACTACAGCAGGGACTACACACATACTCTCTCTCTAAAGCCTTTACCTAACACGCTTACATAAAAATATATATTTTAGTCATTTATCAGACGCTCTGCAACTTACAGTAGTGAGTGCATACATTTTCATACAGGTCCCCCGTGAGAATCAAATCCACAGCCCAGGCCGTAGCAAGTGCCACGCTCTACCGACCGAGCCACACGGGAACATACAGTATATAGGCCCATGTTCTAATCTCTGTTGACAAACTACCTGCTACTCCTGTTTATGTTGCCATGGCTACAACACCAACACAACACCTCCCTTTAACACTTCCAACGTTGGGACAGAGCACCTCTAGAGTCAAGACCTGGGTTCAAGTACTATTTGAAATAATTGCTTTAGCTGGTCCTTGATTGAGCTTGCCTGGCGCAATCGACCAATAGAATAGTTGCAACATGCAAACTTCACCCATGTGGCACGTGGTCTCTACGCCAGGCAGGCTAGGGGAGAATGCTACAAGTATTTAAAAGGTTGCAAATGGTATTTGAACACAGCAGGTCTGACTCAGGCGCTTTGACTCCACATGCAAAAGCACACAGGCTGCTTCAGGTCTGATGGATGTTTAGCAAATAGTTATCTTTCCAAAAGGCCACTGAAGTGAATACACCTCTGTATGAGGACTCGTGAAACATCAAACTGGAACTCAAGAGTTACATTCTGAAGGGGCTCAATTCAAAGAGACCACTGTGTTCTGCTCTGCTCTTAACAACAGTGCATTTCAGGGTGTTGTTGTTGTTTTCGGGGCTAAAGCAACAAAACATAGCAACAACAGGATTGCATTCAGCAGCGCAAAGGGCACCTAAAGAACGTGTGTGTGTGTGGAGGGAAGCCTGGTGGTGTCACAGGATTATCACAGGCTCTGGTGTTTAGGGGCCGGCTCGTGCACTGTTGTCAGGCTGCCATGGAGACAGTGACCAGGAACACGTTTTTACAATGTTTAGCATAATGCAGGGAATTTACAGGGAGCATGCAGATGACTGGGCAGAGTCACCTACCCGATCTACCTGTATTTGTGTAACACAGTTTGGTGAGAAAGAGAGAGAAGCTATTAGTACAAGTTCAAGTGTTGGTCGTCTGTAGGTCACATGACACCAAGGGATTCACACCAATAGGAAAAGCCCATGCTCTAAATAAGACATCCAATTTAAATAAAGTGTCCTTGACTTTTGAACCAGGACCAATACCATCAGACATCAACAGAAACAACACCGATCAAAATCTCGATTTTAATAAGATCAAACCAGGTCAAAATGAGTTACAAAATAACCTTTTAAAGGCTCATTAGGCACCAAACAACAGTAAACAAACAGTCAGGGACTGCCTGAAATTGTCCAATAACAAACCCTCATTATCATTCTAAAAACATTTTACCTCTTTTTCATGAAAACCAATTGGTAGCTACAGTCTTGTCCCATTGCTGAAACTCCTGTAAGGACGGCTAGGCCAAACCCTCCCATAACCTGGATGACGCTGGATCAATTGTGTGCCACCTCATGGATCTCCCGGTCGCAGCCGGATGCAACACAGCCCAGGATCGAACCCGGATCTGTAGTGACGCCTCCAGCACTGCAATGAGGTGCCTTAGACCGCTGCGCCACTCAGGAGGCCCGTAAGAAACCCACAATTTTGTTTTCTGTTGCACATCATTTTGAAACATTTTGCTACAGTAACCCCCATAGAGCACAATAAGGGCAGGTCTAACCCCTATAGAGCACAATAAGGGCAGGCCTAACCCCCATAGAGCTCAATAAGGCCAGCTCAACCTGGCTGTGCTGCTGCTCCAGTTTCAACTGTTCTGCCTTATTATTATTCGACCATGCTGATCATTTATGAACATTTGAACATCTTGGCCATGTTCTGTTATAATCTCCACCCGGCACAGCCAGAAGAGGACTGGCCATCCCACATATGCTCTCTCTAATTCTCTCTTTCTTTCTCTCTCTCGGAGGACCTGAGCCCTAGGACCATGCCCCAGGAATACCTGACATGATGACTCCTTGCTGTCCCCAGTCCACCTGACTGTGCTGCTGCTCCAGTTTCAACTATTCTGCCTTATTATTATTCGACCATGCTGGTCATTTATGAACATTTGAACATCTTGACCATGTTTTGTTATAATCTCCACCCGGCACAGCCAGAAGAGGACTGGCCACCCCACATAGCCTGGTTCCTCTCTAGGTTTCTTCCTAGGTTTTGGCCTTTCTAGGGAGTTTTTCCTAGCCACCGTGCTTCTTCACCTGCATTGCTTGCTGTTTGGGGTTTTAGGCTGGGTTTCTGTACAGCACTTTGAGATATCAGCTGATGTACGAAGGGCTATATAAAATAAATTTGATTGATTGATTGAATAAGGGCAGGCCTAACCCCCATAGAGCTCAATAAGGGCAGGCCTGCCCTTCCTTCCCCTCCTTCAACTGTACTACTGGTCTGCCCAAATCCGCAACATGCTAACATGGATCACAAAGAGACAAGAGTCAACGTGGATTCAGATAGAAGCCCAATCCTGTGGTTCATTGCCCTTAAGCTCAATTATATTCATTAATAACTTTAGTGAAGTGGGCAACATAGCCAAAACCTTTGCGATTTACAGCACCCTACTAGCGTGGAGGGACTGTAAGAAATACCTGGGCATTTCCTCCCAAATATGTTCTCACTCGCCTATAGTAGGCAACCCAGACTTGCCAAAAGCCCTGAGGGATGCCAACTTTAATCTTTGGCATACTCTAGGAATCAGGACCTTTTCAGACCTATTTCATCAGAAAACCACTACACTGAAATCCTTTCAAGAGCTCTGCAGTGAATTCGATCCCATTTTTTAAAATATCTTCAAATTAGACATGTAATTTCCTCATTTACCTCCAAGAGGAGGTTTAGAACTCAGTTGAATGAAGTTGAAACCCTTCTTGTCACAGCACAATCCATTAAAGGCAAAATATCATACATCTATAGACTCCTTTCTGAGAAAGGAAGCTCCTCCTTTACTCCTTTGAAAATAATCTGGGAAAAGGACCTTGGTCTGACTATCAGTGATGAGTTATGGGCGGAGGTTTGCGACAGGGTATACTGCTCCTCTACCAGTGTAAAAATGAAAGAATCTAATTACACATTTTTGTACAAATTTTATTATACTCCTTTGAAACTCCATAGAATGAAAACAGATATGTCTCCTAACTGTAAAAGATGTACCTCTGAAAGTGGAACCTATATGCATGTATTTTGGAGCTGTAGGGAGATTGCCAGATTCTGGCAATCTGTACATACTGCTGCACAGAAAATACTAGATGTACAGTTTGATATGACCCCGTGTATCTATCTTCTTAATGCCCAGCAGGACTTTGTTCTTGATCCTGACAGAGAAAATTTGCTCATGACTATTACATACTTTGCTAAGAAATGTATTCTTCTATTGTGGGCCTCTAATACCCCTCCTACATTTAAAATGTGGATTGACCAGATTGTTGACTTTCTCCCTCTTGAAAAGCTCACTTATGACCTCCACAAGAGACAGCCCAAGTTTGATAGACTCTGGTCTCCACTATTCAACTATATTTCAAACTGGACAGAGTGAACGGGGTGACTAGGGAAATGCGCAGATACATGTTGTGTAAGGTACTGTAAAACCTAAAAACGAACTATTGTCCCGTCGTCTCAGCGAATGCTTGAAATAGCTGATAAGAACCTTGATAGTGCTGCTGCAAGTGTTATGTTTTTTTTTTGTGTGTGTTTTTATTTTAATTTCGTTTTTGAGTACGTGTGCGTATGTGTGTGTGTGTGTATGTATATGTGCGTATGTATGTACGTACGTATGTATGTATGTATATATATATGTACCAAGGAAAATATATAGATTAAGAAAAATAAATGCTTTTATTTGACTTTATCATTCATTTTAATTGTATTTTTATTTTTTCAAAAGTATTATTATTTTTTTATTTTTAATTTTTTTAAAGCCTGTCACATCTGTGAATGTGGAATGTGTTTTGTTGGTTGATTGAAAAACAAGAAAACTTAATATAACTTTAAATTGAAAAAAATAAGGGCAGGTCTAACCCGCATAGAGCTCAATAAGGGCAGGCCTAACCCCCATAGAGCTCAATAAGGGCAGGCCTAACCCCCATAGAGGCACGCATATATTTGCAGCCAGCAAGTATCTATAGGGTGCCATAGACTGGAGGAGAACACAATGACCCTCTCAATGCAATAAGATCACACCTTCTCTTTCTCAGTCCCTCTGTTACTCTCTTCCTCTCCATCTCTCTTTATTTCTCTCCCCCCTTGCCTCTCTCCCCATTTCACATAGAACCATGCATGTGACTCCACCTGACTGAGAAACACCCCCAGGTATAAACCATGCAGGTGACTAAACCCTGACTGAGAAACGCCCCCAGGTATAAACCATGCATGTGACTAAACCCTGACTGAGAAACGCCCCCAGGTATAAACCATGCATGTGACTAAACCCTGACTGAGAAACACCCCCAGGTATAAACCATGCATGTGACTAAACCCTGACTGAAAAACACCCCCAGGTATAAACCATGCAGGTGACTAAACCCTGACTGGGAAACGCCCCCAGGTATAAACCATGCAGGTGACTAAACCCTGACTGAAAAACACCCCCAGGTATAAGCCATGCAGGTGACTAAACCCTGACTGGGAAACGCCCCCAGGTATAAGCCATGCAGGTGACTAAACACTGACTGGGAAACGCACCCAGGTATAAACCATGCAGGTGACTACACCCTGACTGAGAAACACCCCCAGGTATAGACCATGCAGGTGACTACACCCTGACAGAGAAACACCCCCAGGTATAAACCATGCATGTAACTACACCCTGACTGAGAAACGCCCCCAGGTATAAACCATGCAGGTGACTAAACCCTGACTGTGAAACGCCCCCAGGTATAAACCATGCATGTGACTACACCCTGACTGAGAAACGCCCCCAGGTATAAACCATGTAGGTGACTGAACCCTGACTGGGAAACGCCCCCAGGTATAAACCATGTAGGTGACTAAACCCTGACAGAGAAACGCCCCCAGGTATAAACCATGCAGGTGACTACACCCTGACAGAGAAACGCCCCCAGGTATAAACCATGCAGGTGACTACACCCTGACAGAGAAACGCCCCCAGGTATAAACCATGCAGGTGACTACACCCTGACAGAGAAACGCCCCCAGGTATAAACCATGCAGGTGACTACACCCTGACAGAGAAACACCCCCAGGTATAAACCATGCAGGTGACTACACCCTGACAGAGAGACACCCCCAGGTATAAACCATGCAGGTGACTACACCCTGACTGAGAAACACCCCCAGGTATAAACCATGCAGGTGACTACACCCTGACTGTGAAACGCTCCCAGGTATAAACCATGCAGGTGACTACACCCTGACAGAGAAACACCCCCAGGTATAAACCATGCAACATGAGTCAGCAGAGCACCATCAGCAGGAAAATCAACCCAACCAAAGACACGTTACTCATGAAGGTTTTATTGTTTCAGAGACATGAAGAGTTTTTCAGAGCACGTTCGCTGTCACAGCATATACATGACATCACAGAGGAGTGTGGATCAGACCTGGGTTCAGCACGTTCGCTGTCACAGCATATACATGACATCACAGAGGAGTGTGGATCAAACCTGGGTTCAGCACGTTCGCTGTCACAGCATATACATGACGTCACAGAGGAGTGTGGATCAGACCTGGGTTCAGCACGTTTGCTGTCACAGCATATACATGACGTCACAGAGGAGTGTGGATCAGACCTGGGTTCAGCACGTTCGCTGTCACAGCATATACATGACGTCACAGAGGAGTGTGGATCAGACCTGGGTACAAATACTACACTGAACCAGACTATAAACGCAACATGCAACAATTTCAAAGATTTTACTGAGTTACAGTTCATATGAGGAAATCAGTCAATTGAAATAAATTCATTAGGCCCTAATCAATGGATTTCACATAACCGGGAATACAGATATGCATCTGTTGGTCACAGATACCTTTAAAAAAAAAAGTAAGGCGTGGATCATAAAACCAGTCAGTATCTGGTGGGACCATCGTTTGCCTAATGCAGCGTGACACATCTCCTTCACATAGAGTTGATCAGGCTGTTGATTGTGGCCAGAGGAATGTTGTCCCGCTCCTCTTCCATGGCTGGGGGAAGTTGATGAATATTGGCGGGAACTGGAACACGCCATCCCAAAGATGCTCAATGGGTGGTGAGATGTCTGGTGAGCATGCAGGCCATGGAAGAACTGGAACATTTTCAGCTTCCAGGAATTGTGTACAGATCCTTGTGACATGGATTCAGCATCACCATGCTGAAACATGAGGTGATGGCGGCGGATGAATGGCACGACAATGGGCCTTAGGATCTCGTCACGGCATCTCTGTGCATTCAAATTACAATCAATAAATGCAATTGTGTTTGTTGTCCGTAGCTTAGGCCTGCCCATACCACAACACCACCAGCACCATGGGGCACTCTGTTCACAACATTGACAGCAAACTGCTCACCCACACGAAGCCAGACACACTGTCTGCTATCTGCCCGGTATAGTTGAAACCAGGATACATCTGTGAAGAGCACACTTCTCCATTGTGCCAGTGGCCATCAAAGGTGAGCATTTGCCCACTGAAGTGGGTAACGATGCCGAACTGCAGTCAGGTCAGGACCCTGGTGAGGACGACAGGCATACTGATGATCTACCCTGAGGCGGTTTCTGACAGTTTGTGCACAAATAATTTTTTTGTGCAGACCCAGTTTCATCAGCTGTCCAGTTGGCTGGTCTCAGACGATCCCACAGGTGAAGAAGCCGGATGTGGAGGTCCTGGGCTAGCGTGGTTACACGTGGTCTGTGGTTGTGAGGCCGGTTGGACGGAATGCCAAATTCTCTAAAATGATGTTGGAGGCGGCTTATGGTAGAGAAATTAAATTAAATTCTCTGACAACAGCTCTGGTGGAGATTCCTGCAGTCAGCATGCCAATTGCACGCTCCCTCTAAACTTGAGACATCTGTGGCAAAACGGAACATTTTAGAGTGGCCTTTTATTGTCCCCAGCACAAGGTGTACCTGTGTAATGATCATGCTGTTTAATCAGCTTCTTGATATGCCACACCTGTCAGGTGGATGGATTATCTTGACAAAAGAGAAAATGCTCACTAACTGGGATGGAAAAAAAATAGTGAACAAAATTTGAGAGAAAGGAGCTTTTTGTGCACATGGAACATTTCTGGGAACTTTTATTTCAGCTCATAAAACATAGGACCAACACTTCTTGCGCTTATTTTTGTTCAGTATATTCAAAATACAGTAACTTAAAATCCTTTAGCTGGGCTCGATCATGTTTGCCTGGCACAATGGAACCAATAGAATAGTTGCAAAACTGCAAACCCCGCCCATCTCGTATTCCAGACAGGCTAAAAGCAAAGGATGAAATGATTCGAAAGATTCCAAATAGTATTTGAACCCAGGTCTGGTATGAATACATATATAAAAGGCCCTTTGGGGGGGAACATGGAGGAGGTAGAAGTATAGAGTCACAGACACCAGCAGAGCTGACGCTGTGGCTGTGTTCCAAATGCTACCCTATTGCCTTTATAGTGCACTACCTTTGACCAGTACCCATAGGCCTCTGGTAAAAAATGAGTGCACTATGTAGAGAATAGGGTGCCATTTGGGACGCATCCTATACATTATGGCAGCTAACACGTTACCTGAACCCTATGCCCTGGCATAAGGCCTACATATCATTGACAAAACAAATGACATGAATAGTCTTAAAATGATCTATAAGCTAGTTGGCTAGTGGTAACTAGCTGACCTAGATAACAGTTTGGTGTCATGACAGTGTTAAGTCAGTTGTCATAAGCTGACATAACAGGTTATATATATATATATATATTATGCCTGTTATAACAGGGCTACAATCTAATGAAGGATTTGATGGATTTCCAACCCCAACTCCAGTTTGTGTTATGTCAGTCGTCATAAGATAAGTCACAAGTCATCTGCAGTCACACGTGTTTATAACACCTGTTATGTCATTTGTAAGACACATACATCCCAGATGAATGTGGATGTGTCCCTTAAGATGTGGGAAATAGCAGCACAAAGCAAAACACATAAAAGGCAACGGAGCGTGAGCAAAACAGGAAACACAATAAATATGGCGTTCCACATGAATTAACACTCAATAAACTCCAAGGTTCAGCCGTGATGGTCCTTGACCTCTTGACCCCAATGCGATACATATAAATATTTATGTCACTTTCCTCAATTGAAACTTGATTTGTATAACACTCTCTCTCTCTCTATAATACAAACTAGACTTTTCTAAAATATACCACGTTAAACAAGGTCGTTTAAGAATGCACCCCAAATGCCAACCCTATTCCTTATATATATATAGTGCACTACTTTTGACCAGGGCCCATAGGGGTTTGGTCAAAAAAAATAGTGCACTATGTAGGGAATAGGGTGCCATTTGGGAAGCACTGTAAATGTAACTTCTGCAGTTACCTTGAAAAGTTGCCTTACGGTCTAAAATTCACAATTCTTCAGAAAACATCAATCAATTTCAGTAACACACATGCTGGTGTAGATGCTTTAGCTTCATAAGTTAACATGGTACCTTCTCTATTATCATATTTATCAACCAGAAACCGAATGACGTGAACTAGCTCCTTCTGCCGTGAGCTCGTTTCAGCCTTTTGTCTGTTCAAGTCATCAGCACTTTGTCGGTTCGATGCGTGTAAACATATTTCTCATTCAGTAATAATGGTCAATGGCACGACTTCGAAGGATGGACACTAGAAATACAAGATACGAAATCTCAGAACCCCCGGAATACCACGGGCTGCTGTCAATCGTCCCCAAACCCAATAGAAACTCTGAAATATATAGAGAGCTCCCATTGGATCAGAGAAATGTATTGATCCCGGCTCAGGGAAGTTAAGAGACCTCAATATCTGTTGTTGGACACTTTGATTTCACATATGGAATAATACATTATAATATACCAGCAGTAATAAAACACAATGAGTGGACATGCTGGAGAGATGTCATTAAAACAGAACTGACTGGATACTCTTTGCTGTGGTACATGTCCAAGGGCTTTACCCAGCAGCCACCACTCTGTCCAGCAGCAGGGGGGTGATGGGAAGACAAAAGTAATTAAAAGCTGATGACCTTCTCAGGTAACACACACACACACACACACACACAATTTATTGTTGTATATTCATGTATTTTTAGATGTGTGTGACTGTCCTTGTCTATCAGTGTACCAGTGTTTTGTTACTTGTCATGTTGTGTGTTTTAGGTGGACCCCAGGAAGAGTAGCTGCTGCTTCTGCAAAAGATAACAGGGATCCCAATAAACAAACACGACCACTGACAGAACTGTCAACCACGACGGGACAAGCCCCATGCAATCACCGTCAGGACAATCAATCAAACTGCCCTTTTTTATAAGGGGTATGAGGCAAGCACAGGCACACAACAGACTCCAGAGATACTGCATTCCACCAATAACCAGAAGCCAAGGCTACTTCAGCAGCAAGCCAATACTGGGAGGTTAGATCACCTGGTAACCAATAGAGAGACAGGGTCACCACTTCCTGTCAAAACAGGCAACAGGAAGCAAAACAGAACAAAATACAGATAAGAGACCAGAGCTCATATCCACAAATAACCTCAGAATTGGTAGGCTGGTCTAGGATCAGGTCCCCTCCTGTCCATGTAATCTTATTCATTATGATTTAAATGGCAAAACTGGTCCTAGATCAGCACTTCCACTCTGCTTTATGAATTCAGACCCAGAGGCCCCTGGAAATAGCGGTGGACAAAAATAAGTTTAGTTTTTTTTTTGTCCGACATTGAGTTTAGCATTTCAGTTCATCAAAATATACTTCTATCCATACTGTAGTGCAGATGGGATAGCTCCTCCCCCGTGGGTTCTACTGTCCACCTTCTGCTAGTCGCTCATTGGTTGGTGGGCGTGCCATGATGAGGTTAGTCAGTTGTCTGGGAGGTTTGCTCGCATGCTAATCGCACGGACGTGGACATCGTTCTGTGGCCGAGCGCCTGGACAGAGCCGGGCCGAGCGCCTGGACAGAGCCGGGCCGAGCGCCTGGACAGAGCCGGGCCGAGCGCCTGGACAGAGCCGGGCCGAGCGCCTGGACAGAGCCGGGCCGAGCGCCTGGACAGAGCCGGGCCGAGCCCCTGGACAGAGCCGGGCCGAGCGCCTGGACAGAGCCGGGCCGAGCGCCTGGACAGAGCCGGTGTCGCCACCAGTTGTAGAAGAACATCTACTGAACAGGAACTCCCATCATCAGAGAACATCCTTCAGTAAAACGTCTGTGAAACGGGAGTCCTTCTTGGCCATTCTTTACCCACACACCAGTAGCTAAGAAGAGCTCTATCCAGTAACACCACAATACCAAAAACATTCAAATTGTATTCTTTTTTTTACACACAGTTCCCTCAAAAAATATGAAATATATAGTATAATAAATCTCTCTATCATGTGTGTAAATACCGTCAACATATACTGTAGAAGAGGTTATTCATAAACCCTCAACAGCAACTCTAAATATAACCCTCCAATCAATGCAGTGTTATGTTGAGAACAGGTGGTACAAGTTAAACATGCCTAAGGTCAGATCATACATGACAGTGATCAGGAACCCTATTATCAAGCGTCTCAGAGTAAGGGTGTTGATCTAGGATCAGTTTAGCCGTTTGCATCACAATAAATCATTATTATTATGGACAGGGAGGACCTGACCCTAGATCAGCACTTCTACTCCACAGTGTTTCTCAACCTCAGTTCTCTGGCTCCACCAGCCGTTGGACTGATGTCTGATTCACACTATAGCAACGACCTGAACCGTTATTGGCTCTGATATTTTCTCTTCACACGATCCTTTCCAACATGGTTTCAGCAGCTATGGTGGACGCGTCACCAGGCTAGCCCAGTACAGCTTGGCCCGGCCCTGCACTGTGAATCAGACAATACTCCCAGCAAGCACATAACGTTCTGAGAACCATAGGTTTCTTAGAGCTTGGTCAGAGCGTGGTTGTTCTATGGTTATTTAGCATACAACCTTCCCACAACTTCCCGGGAATGGTGCAGGATAGTTAATTGGCTTTGGAACATTCTCAGCACATTTAATGAACTTGACAACAAAATAAACGTATTTTGGTATTTCATTACGTTATGTATTTCAACGTTTCATATAAGTTCAAATACAGCTACATTTCATTTCAATGTTGGTAATGTTCTCCAACTGGTTTGACATTGGGAATGTTCTCAGATAGTTCAGAGAAGTAGGACGTGACAATTTAGCTTGTTCCTGGAACTTCTCTTCTCAGAATGTTTGAAGAACTTTTCAGTTTTACCGGTCAGGAAACTATGGCTTCCTTCCCACAACCAATGTGAAACCAAAAAACATACGTTCCTACCACTTCAAAGGAACCAAATGTGCTAGCTGGGCTGTATGTAATAAAGTAGGCTGTAAAACAACTGGGTTGAGAAACATTGCCTGCAGGGCAGATTCAGGCGGTTGAAACATTCAAAGCATTGCAGCATGAAAGACGACAACATAAAAGAGCAGCCACAACTCTCTAATGGAATAGCGAACGCTATCCTTTCTATGAAGTAGAGTTCTACCTGCAAGATTTGGAATGATTCGCCCCACCTAGTAGTCCTTCACCCATAGACTCTGGTTCTCAGGGTTAGCTAGTTGGCAAGCAGGAGGGGGGAGGAGGGGGTGTGATTGTGCGTGTCGGTGTGGGTGAGGGTCTGTCTGCAAGATGACCTCTGGAAAAGCAGCACTTTCTCCCTTAAAGCACAGTGTCCCCCGACACAGACATCCTGAGACTAGGAAGCCCCCCTCCCCCCCGGGTAGACGTCTCAGGTCCTCAGCTTGAGGATGACGATGGCCAGGATGACGAAGAAAGTGTTCCAGCCCAGGGTGACAGCGAAGCCTCGCCACACCATCATCCTGGAGAGACCCCAGCCTGAGGGAGAGACGTCATCACACGATGTGTGTGTTGTGTCAGTTTGACATGGAAGCTCAGGTCCTACTGTGACGTGAAGATGAGACAGGCAGACAGACAGGCAGACAGACAGACAGACAGACAGACAGACAGACAGACAGACAGACAGACAGAGCAGGATATCTGTCCTCCACTAGAAGCCCATGACTAAGTCACGTGTGTCTGTCTGACTACTGGCACTGTGAATCATTTAGAACACTGTGTGACTACTGGCATTGTGAATCATTTAGAACACTGTGTGACTACTGCATTGTGAATCATTTAGAACACTGTGTGACTACTGGCATTGTGAATCATTTAGAACACTGTGTGACTACTGCATTGTGAATCATTTAGAACACTGTGTGACTACTGGCATTGTGAATCATTTAGAACACTGTGTGACTACTGGCATTGTGAATCATTTAGAACACTGTGTGACTACTGCATTGTGAATCATTTAGAACACTGTGTGACTACTGGCATTGTGAATAATTTAGAACACTGTGTGACTACTGGCATTGTGAATCATTTAGAACACTGTGTGACTACTGGCATTGTGAATCATTTAGAACACTGTGTGACTACTGCATTGTGAATCATTTAGAACACTGTGTGACTACTGGCATTGTGAATAATTTAGAACACTGTGTGACTACTGCATTGTGAATCATTTAGAACACTGTGTGACTACTGGCATTGTGAATCATTTAGAACACTGTGTGACTACTGGCATTGTGAATCATTTAGAACACTGTGTGACTACTGCATTGTGAATCATTTAGAACACTGTGTGACTACTGGCATTGTGAATCATTTAGAACACTGTATGACTACTGGCATTGTGAATCATTTAGAACACTGTGTGACTACTGGCATTGTGAATCATTTAGAACACTGTGTGACTACTGCATTGTGAATCATTTAGAACACTGTGTGACTACTGGCATTGTGAATCATTTAGAACACTGTGTGACTACTGCATTGTGAATAATTTAGAACACTGTGTGACTACTGGCATTGTGAATCATTTAGAACACTGTGTGACTACTGCATTGTGAATCATTTAGAACACTGTGTGACTACTGCATTGTGAATCATTTAGAACACTGTGTGACTACTGGCATTGTGAATCATTTAGAACACTGTGTGACTACTGCATTGTGAATCATTTAGAACACTGTGTGACTACTGGCATTGTGAATCATTTAGAACACTGTGTGACTACTGGCATTGTGAATCATTTAGACCACTGTGTGACTACTGGCATTGTGAATCATTTAGAACACTGTGTGACTACTGCATTGTGAATCATTTAGAACAATGTGTGACTACTGCATTGTGAATCATTTAGAACACTGTGTGACTACTGCATTGTGAATCATTTAGAACACTGTGTGACTACTGCATTGTGAATCATTTAGAACACTGTGTGACTACTGGCATTGTGAATCATTTAGAACACTGTGTGACTACTGGCATTGTGACACATTTAGAACACTGTGTGACTACTGGCATTGTGAATCATTTAGAACACTGTGTGACTACTGCATTGTGAATCATTTAGAACACTGTGTGACTACTGGCATTGTGAATCATTTAGAACACTTCACTGCTGATTCCGGACGAATCAGGTGTCTAAAGTCTCAGGTAACACGTGTGTGTGTGTGTGTGTGTGTGTGTGTGTGTGTGTGTGTGTGTGTGTGTGTGTGTGTGTGTGTGTGTGTGTGTGTCTGTGTCTGTGTGTGTGTGTCTGTGTGTGTGTTACCTCTGTACATGATGCATCGTAGGGCTTCAGAAGCGTAGGTCTGGGGCAGGGCCAAACTGATGTAACGTAGTGGATAGGGGATGCACTCCACAGGCCAGATTATACCTGTAGAGAGAGGAGGAAAGAGACTGTCTTAGAGAAAGAGACTTAGAGAAAGAGAGAGAGAGAGACAGAGAAAGAGAGACTTAGAGAAAGAGAGAGAGACTTAGAGAAAGAGAGAGAGAGACAGAGAAAGAGAGAGAGAGACTTAGAGAAAGAGAGAGAGACAAAGAGAGAGAGAGAGGGAGAGAGACAGAGAGAGAGAGAGAGAGAGAGAGAGAGAGAGAGAAACTTAGAGAAAGAGAGAGAGAGAGAGAGAGAGAGAGAAACAGAGAAAGAGAGAGAGAGAGAGAGAGAGAAAGAGACTTAGAGAAAGAGAGAGAGAGAGAAACTTAGAGAAAGAGAGAGACAGAGAAAGAGAGAGACAGAGAAAGAGAGAGACAGAGAAAGAGAGAGAGAGAGAAAGAGAGAGAGACAGAGAAAGAGAAAGAGAGACTTAGAGAAAGAGAGAGACAGAGAAAGAGAGAGACAGAGAAAGAGAGAGACAGAGAAAGAGAGACTTAGAGAAAGAGAGAGAGACTTAGAGAAAGAGGGAGTGTCAGAGAAAGAGAGAGAGAGACTTGGAGAAAGAGGGAGTGTCAGAGAAAGAGAGAGTCTGTCAGAGAAAGAGTTGAAAGAACTGAACTAGAATTTAACTGAATAACATTTTATTAAACTTAATTGTGAGAACATGTAAGAGCTAATATTGTAGATTTACAAAGTTACCCCCCCATAAAATACTACTGAGGTGTGTGTGTGTGTGTGTGTGTGTGTGTGTGTGTGTGTGTGTATATGTGTGTGTATCCTTGTGTGTGTGTAAGACCTGGGTTCAAATAATATTAAGGGTATGTGAATTACTTTCAAAAACATTTAGAATAATTGAGATATTTTGTTTTTGATAAGACAATTAGCTGAAAATACTCAAACACTCCCATGCATTTAACCGAGGCATTTGAAAATAGTTTTTGAAAAAACTTGCAAATAGTAATAACTAATAATATAAAGAGTAGGCTATTTAAAATCATTTGAAAACACTTTAAAATACTTTCAACAGAAATTGATTCAGTATTTAAATAACAAATACACATGTATTTCAACCCAGGTTTGGTGCGTGTGCGTGCTAGCGTGTGTGACGTACCACTGACGATGAGGTTGAGGTAAAAGACAGTGTGTGTGTGCGTGCTAGCGTGTGTGACGTACCACTGACGATGAGGTTGAGGTAAAAGACAGTGTGTGTGTGCGTGCTAGCGTGTGTGACGTACCACTGACGATGAGGTTGAGGTAAAAGACAGTGTGTGTGTGCGTGCTAGCGTGTGTGACGTACCACTGACGATGAGGTTGAGGTAAAAGACAGTGTGTGTGTGCGTGCTAGCGTGTGTGACGTACCACTGACGATGAGGTTGAGGTAAAAGACAGTGTGTGTGTGTGTGTGTGTGACGTACCACTGACGATGAGGTTGAGGTAAAAGACAGTGTGTGTGTGTGTGTGTGACGTACCACTGACGATGAGGTTGAGGTAAAAGACAGTGTGTGTGTGACGTACCACTGACGATGAGGTTGAGGTAAAAGACAGTGTGTGTGTGTGTGTGTGTGTGTGTGTGTGTGACGTACCACTGACGATGAGGTTGGGGTAGAAGACACCCAGGGCAGCCTGGTTGGCGTTCTGTTCATCATCGATGGCAGATGAGATGACCAGACCAAAGGAGATGCCAGTCACACCCTGCAGCCCAATCAGAGCTATAACCAACACCAGGCTCCCCTCATTAGGGATCTGGAGGGAGGGAGAAAGGGCGGAGGGAGGGGGGAGGGAGGGGGAGAGGCGGAGGAGGGGGGAGGGAGGGAAGAGGCAGAGGAGGGGGGAGGAGAAGAGGCAGAGGAGGGGGGAGGAGAAGAGGTAGAGGAGGGGGGAGGAGAAGAGGCAGAGGAGGGGGGAGGGCAAGAGGCAGGGGAGGGAGGGGAAGAGGCAGAGGAGGGGGGAGGAGAAGAGGCAGAGGAGGGGGGAGGGGAAGAGGCAGGGGAGGGGGGGGGAGGAGGCAGAGGAGGGGGGAGGAGAAGAGGCAGAGGAGGGGGAGGGAAAGAGGCAGGGGAGGGGAAGAGGCAGAGGAGGGGGAGGGAGGGGAGAGGCAAAGGAGGGGGGAGAGGCAGAGGAGGGAGGGGAGAGGCAGAGGAGGGGAGGGAGGGTGGAGAGGCAAAGGAGCGGGGAGAGGCAGAGGAGGGAGGAGGGAGGGGAAGAAGCAGAGGAGGGGGAGAGTCAGAGGAGGGGGAGAGAGGGGGAGAGGCAAAGGAGGGGGAGAGACATAGGAGGGGGAGGGAGGGGGAGGGGGAGAGGCAGAGGAGAGAGGGGAGAGACAGAGGAGGGGGAGGGAGGGTGGAGAGGTCGAGGTGTAGGGGAAAAGATGGGTGGGATGGGGAGAGGTGGAAGGGGAGAGAGAGAGAGAGATTATGTTGGATGGGAGGAGACAGTAAAAAGTGAGAAAGACAGAAAAGGAGGGATGGTAACAAGAGAGAGGAAGGTGAAAGAGCATGTCATGTTATTCAATGATATAGTGTCTGTTACATTGTCACAATACAGAGACCTGTGTGTGTGTGTGTGTGTGTGTGTGTGTGTGTGTGTGTGTGTGTGTGTGTGTGTGTGTGCGTGTGTGTGCGTGTGCGTGTACGGGTGTGTGAGTGTGTGTGTGTCTGTCTGTCTGTCTCCACTGACAAGGTGTATAAAAATAGACTGCAGGGAGAAAGCACATGGCTGCTCCGTTGCCACAGCAATCAAAGGCTGTTGTCGTGGTGATTCCTTAGATATGATGGACTCAGGTACTGGTAAGAATAGAAATATATACTCCAGACACCTCTTTGGACTATGTGGCGGCAGGGTAGCCTAGTTAGGGAGAGGCGGGAGGCTAATGTCTCAACTGGCCAATGGCCAGGGGAAATGCAGAGCGCCAGATTCAAATAAAATGATATAAAATTCAAACTTTCATTAAATCACACATGTAAGATACTCAATTAAAGCTACACTCGTTGTGAATCCAGCTAACATGTCATATTTTAAAAATGCTTTTCGGCGAAAGCATAAGAAGCTATTATCTGATAGCCTGCACCGTCTACACCAGCAGTAAACAAAGAGGGTAGCATATTACAACCCTGCAGACGCAACACAAAACGCTGAAATAAAATATAAAACATGCCTTTGACGAGCTTCTTTTGTTGGCACTCCAATATGTCCCATAAACATCACAATTGGTCCTTTTGTTCGATTAATTCCGTCCATATATATCCAAAATGTCAATTTATTTGAAGTGTTTGATCCAGAAAAAAACAGCGCCACTACAAAATATTTCAAAAGTTGCCTATAAACTTTGCCAAAATATTTCAAACTACTTTTGTAATACAACTTTAGGTATTTTAAACATTAATAATCGATCAAATTGTAGACGGGTCTTTCTGTGTTCAATACAGGAATGAAAACAAACCAGCGCCACTTTTCACGTCTTGCGCAACTCACAAAAGTGTTACCCAGTTCCCAGTTGGCCTACTTCTTCATTGCACAAAGGAATAACCTCAACCAAATTCCAAAGACTGGTGACATCCAGTGGAAGCGGTAGGAACTGAAAACAGGTTCATAAGAAATATCCCTGGGCAATGACAACTCAGGGAACAGAGAGAGAAAAAAAATTTCGGAACAGTTAGTCCTCTGGGTTTTGCCTGCTACATAGGTTCTGTTATACTCACAGACATGATTCAAACAGTTTTAGAAACTTCAGAGTGTTCTCTATCGAAATATATGATTAATATGCATATCTTATATTTTTGGCATGAATAGCAGGAAGTTGAAATTGGGCACACTATGTATCCAAAAGTGAAAATTCTGCCCCCTAGCCCCAAGAGGCTTTAGAGCGTTGGACTAGTAACCGCAAGGTTGCAAGTTCAAATCCCCGAGCTGACAAGGTACAAATCTGTCGTTCTGCCCCCGAAAAGGTAGTTAACCCACTAGGCTGTCATTGAAAATAAGAATTTGTTCTTAATAACCTCTTAAGGATCAATGTCACGCTTCTCCTTTATAGCATGAGAGATACTTTATTTATTTTATATAACGTTGCAATAATTTATGGCTTTTAAATAGGCACATTCTTTTCTCCTCTACCTTGGATTTTTGTTTTGTTTTAACCATAAACCTCAATATAATCTGGCAGCGTAATTACATTTAAAAACATTTCTTCAACAGTGTGTTAGAAAAATGAAAGTAAAAGAATGTGAAAGATTTGAACCCAGGTCTGGAAAGGTCAACCTGAGGTCAACGGATGAATAGAAACTTCAGACTCCATTGATTGTCGACAGGCACGTGGATGGAACTGTTGTTGGGTGACATTTAGCATTAATTGTTTGGTGTGTGAGACATTTTATTTTTTTAACTAGGCAAGTCAGAAAAGACATGGGTGTATCATTCATTTTTAAATAAAACACATGGATGTGGAAAACACAGAATGTCCCTTCAACATTTTACTAATTAAACTTCACCTGCTTCCCCTTCTTCTGAACTATTTCTCAATACAGTGTCAGTGCAGTAATACCACCAAGCGGCCACTAGATGGAGGTGTAGGACCACTACATAAGGTAATGCAGGGTACCGTACCGTGTAGTATTGAAGTAGTCAAGCCAGAACTCGGGTTCTGCAGCCACAGAGGAGCTTTTGAAGTCAACTCTGCATTACAAGTCAACATCTCTGCCTGACTATCCCCCATATTCCCTAACACTCCACCATATATACATCTCCACAGTCACACCGTGCTGCTCAGTGTGTGTACAACACCAGTCACACCGTGCTGCTCAGTGTGTGTACAACACCAGTCACACCGTGCTGCTCAGTGTGTGTACAACACCAGTCACACCGTGCTGCTCAGTGTGTGTACAACACCAGTCACACCGTGCTGCTCAGTGTGTGTACAACACCAGTCACACCGTGCTGCTCAGTGTGTGTACAACACCAGTCACACCGTGCTGCTCAGTGTGTGTACAACACCATATATACATCTCCACAATCACACCGTGCTGTTCAGTGTGTGTACAACACCAGTCACACCATGCTGCTCAGTGTGTGTACAACACCAGTCACACCGTGCTGCTCTGTGTGTGTACAACACCAGTCACACCGTGCTGCTCAGTGTGTGTACAACACCAGTCACACCGTGCTGCTCAGTGTGTTTACAACACAATATATACATCTCCAGTCACACCATGCTGCTCAGTGTGTGTACAACACCAGTCACACCGTGCTGCTCAGTGTGTTTACAACACCAGTCACACCGTGCTGCTCAGTGTGTGTACAACACCATATATACATCTCCACAGTCACACCGTGCTGCTCAGTGTGTGTACAACACCAGTCACACCGTGCTGCTCAGTGTGTTTACAACACCATATATACATCTCCACAGTCACACCGTGCTGCTCAGTGTGTGTACAACACCAGTCACACCGTGCTGCTCAGTGTGTGTACAACACCAGTCACACCGTGCTGCTCAGTGTGTGTACAACACCATATATACATCTCCACAATCACACCATGCTGCTCAGTGTGTGTACAACACCATATATACATCTCCACAATCACACCATGCTGCTCAGTGTGTGTACAACACCAGTCACACCGTGCTGCTCAGTGTGTGTACAACACCAGTCACACCATGCTGCTCAGTGTGTGTACAACACCAGTCACACCATGCTGCTCAGTGTGTGTACAACACCAGTCACACCGTGCTGCTCAGTGTGTGTACAACACCAGTCACACCGTGCTGCTCAGTGTGTGTACAACACCAGTCACACCGTGCTGCTCAGTGTGTGTACAACACCATATATACATCTCCACAATCACACCATGCTGCTCAGTGTGTGTACAACACCAGTCACACCGTGCTGCTCAGTGTGTGTACAACACCAGTCACACCGTGCTGCTCAGTGTGTTTACAACACAATATATACATCTCCAGTCACACCATGCTGCTCAGTGTGTGTACAACACCAGTCACACCGTGCTGCTCAGTGTGTGTACAACACCATATATACATCTCCACAATCACACCGTGCTGCTCAGTGTGTGTACAACACCATACAGTGCCTTGCGAAAGTATTCGGCCCCCTTGAACTTTGCGACCTTTTGCCACATTTCAGGCTTCAAACATAAAGATATAAAACTGTATTTTTTTGTGAAGAATCAACAACAAGTGGAACACAATCATGAAGTGGAACGACATTTATTGGATATTTCAAACTTTTTTAACAAATCAAAATTGGGCGTGCAAAATTATTCAGCCCCCTTAAGTTAATACTTTGTAGCGCCACCTTTTGCTGCGATTACAGCTGTAAGTCGCTTGGGGTATGTCTCTATCAGTTTTGCACATCGAGAGACTGACATTTTTTCCCATTCCTCCTTGCAAAACAGCTCAGTGAGGTTGGATGGAGAGCATTTGTGAACAGCAGTTTTCAGTTCTTTCCACAGATTCTCGATTGGATTCAGGTCTGGACTTTGACTTGGCCATTCTAACACCTGGATATGTTTATTTTTGAACCATTCCATTGTAGATTTTGCTTTATGTTTTGGATCATTGTCTTGTTGGAAGACAAATCTCCGTCCCAGTCTCAGGTCTTTTGCAGACTCCATCAGCTTTTCTTCCAGAATGGTCCTGTATTTGGCTCCATCCATCTTCCCATCAATTTTAACCATCTTCCCTGTCCCTGCTGAAGAAAAGCAGGCCCAAACCATGATGCTGCCACCACCATGTTTGACAGTGGGGATGGTGTGTTCAGTGTGATGAGCTGTGTTGCTTTTACGCCAAACATAACGTTTTGCATTGTTGCCAAAAAGTTCAATTTTGGTTTCATCTGACCAGAGCACCTTCTTCCACATGTTTGGTGTGTCTCCCAGGTGGCTTGTGGCAAACGACACTTTTTATGGATATCTTTAAGAAATGGCTTTCTTCTTGCCACTCTTCCATAAAGGCCAGATTTGTGCAATATACGACTGATTGTTGTCCTATGGACAGAGTCTCCCACCTCAGCTGTAGATCTCTGCAGTTCATCCAGAGTGATCATGGGCCTCTTGGCTGCATCTCTGATCAGTCTTCTCCTTGTATGAGCTGAAAGTTTAGAGGGACGGCCAGGTCTTGGTAGATTTGCAGTGGTCTGATACTCCTTCCATTTCAATATTATCGCTTGCACAGTGCTCCTTGAGATGTTTAAAGCTTTGGAAATCTTTTTGTATCCAAATCCGGCTTTAAACTTCTTCACAACAGTATCTCGGACCTGCCTGGTGTGTTCCTTGTTCTTCATGATGCTCTGCGCTTTTAACGGACCTCTGAGACTATCACAGTGCAGGTGCATTTATACGGAGACTTGATTACACACAGGTGGATTGTATTTATCATCATTATTCATTTAGGTCAACATTGGATCATTCAGAGATCCTCACTGAACTTCTGGAGAGAGTTTGCTGCACTGAAAGTAAAGGGGCTGAATAATTTGGCACGCCCAATTTTTCAGTTTTTGATTTGTTAAAAAAGTTTGAAATATCCAATAAATGTCGTTCCACTTCATGATTGTGTCCCACTTGTTGTTGATTCTTCACAAAAAAATACAGTTTTATATCTTTATGTTTGAAGCCTGAAATGTGGCAAAAGGTCGCAAAGTTCAAGGGGGCCGAATACTTTCGCAAGGCACTGTATATACATCTCCACAGTCACACCGTGGCACAGGGAAGTGAACATGAGACAGGGATGTTCAATCATTCAGGAGTCATGATAAGCCTTGCTGATGAAGACAGATGGAGGCTGCTGTGTGTCTGTGTGCTTGTGTGTGTGTGTGTGTGTTTGTATGTGTGTATGGGTGTGTGTCTACGTGTGTGTGTGTGTTACCTTGAAGACGAGCAGCATTAAGAGCAGTAGTAGAATGACCTGGATGCTGATGACAAACAGCTGGGAGATGAGATGGGCCAGCACAGTCTCCAATGAACTAACACCTGGAGAGAGAGAGGAGACAGAGAGAGAGAAGGAGAACGAAGGAGAGAGTGAAATAGAGGAGAGGAGAAAGGGAGGGAGGGAGGGAGGGAGAGAGAGAGAACGAAGGAGAGAGTGAAATAGAGGAGAGGAGAAGGGGAGGGAGAGAGAGAGAACGAAGGAGAGAGTGAAATAGAGGAGAGGAGAAAGGGAGGGAGGGAGGGAGGGAGAGAGAGAGAACGAAGGAGAGAGTGAAATAGAGGAGAGGAGAAGGGGAGGGAGAGAGAGAGAACGAAGGAGAGAGTGAAATAGAGGAGAGGAGAAGGGGAGGGAGAGAGAGAACGAAGGAGAGAGTGAAATAGAGGAGAGGAGAAGGGGAGATAGGGAGAGAGAACGAAGGAGAGAGTGAAATAGAGGAGAGGAGAAAGGGAGGGAGGGAGAGAGAACGAAGGAGAGAGTGAAATAGAGGAGAGGAGAAGGGGAGGGAGAGAACGAAGGAGAGAGTGAAATAGAGGAGAGGAGAAGGGGAGATAGGGAGAGAGAACGAAGGAGAGAGTGAAATAGAGGAGAGGAGAAAGGGAGGGAGGGAGAGAGAACGAAGGAGAGAGTGAAATAGAGGAGAGGAGAAAGGGAGGGAGGGAGGGAGGGAGAGAGAGAGAACGAAGGAGAGAGTGAAATAGAGGAGAGGAGAAGGGGAGGGAGAGAGAGAGAACGAAGGAGAGAGTGAAATAGAGGAGAGGAGAAGGGGAGGGAGAGAGAGAGAACGAAGGAGAGAGTGAAATAGAGGAGAGGAGAAGGGGAGATAGGGAGAGAGAACGAAGGAGAGAGTGAAATAGAGGAGAGGAGAAAGGGAGGGAGAGAGAGAGGAGACAGCGAGAGAGAAAACGTAGGAGAGAGTGAAATAGAGGAGAGAGGAGAAAGGGAGGGAGAGAGAGAGAGGGAGAGAATAGTGGGACAGGAGAAAAGGAAGAAGAAGGTGGGGAGAAGACAATTTAATGTTCTGACCAACTGGCCCATGGTGATTTAACCAGATCTTCTGATTACTGGTCAGGATAATCCACCTCCCCCTAGTGGTCTGTACTGGTCACTACATAGATAATGACCACAAACTGTCAATGCATATAAAAATGGAACCATATTCCGTATATCCAAGCCAGTTCCACTGTGTTGTGTCATTGTTCTCCTCTAATCAGGGACTGATTTAGACCTGGGACACAAGGTGGGTGATTCCCCTCTAATCAGTGACTGGTTTAGACCTGGGACACCAGGTGGGTGATTCCCCTCTAATCAGGGACTGGTTTAGACCTGGGACACCAGGTGGGTGATTCCCCTCTAATCAGGGACTGATTTAGACCTGGGACACCAGGTGGGTGATTCCCCTCTAATCAGGGACTGGTTTAGACCTGGGACACCAGGTGGGTGATTCCCCTCTAATCAGGGACTGGTTTAGACCTGGGACACCAGGTGGGTGATTCCCCTCTAATCAGGGACTGGTTTAGACCTGGGACACCAGGTGGGTGATTCCCCTCTAATCAGGGACTGGTTTAGACCTGGGACACCAGGTGGGTGATTCCCCTCTAACCAGGGACTGATTTAGACCTGGGACACCAGGTGGGTGATTCCCCTCTAATCAGGGACTGATTTAGACCTGGGACACCAGGTGGGTGATTCCCCTCTAATCAGGGACTGGTTTAGACCTGGAACACCAGGTGGGTGATTCCCCTCTAATCAGGGACTGATTTAGACCTGGGACACCAGGTGGGTGATTCCCCTCTAATCAGGGACTGATTTAGACCTGGGACACCAGGTGGGTGATTCCCCTCTAATCAGGGACTGGTTTAGACCTGGGACACCAGGTGGGTGATTCCCCTCTAATCAGGGACTGGTTTAGACCTGGGACACCAGGTGGGTGATTCCCCTCTAATCAGGGACTGATTTAGACCTGGGACACCAGGTGGGTGATTCCCCTCTAACCAGGGACTGATTTAGACCTGGGACACCAGGTGGGTGATTCCCCTCTAACCAGGGACTGATTTAGACCTGGGACACCAGGTGGGTGATTCCCCTCTAATCAGGGACTGGTTTAGACCTGGGACACCAGGTGGGTGATTCCCCTCTAATCAGGGACTGGTTTAGACCTGGGACACCAGGTGGGTGATTCCCCTCTAATCAGGGACTGGTTTAGACCTGGGACACCAGGTGGGTGATTCCCCTCTAACCAGGGACTGATTTAGACCTGGGACACCAGGTGGGTGATTCCCCTCTAATCAGGGACTGGTTTAGACCTGGGACACCAGGTGGGTGATTCCCCTCTAATCAGGGACTGGTTTAGACCTGGGACACCAGGTGGGTGATTCCCCTCTAATCAGGGACTGGTTTAGACCTGGGACACCAGGTGGGTGATTCCCCTCTAATCAGGGACTGGTTTAGACCTGGGACACCAGGTGGGTGATATTAATGATCAGGTAGAACAGAAAACCAGCAGGGTAAGAGTTGAATACCCCGGGGCTATATAGTGCACTAGTTTTGTCCGGTGCGCTATATAGATAACAGGGTGGCATTGGGGACACTTGGGCCCTCGTCAACAGTAGTGCACTAAATAGGGTATAGGGTGCCATTTGGAACACAGTTTGTTATCCACTTAATGAACCTCTTACCTGCAACCCAGCACCTGTCCATTAGTCCCTCCTTCCTCTCTATCACGAAGGACAGAGCCGTCAAGCCCACTGCCAGGTAGAACGTGATGCTGTGTAGAGAGAGAAGGGAGGGGAGAATGGAGAGAGAAGGTGTGCAGGAGAGAGAGAAGAAGGGAAGGGAGAGAATGAGGGGAGAGAGAAGGAGGGAGGGGGGGAGAGAGAAGGAGGGAGGGGGGAGAGAGAAGGGAGAGTGAGAGAGAGAAGGGAGGGTGAGAGAGAGAAAGAAGGGTGAGAGGGAGGAGGGGGAGAGAGAGCAGAAGGGAGGGGGGAGAGAGAGAGAAGGGAGGGGGAGAGAGAGGAGGGGGAGAGAGAAGGGAGGGTAAGAGAGAGAGGGGAGGGGGGAGAGAGAAGGGAGGGGGGAGAGAGAGAAGGGAGGGGGGGAGGGAGGAGGGGGAGAGAGAGCAGAAGAGAGGGGGAGAGAGAGAGAAGGGAGGGGGAGAGAGAGGAGGGAGGGGGAGAGAGAAGGGAGGGGGAGAGAGAGAAGGGAGGGGGAGAGAGAAGGGAGGGGGAGAGAGCGAAGGGAGGGGGAGAGAGAGAAGGGAGGGGGGAGAGAGAGAAGGGAGGGGGGAGAGAGAGAAGGGAGGGGGAGAGAGAGAAGAAGGGAAAGATGAGAGGGAGGAGGGGAGAGAGAGCAGCAGGGAGGGGGGAGAGAGAGAGAAGGGAGGGGGAGAGAGAGGAGGGGGAGAGAGAGAGAAGGGAGGGGGAGAGAGAGGAGGGGGAGAGAGAAGGGAGGGGGAGAGAAAGAAGGGAGGGGGGAGAGAGAGCAGAAGGGAAAGAGGAGAGGGAGGAGGGGAGAGAGAGCAGAAGGGAGGGGGAAATAGGAGAGACAAGGAAAGCAGGAAAAGAGAGAACTACAGCTTCGTCTCAGTAAAGCTGACTAGGTTCAGACGTGGACTGAATCTCTACCTCAGAACGGCTCCTGGCGTCACAAACGTGGTGAAGTCTGAGTTCATGCTGCCATAGATGGGCTCCTCAAACTGGAAAGAGAAACGGGACAAAGAGAAATAGTCAGTTGAATATTTTCCTCCCAGTGTGCATCTGTGTATTGATCAGGGACCAGTGGAACGGACCAAGGTTATACATTCAATAAGGCAGGCTACATCACAGTAGGTGCGACTCTCGCTCACATTTAAGAACTTCATACTTAATCTAATTTGAGTTAAAATCATGACGTTTCAACCATCAATGGCCCTCGTCAGAATCAATGGCCTTGGCAAGAAAACATGTTTCTGTAGCATAAGGAAGCTAGGTTAGCATCAAGGCTAGTGGGTGGGGATGGCAAAATACTATCAACAGAGTGGGATCCCCAAATAGCACCCTATTCCCTACATAGTGCACTACTTTTGTCCAGAGCCTTATGGGAATAGGGTGCCTTTAAGGGTGCAGTGAGTGTTTTAAGGGGTTGTTGTTGTCCTACCTTGACAGGAAGAGAGACCAGGTAAGACATGCTCCCCATCTTATACTGGACGAAGTCCTGAGGAGGGAACAGACTGTTTCACTTCACTACTGGATGTATCTTTATCAACAGCTGGGCTGCATCTCAACAGTCTGAACAAGCTACTTCAATAGCTGGGCTGCATCTCAACAGTCTGAACAAGCTACTTCAATAGCTGGGCTGCATCTCAACAGTCTGAACACGTGCCTTCAACAGCTGGGCTGCATCTCAACAGTCTGAACAAGCTACTTCAACAGCTGGGCTGCATCTCAACAGTCTGAACAAGTGACTTCCTCACCTCATCACATTTCATTAATCTGCACTGATGTAAAAAAGAACTGGACAGATGGAAAGTGTTTCCAGTAGGCATTGATTTGCCATGTTGCTTTCATCCATGGTGTTTTTAGATCAGTCCAGATGAGGAGAAGAGACCCGGAGAGAAAGACCCTGCTGCCATGCAGTCAGTGTGTATTACACTAGATAAAGATATCATCTGTATAAGTAAGGTTTTGAAAGCCAGACGGCGCCATTAAACAATAAGGCTCCGTTCACATTGAAGAAAGAGCAGGTAGATCTGCAGGGAGGAAACAACAGGGAACTCTGGTTCTACCTCAAAGGCATCGGCTAGTTTCTTCTGAAGCATCATGGCGATCTGTTGATCTGGTGACAAAAACACACTACGAGGTGAAAACAATGGCATCATTATCAAGTCTATTATCGCTTGAAAAAACACATTTGATTGGTCAATTTAATAAACATTAAAAAAAACATCTCAAGATGAACCATCATTAAAATGCCTTTTCCAATCTCCATCATTTGGGAGATAAACCATCATTCAGAAGACCCACACAGTTACACTACCACCTAGTGGTCATTTTCACAGACAACGTATCTATTCCATTGTATTGTATTGTATTGTATTCCAGTGTATTGTATTGTATGGTATGGTATTGTATTGTATTCCAGTGTATTGTATTGTATGGTATGGTATTGTATTGTATTGTATTGTATTGTATTGTATTGTATTATAATTCTACTCTAGTCTCTCTGAGGGTGAATTCTTTCACACTGTGTCACATGCCAACAGACTGCGGAGTGAAAGCTTACTGGTCAGGTCCAACCAGACGTGCACCGACCCTCCATCCACCACCTCCTTAGAGACCTGCCGCTGGATCATCCTGCATAATACAACACACACCACAGAACAAACATGATACTGTATAATACAACACACACCACAGAACAAACATGATACTGTAAGGATCCTGTATAATACAACACACACCACAGAACAAACATGATACTGTAAGGATCCTGTATAATACAACACACACCACAGAGACATGATACAGTAAGGATCCTGTATAATACAACACACACCACAGAGACATGATACTGTAAGGATCCTGTATAGTACAACACACACCACAGAGACATGATACAGTAAGGATCCTGTATAATACAACACACACCACAGAGACATGATACAGTAAGGATCCTGTATAGTACAACACACACCACAGAGACATGATACAGTAAGGATCCTGTATAGTACAACACACACCACAGAACAGAGACATGATACAGTAAGGATCCTGTATAGTAAAACACACACCACAGAACAGAGACATGATACTGTAAGGATCCTGTATAGTACAACACACACCACAGAACAGAGACATGATACTGTAAGGATCCTGTATAGTACAACACACACCACAGAGACATGATACTGTAAGGATCCTGTATAGTACAACACACACCACAGAGACATGATACAGTAAGGATCCTGTATAGTACAACACACACCACAGAGACATGATACAGTAAGGATCCTGTATAGTACAACACACACCACAGAACAGAGACATGATACAGTAAGGATCCTGTATAATACAACACACACCACAGAGACATGATACAGTAAGGATCCTGTATAGTACAACACACACCACAGAACAGAGACATGATACAGTGAGGATCCTGTATAATACAACACACACCACAGAACAGACATGAGTACTTTATGGCTTGGCAACATTACAGTGCATTGGGAAAGTATTCAGACCCCTTCTCTTTTTCCACATTTTGTTACGTTACAGCCTTATTGTAAAATGGATTAAATCGTTTTCCCCCCACAATACCCCATAATGACAAAGCTAAAACACACATTTTTGTTCTGTTGGAAGGTGAACCGTCGCCACAGTCTGATGTCCTGAGCGCTCTGGAGCAGGTTTTCATCAAGGATTTCTCTGTACTTTGCTCTGTTCATCTTTCCCTCGTTCCTGACTAGTCTCACAGTCCCTAGTCCCTGCCGCTAAAACATCCCCACAGCATGATGCTGCCACCACCATGCTTCACCGTAGGGATGGCGCCAGGTTTCTTCCAGATGTGACACTTGGCATTCAGGCCTAAGAGTTCAATCTTGGTTTCATCAGACCAGATAATCTTGTTTCTCATGGTCTGAGAATCCATTAGGTGCCTTTTGGCAAACTCCAAGCGGGCTGTCGTGTGCCTTTTACTGAGGAGTGGCTTCCGTCTGGCCACTCTACCATAAAGGTCTGATTGAGGGAGTGATGCAGAGATGATTATCCATCTGGAAAGTTCTCCCATCTCCACAGAGGAACTCTGGAGCTCTGTCAGACTGACCATCAGGTTCTTGCTTACCTCCCTGACCAAGACCCTTCTCCCCCGATTGCTCAGTTTGGCCAGGCGGCCAGCTCTAGGAGGAGTCTTGGTGATTCCAAACTTCTTCCATTTAAGGATGATGGAGGCCACTGTGTTCTTGGGGAACTTCAATACTGCAGAAATGTTTTGGTACCCTTCCCCAGATCTGTGCCTCGACACCATCCTGTGTCGTGGCTTGGTTTTTGCTCTGACATGCACTGTCAACTGTGGGACCTTATATAGACAGGTGCGTGCCTTTCCAAATCATGTCCAATCAATTGAATTTACCACAGGTAGACTCCAATCAAGTTGTAGAAACATCAAGGATGATCAATGGTAACAGGATGCACCTGAGCTCAATTTCCAGTCTCATAGCAAAGAATCTAAATACTTATGTAAATACGCTATTCGTTTTTATTTTTTTATTATACATTTGCAAACATTTCTAAAAACCTGTTTTTGCTTTGTCATTATGGGTTATTATGTGTAGATTGATGAGGGAATTGTTTTATTTAATACATTTTCGTCTACATAATGAGATTATTATGGATAGGAGCAAGAATATTTTTATTTGTCAAACGGCAAATTAAGCTTCATGTCACCAGAATAAGACCCTGGATATCGATTGGAAAGGAGCATCAAGCTCATCACCGTGCTTTTTCACCACCCTGTGAAGTTCATCATAACATGTTTCACCTGTAGTCTAATACACTGTATGGTTTCCTGAGTCGTAGTGGGAGGACAACACACCATGTCATCTGTAGTCTAATAAACTGTATGGTTTCCTGAGTCGTAGTGGGAGGACACCTCAACATGTCATCTGTAGTCTAATAAACTGTATGGTTTCCTGAGTCGTAGTGGGAGGACACCTCAACATGTCATCTGTAGTCTAATAAACTACATGGTTTCCTGAGTCGTAGTGGGAGGACCACACAACATGTCATCTGTAGTCTAATAAACTGTATGGTTTCCTGAGTCGTAGTGGGAGGACCACACAACATGTCATCTGTAGTCTAATAAACTGTATGGTTTCCTGAGTCGTAGTGGGAGGACAACACAACATGTCATCTGTAGTCTAATAAACTGTATGGTTTCCTGAGTCGTAGTGGGAGGACCACACACCATGTCATCTGTAGTCTAATAAACTACATGGTTTCCTGAGTCGTAGTGGGAGGACAACACAACATGTCATCTGTAGTCTAATAAACTGCATGGTTTCCTGAGTCGTAGTGGGAGGACACCTCAACATGTCATCTGTAGTCTAATAAACTACATGGTTTCCTGAGTCGTAGTGGGAGGACACCACAACATGTCATCTGTAGTCTAATAAACTGTATGGTTTCCTGAGTCGTAGTGGGAGGACACCTCAACATGTCATCTGTAGTCTAATAAACTGTATGGTTTCCTGAGTCGTAGTGGGAGGACACCACAACATGTCATCTGTAGTCTAATAAACTGTATGGTTTCCTGAGTCGTAGTGGGAGGACCACACAACATGTCATCTGTAGTCTAATAAACTGCATGGTTTCCTGAGTCGTAGTGGGAGGACACCTCAACATGTCATCTGTAGTCTAATAAACTGTATGGTTTCCTGAGTCGTAGTGGGAGGACACCTCAACATGTCATCTGTAGTCTAATAAACTGTATGGTTTCCTGAGTCGTAGTGGGAGGACCACACAACATGTCATCTGTAGTCTAATAAACTGTATGGTTTCCTGAGTCGTAGTGGGAGGACACCTCAACATGTCATCTGTAGTCTAATAAACTGTATGGTTTCCTGAGTCGTAGTGGGAGGACAACACAACATGTCATCTGTAGTCTAATAAACTGTATGGTTTCCTGAGTCGTAGTGGGAGGACACCTCAACATGTCATCTGTAGTCTAATAAACTGCATGGTTTCCTGAGTCGTAGTGGGAGGACACCACAACATGTCATCTGTAGCCTAATAAACTGTATGGTTTCCTGAGTCGTAGTGGGAGGACAACACAACATGTCATCTGTAGTCTAATAAACTGTATGGTTTCCTGAGTCGTAGTGGGAGGACCACACACCATGTCATCTGTAGTCTAATAAACTGTATGGTTTCCTGAGTCGTAGTGGGAGGACAACACAACATGTCATCTGTAGTCTAATAAACTGTATGGTTTCCTGAGTCGTAGTGGGAGGACCACACAACATGTCATCTGTAGTCTAATAAACTGTATGGTTTCCTGAGTCGTAGTGGGAGGACAACACAACATGTCATCTGTAGTCTAATAAACTGTATGGTTTCCTGAGTCGTAGTGGGAGGACCACACACCATGTCATCTGTAGTCTAATAAACTGTATGGTTTCCTGAGTCGTGGTGGGAGGACAACACAACATATCATCTGTAGTCTAATAAACTGTATGGTTTCCTGAGTCGTAGTGGGAGGACAACACAACATGTCATCTGTAGTCTAATAAACTGCATGGTTTCCTGAGTCGTAGTGGGAGGACACCACAACATGTCATCTGTAGTCTAATAAACTGTATGGTTTCCTGAGTCGTAGTGGGAGGACCACACAACATGTCATCTGTAGTCTAATAAACTGTATGGTTTCCTGAGTCGTAGTGGGAGGACACCTCAACATGTCATCTGTAGTCTAATAAACTGTATGGTTTCCTGAGTCGTAGTGGGAGGACCACACAACATGTCATCTGTAGTCTAATAAACTGTATGGTTTCCTGAGTCGTAGTGAGAGGACCACACAACATGTCATCTGTAGTCTAATAAACTGTATGGTTTCCTGAGTCGTAGTGGGAGGACACCTCAACATGTCATCTGTAGTCTAATAAACTGTATGGTTTCCTGAGTCGTAGTGGGAGGACCACACAACATGTCATCTGTAGTCTAATAAACTGTATGGTTTCCTGAGTCGTAGTGGGAGGACAACACAACATGTCATCTGTAGTCTAATAAACTGTATGGTTTCCTGAGTCGTAGTGGGAGGACAACACAACATGTCATCTGTAGTCTAATAAACTGTATGGTTTCCTGAGTCGTAGTGGGAGGACACCACAACATGTCATCTGTAGTCTAATAAACTACATGGTTTCCTGAGTCGTAGTGGGAGGACACCTCAACATGTCATCTGTAGTCTAATAAACTGCATGGTTTCCTGAGTCGTAGTGGGAGGACACCTCAACATGTCATCTGTAGTCTAATAAACTGTATGGTTTCCTGAGTCGTAGTGGGAGGACACCTCAACATGTCATCTGTAGTCTAATAAACTGTATGGTTTCCTGAGTCGTAGTGGGAGGACACCTCAACATGTCATCTGTAGTCTAATAAACTGTATGGTTTCCTGAGTCGTAGTGGGAGGACAACACAACATGTCATCTGTAGTCTAATAAACTGTATGGTTTCCTGAGTCGTAGTGGGAGGACCACACAACATGTCATCTGTAGTCTAATAAACTGTATGGTTTCCTGAGTCGTAGTGGGAGGACACCACAACATGTCATCTGTAGTCTAATAAACTGTATGGTTTCCTGGGTCGTAGTGGGAGGACACCTCAACATGTCATCTGTAGTCTAATAAACTGTATGGTTTCCTGAGTCGTAGTGGGAGGACCACACAACATGTCATCTGTAGTCTAATAAACTGTATGGTTTCCTGAGTCGTAGTGGGAGGACCACACAACATGTCATCTGTAGTCTAATAAACTGTATGGTTTCCTGAGTCGTAGTGGGAAGACACCACAACATGTCATCTGTAGTCTAATAAACTGTATGGTTTCCTGAGTCGTAGTGGGAGGACCACACAACATGTCATCTGTAGTCTAATAAACTGTATGGTTTCCTGAGTCGTAGTGGGAGGACACCACAACATGTCATCTGTAGTCTAATAAACTGTATGGTTTCCTGAGTCGTAGTGGGAGGACCACACAACATGTCATCTGTAGTCTAATAAACTGTATGGTTTCCTGAGTCGTAGTGGGAGGACACCACAACATGTCATCTGTAGCCTAATAAACTGTATGGTTTCCTGAGTCGTAGTGGGAGGACCACACAACATGTCATCTGTAGTCTAATAAACTGCATGGTTTCCTGAGTCGTAGTGGGAGGACCACACAACATGTCATCTGTAGTCTAATAAACTACATGGTTTCCTGAGTCGTAGTGGGAGGACCACACAACATGTCATCTGTAGTCTAATAAACTGCATGGTTTCCTGAGTCGTAGTGGGAGGACACCTCAACATGTCATCTGTAGTCTAATAAACTGTATGGTTTCCTGAGTCGTAGTGGGAGGACCACACAACATGTCATCTGTAGTCTAATAAACTGTATGGTTTCCTGAGTCGTAGTGGGAGGACCACACAACATGTCATCTGTAGTCTAATAAACTGTATGGTTTCCTGAGTCGTAGTGGGAGGACACCTCAACATGTCATCTGTAGCCTAATAAACTGTATGGTTTCCTGAGTCGTAGTGGGAGGACACCTCAACATGTCATCTGTAGTCTAATAAACTGTATGGTTTCCTGAGTCGTAGTGGGAGGACCACACAACATGTCATCTGTAGTCTAATAAACTGCATGGTTTCCTGAGTCGTAGTGGGAGGACCACACAACATGTCATCTGTAGTCTAATAAACTACATGGTTTCCTGAGTCGTAGTGGGAGGACCACACAACATGTCATCTGTAGTCTAATAAACTGCATGGTTTCCTGAGTCGTAGTGGGAGGACACCTCAACATGTCATCTGTAGTCTAATAAACTGTATGGTTTCCTGAGTCGTAGTGGGAGGACCACACAACATGTCATCTGTAGTCTAATAAACTGTATGGTTTCCTGAGTCGTAGTGGGAGGACCACACAACATGTCATCTGTAGTCTAATAAACTGTATGGTTTCCTGAGTCGTAGTGGGAGGACACCTCAACATGTCATCTGTAGTCTAATAAACTGTATGGTTTCCTGAGTCGTAGTGGGAGGACCACACAACATGTCATCTGTAGTCTAATAAACTGCATGGTTTCCTGAGTCGTAGTGGGAGGACCACACAACATGTCATCTGTAGTCTAATAAACTGTATGGTTTCCTGAGTCGTAGTGGGAGGACCACACAACATGTCATCTGTAGTCTGATAAACTGTATGGTTTCCTGAGTCGTAGTGGGAGGACAACACAACATGTCATCTGTAGTCTAATAAACTACATGGTTTCCTGAGTCGTAGTGGGAGGACAACACAACATGTCATCTGTAGTCTAATAAACTGTATGGTTTCCTGAGTCGTAGTGGGAGGACCACACAACATGTCATCTGTAGTCTAATAAACTGCATGGTTTCCTGAGTCGTAGTGGGAGGACCACACAACATGTCATCTGTAGTCTAATAAACTGTATGGTTTCCTGAGTCGTAGTGGGAGGACCACACAACATATCATCTGTAGTCTAATAAACTGTATGGTTTCCTGAGTCGTAGTGGGAGGACAACACAACATGTCATCTGTAGTCTAATAAACTGTATGGTTTCCTGAGTCGTAGTGGGAGGACCACACAACATGTCATCTGTAGTCTAATAAACTGTATGGTTTCCTGAGTCGTAGTGGGAGGACAACACAACATGTCATCTGTAGTCTAATAAACTGTATGGTTTCCTGAGTCGTAGTGGGAGGACCACACAACATGTCATCTGTAGTCTAATAAACTGCATGGTTTCCTGAGTCGTAGTGGGAGGACCACACAACATGTCATCTGTAGTCTAATAAACTACATGGTTTCCTGAGTCGTAGTGGGAGGACACCTCAACATGTCATCTGTAGTCTAATAAACTGTATGGTTTCCTGAGTCGTAGTGGGAGGACACCTCAACATGTCATCTGTAGTCTGATAAACTGTATGGTTTCCTGAGTCGTAGTGGGAGGACAACACAACATGTCATCTGTAGTCTAATAAACTACATGGTTTCCTGAGTCGTAGTGGGAGGACCACACAACATGTCATCTGTAGTCTAATAAACTGTATGGTTTCCTGAGTCGTAGTGGGAGGACACCACAACATGTCATCTGTAGTCTAATAAACTGTATGGTTTCCTGAGTCGTAGTGGGAGGACCACACAACATGTCATCTGTAGTCTAATAAACTGTATGGTTTCCTGAGTCGTAGTGGGAGGACCACACAACATGTCATCTGTAGTCTAATAAACTGTATGGTTTCCTGAGTCGTAGTGGGAGGACAACACAACATGTCATCTGTAGTCTAATAAACTGTATGGTTTCCTGAGTCGTAGTGGGAGGACACCACAACATGTCATCTGTAGTCTAATAAACTACATGGTTTCCTGAGTCGTAGTGGGAGGACCACACAACATGTCATCTGTAGTCTAATAAACTGTATGGTTTCCTGAGTCGTAGTGGGAGGACACCTCAACATGTCATCTGTAGTCTAATAAACTGTATGGTTTCCTGAGTCGTAGTGGGAGGACCACACAACATGTCATCTGTAGTCTAATAAACTGTATGGTTTCCTGAGTCGTAGTGGGAGGACACCACAACATGTCATCTGTAGCCTAATAAACTGTATGGTTTCCTGAGTCGTAGTGGGAGGACAACACAACATGTCATCTGTAGTCTAATAAACTGTATGGTTTCCTGAGTCGTAGTGGGAGGACCACACAACATGTCATCTGTAGTCTAATAAACTACATGGTTTCCTGAGTCGTAGTGGGAGGACCACACAACATGTCATCTGTAGTCTAATAAACTGTATGGTTTCCTGAGTCGTAGTGGGAGGACCACACAACATGTCATCTGTAGTCTAATAAACTGTATGGTTTCCTGAGTCGTAGTGGGAGGACAACACAACATGTCATCTGTAGTCTAATAAACTGTATGGTTTCCTGAGTCGTAGTGGGAGGACACCACAACATGTCATCTGTAGCCTAATAAACTGTATGGTTTCCTGAGTCGTAGTGGGAGGACAACACAACATGTCATCTGTAGTCTAATAAACTGTATGGTTTCCTGAGTCGTAGTGGGAGGACAACACAACATGTCATCTGTAGTCTAATAAACTGTATGGTTTCCTGAGTCGTAGTGGGAGGACCACACAACATGTCATCTGTAGTCTAATAAACTGTATGGTTTCCTGAGTCGTAGTGGGAGGACCACACAACATGTCATCTGTAGTCTAATAAACTGTATGGTTTCCTGAGTCGTAGTGGGAGGACAACACAACATGTCATCTGTAGTCTAATAAACTGTATGGTTTCCTGAGTCGTAGTGGGAGGACACCTCAACATGTCATCTGTAGTCTAATAAACTGTATGGTTTCCTGAGTCGTAGTGGGAGGACCACACAACATGTCATCTGTAGTCTAATAAACTGTATGGTTTCCTGAGTCGTAGTGGGAGGACACCTCAACATGTCATCTGTAGTCTAATAAACTGTATGGTTTCCTGAGTCGTAGTGGGAGGACACCTCAACATGTCATCTGTAGTCTAATAAACTGTATGGTTTCCTGAGTCGTAGTGGGAGGACCACACAACATGTCATCTGTAGTCTAATAAACTGTATGGTTTCCTGAGTCGTAGTGGGAGGACACCTCAACATGTCATCGCGCAACTTCAAGTTGACTTTGATATGATGGTTATTATATCAATATTTTTGCATTTTACAGACACAAAAAGGTCCCACCATGTCCAATGAACAAATGATCTGTCTGCTAACTGTTTCCATCACAACTGTCATGATTAAACAATTCAAAAATGTATACGGTTTGACCTGTGGAAGGAAACCTGGTTATTGACAGTGTTTTAGAGTGAAGGGGAGAAGAGAACAGAAGAGAAGACAGGAGAACAGAAGAGAAGAGAAGACAGGAGAAGAGAAGAGAGGAGAACAGAAGAGAAGAGAAGACAGGAGAAGAGAAGAGAGGAGAACAGAAGAGAAGACAGGAGAACAGAAGCGAAGACAGGAGAACAGAAGAGAAGACAGGAGAACAGAAGAGAAGACAGGAGAACAGAAGAGAAGAGAAGACAGGAGAACAGAAGAGAAGACAGGAGAACAGAAGAGAAGAGAGGAGAACAGAAGAGAAGAGAAGACAGGAGAACAGAAGAGAAGACAGGAGAACAGAAGAGAAGACAGGAGAACAGAAGAGAAGACAGGAGAACAGAAGAGAAGAGAAGACAGGAGAACAGAAGAGAAGACAGGAGAACAGAAGAGAAGAGAGGAGAACAGAAGAGAAGACAGGAGAACAGAAGAGAAGACAGGAGAACAGAAGAGAAGACAGGAGAACAGAAGAGAAGACAGGAGAACAGAAGAGAAGAGAAGACAGGAGAACAGAAGAGAAGACAGGAGAACAGAAGAACAAGGGAAGAAGATGAGACTAGACTAGAGACAGGTCCAGAGGTAGGTCTCACCTCTTGGTCAGGTAGCTGGTAAAATTCTTTCCAAACCCGATGACGGCCCAGTACTCTCCGTTATAGGCCCCTGCAAAAGCCTCAGCATGGGACAGGTTCACCTAGGGCAGGGAGGGACAGGGGACAGCATCAGTGACAATAGCTAGGTCTTAAATTATACCCTATTCCTCCATCTAGTGGACTAACTCTGACCAGGAGGACAGTGTTACACCCTATTCCTCCATCTAGTGGACTAAGTCTGACCAGCAGGACAGTGTTACACCCTATTCCTCCATCTAGTGGACTAAGTCTGACCAGGAGGACAGTGTTACACCCTATTCCTCCATCTAGTGGACTAAGTCTGACCAGGAGGACAGTGTTACACCCTATTCCTCCATCTAGTGGACTAAGTCTGACCAGGAGGACAGTGTTACACCCTATTCCTCCATCTAGTGGACTACTTCCCAGTGAGCACGGTCCAATGCCTTTGTCCATTGATGTTGAAATGACGTCTGCCCTGGCTTTGATTTCAACAACCACAGACAACGTTTTCTGGTCACCTCTGTACACGCCTTAATCTCAACGTCCAAACACATCCGGTCCAGCCTCAATTTGGTCCCAAAAAAGTATACCGTACAGCACTGCACTGTACTCTACTGTACTGTCCAAACTTGTGAAACAGACATTATGATTGGTTAAGATTTGGTCCGGTTCAGACCAATCAAATGTGGTCTTTATTTGGGGGGCGGAGCTCATTAGAATAATGTTCATTTCCAGATTTCCATTTTGGTAATTCAGCAGATGCTCTTATCCAGAGAGACTTTCAGTCAGAGCATTCAACTAAGGTAGATAAACAATCACATATCACAGTCAAAGCAAGGAAAAATGCACCTTGTTTTAATAAAGGTTACATTTCTTTTTTTTTTAAGTCCTAGAGAGATTTACAGTTATCAAAACGTCACCCCAGGGTAAGAATTACACGAAACACAGCCCTTATTCGAAGTGTTTCTAAAATCCACTATGGGAAAAATTAGTGGTGGAAAAACGATTGGAACCATTTCCCTGTTTGACCGCTAGGTTTTATGGGTATTATAACTCATAATGTGGTACTCTATACATCTTTTAGATGTAATTTTGCTCACGGGATTTTGACCAGGAGGACAGTGTGGTAGATACTCTGACTGTTTCGCCGTACTGTAATAACAAAACACACAATTTAAAGGTGAATTATAGAGTTCGCTCTGAAAGTGCTTTTGCTTGGCTTGTTTCTGTACAGACACACAGCACATGAACGTGTTTTTGGAATGATAAAGAGCGGAGCAGAAGTGAAACTAGCTACCTAGAGGTAAACAGGGACTGAGTGTAGAGTGTAACTCTTCTTACTTCCTCTTTTAGGTCGTGCCCCTCCTCCACAACAAACTCTGTCTGACCCCTTAATACCGAACAAACTGACATTTAGTTTGCCTCCAGACTGAAACAGGGAGGGACTACCTGAACTTGTCCAATAAGAAACGCTTGTTTTTCCTTTTCCGTGTCAAAACGCTTTGCTACGGTATGCACTAATGAATGCCACCCAGTTGATTGGTCCAGTACCTGTTGCACGCTGGAGTTGTCCAGGAAGGAGAGCAGGGATTGGCTATAGGAGCTGGAGGAGGTCTCATTGTTGACCACAGCCACCTGTATTTCTTTGGGGTCTCCTCCGATACACAGACACATCAGAGAGATCTGGATGACTGGCAGAAGGAACTGGAAACACAGGGACCTGGACAGATACCAGACACTGGGTCAAATACTATTGGAAATCTTTCATTTTCATTCTACTACTACTCCTCTTAGTCATCATCATCTGCCTCCTCCTCATCATCATCCTCATTATCATCCTCACCACCACCATCATTCAAATCTTTATCATCCTCATAAACACCATCACCCTTCATCATCACCACCACCACCAAAATCACTATCACCATCACTACCACCACCATCATCATCCTCACCCTGGCATTCTCTTCATCCGCACCGTGGTCTTGATAATCAGAGCTGCGATGTTCCTCCACTTTGGCATCACATGCCTGACTCGTACCTTCCAGTCCGCTACACACACACACACACACACACACACACACACACACACACACACACACACACACACACACACACACACACACACACACAGTTTAAGCAGCAATGTTCAGCAATGTTCAGCAGTGTTCGTCTACAGTGTAGTGTCCACACAACCCTACATTTACCTGAGTAAATACAGTGTAGTGTCCACACAACCCTACATTTACCTGAGTATATACAGTATAGTATCCATACATCCCTACATTTACCTGAGTATATACAGTATAGTGTCTATACAACCCTACATTTACCTGAGTATATACAGTAGTGTCCATTACAACCCTACATTTACCTGAGTATATACAGTGTAGTGTCCATACAACCCTACATTTACCTGAGTATATACAGCATAGTGTCCACACAACCCTACATTTACCTGAGTAAATACAGTGTAGTGTCCATACAACCCTACATTTACCTGAGTATATACAGTGTAGTGTCCATTACAACCCTACATTTACCTGAGTATATACAGTGTAGTGTCCATACAACCCTACATTTACCTGAGTATATACAGTGTAGTGTCCATACAACCCTACATTTACCTGAGTATATACAGTGTAGTGTCCATTACAACCCTACATTTACCTGAGTATATACAGTGTAGTGTCCATTACAACCCTACATTTACCTGAGTATATACAGTGTAGTCTCCATACAACCCTACATTTACCTGAGTATTTGGGCAGCTCTTCAACTGGTCCCGGCCCGACTCCCAGGATTGGTTGACTCTCGTCCCGGCCGCTCTCGAATGATTGGCTGCTCTCTAGGACCCCGCCCAGAGGGGAGGTGCTGTGTTTGGAGCCCACCTGGTCTGAGGTCTCACACAGCTGCAGGAAGGCTTTCTCCAGGGTCTGCAGTGGGTGGATGGGGCAGTAGAGGAGATAGACAACACAGTCAATTGAACACACAGATAACACAGTCAAGGGTTTATATGATCAGTGGTCAACACAGAAAGCAGTCAACACAGAAAGCAGTCAACACAGTCAGACGTCTCACATAGCTGTGGGAGTCTACAGTGGGTGGGTGGTAGGAGGCAATAGGGTCAATGTAGGGCTACTGTCAGCAGGACTGTTGTCTAGTGGTGATAAAGGGTTACTGTTGTCTAGCAGTGATAAAGGTTTACTGTTGTCTAGTGGTGACAAAGGGTTACTGTCAGCAGGACTGTTGTCTAGTGGTGATAAAGGGCTACTGTTGTCTAGTGGTGATAAAGGGTTACTGTTGTCTAGTGGTCATAAAGGGTTACTGTCAGCAGGACTGTTGTCTAGTGGTGATAAAGGGTTACTGTTGTCTAGTGGTGATAAAGGGTTACTGTTGTCTAGCAGTGATAAAGTGTTACTGTTGTCTAGTGGTGATAAAGTGTTACTGTTGTCTAGTGGTGATAAAGGGTTACTGTTAGCAGGACTGTTGTCTAGTGGTGATAAAGGCTTACTGTTGTCTAGTGGTGATAAAGGGTTACTGTCAGCAGGACTGTTGTCTAGTGGTGATAAAGGGTTACTGTCAGCAGGACTGTTGTCTAGTGGTGATAAAGGGTTACTGTTGTCTAGTGGTGATAAAGGGTTACTGTTGTCTAGTGGTGATAAAGGGTTACTGTTGTCTAGTGGTGATAAAGGGTTACTGTTGTCTAGTGGTGATAAAGGGTTACTGTTGTCTAGCAGTGATAAAGGGTTACTGTTGTCTAGTGGTGATAAAGGGTTACTGTTAGCAGGACTGTTGTCTAGTGGTGATAAAGGGTTACTGTTGTCTAGTGGTGATAAAGGGTTACTGTTGTCTAGTGGTGATAAAGGGTTACTGTTGTCTAGTGGTGATAAAGGGTTACTGTTAGCAGGACTGTTGTCTAGTGGTGATAAAGGGTTACTGTTGTCTAGTGGTGATAAAGGGTTACTGTTGTCTAGTGGTGATAAAGGGTTACTGTTAGCAGGACTGTTGTCTAGTGGTGATAAAGGGTTACTGTTAGCAGGACTGTTGTCTAGTGTTGATAAAGGGTTACTGTTGTCTAGTGGTGATAAATGGTTACTGTTGTCTAGTGGTGATAAAGGGTTACTGTCAGCAGGACTGTTGTCTAGTGGTGATAAAGGGTTACTGTTGTCTAGTGGTGATAAAGGGTTACTGTTGTCTAGTGGTGATAAAGGGTTACTGTTGTCTAGTGGTGATAAAGGTTTACTGTTGTCTAGTGGTGATAAAGGGTTACTGTTGTCTAGTGGTGATAAAGGGTTACTGTTGTCTAGTGGTGATAAAGGGTTACTGTTAGCAGGACTGTTGTCTAGTGGTGGTAAAGGGTTACTGTTGTCTAGTGGTGATAAAGGGCTACTGTTGTCTAGTGGTGATAAAGGGTTACTGTTGTCTAGTGGTGATAAAGGGTTACTGTTGTCTAGTGGTGATAAAGGGTTACTGTTGTCTAGTGGTGATAAAGGGTTACTGTTGTCTAGTGGTGATAAACGGTTACTGTTGTCTAGTGGTGATAAAGGGTTACTGTTGTCTAGTGGTGATAAAGGGTTACTGTTGTCTAGTGGTGATAAAGGGCTACTGTTGTCTAGTGGTGATACAGGGTTACTGTTAGCAGGACTGTTGTCTAGTGGTGATAAAGGGTTACTGTTAGCAGGACTGTTGTCTAGTGGTGATAAAGGGTTACTGTCAGCAGGACTGTTGTCTAGTTGTGATAAGGGTTACTGTTGTCTAGTGGTGATAAAGGGTTACTGTCAGCAGGACTGTTGTCTAGTGGTGATAAAGGGTTACTGTTAGCAGGACTGTTGTCTAGTGGTGATAAAGGGTTACTGTTGTCTAGTGGTGATAAAGGGTTACTGTTGTCTAGTGGTGATAAAGGGTTACTGTTGTCTAGTGGTGATAAAGGCTTACTGTTGTCTAGTGGTGATAAAGGGTTACTGTTGTCTAGTGGTGATAAAGGGTTACTGTTAGCAGGACTGTTGTCTAGTGGTGATAAAGGGTTACTGTTGTCTAGTGGTGATAAAGGGTTACTGTTGTCTAGTGGTGATAAAGGGTTACTGTTAGCAGGACTGTTGTCTAGTGGTGATAAAGGGTTACTGTTGTCTAGTGGTGATAAAGGGTTACTGTTGTCTAGTGGTGATAAAGGGTTACTGTTGTCTAGTGGTGATACAGGGTTACTGTTGTCTAGTGGTGATACAGGGTTACTGTTGTCTAGTGGTGATAAAGGGTTACTGTTAGCAGGACTGTTGTCTAGTGGTGATAAAGGGTTACTGTTGTCTAGTGGTGATAAAGGGCTACTGTTAGCAGGACTGTTGTCTAGTGGTGATAAAGGGTTACTGTTGTCTAGTGGTCATAAAGGGTTACTGTCAGCAGGACTGTTGTCTAGTGGTGATAAAGGGTTACTGTTGTCTAGTGGTGATAAAGGGTTACTGTTGTCTAGCAGTGATAAAGGGTTACTGTCAGCAGGACTGTTGTCTAGTGGTGATAAAGGGTTACTGTCAGCAGGACTGTTGTCTAGTGGTGATAAAGGGTTACTGTTGTCTAGTGGTGATAAAGGGCTACTGTTGTCTAGTGGTGATAAAGGGTTACTGTTGTCTAGTGGTGATAAAGAGTTACTGTTAGCAGGACTGTTGTCTAGTGGTGATAAAGGGCTACTGTTGTCTAGTGGTGATAAAGGGTTACTGTTGTCTAGTGGTGATAAAGGGTTACTGTTGTCTAGTGGTGATAAAGGGTTACTGTCAGCAGGACTGTTGTCTAGTGGTGATAAAGGGTTACTGTCAGCAGGACTGTTGTCTAGTGGTGATAAAGGGTTACTGTTGTCTAGTGGTGATAAAGGGTTACTGTTGTCTAGTGGTGATAAAGGGTTACTGTTGTCTAGTGGTGATAAAGGGTTACTGTTGTCTAGTGGTGATAAAGGGTTACTGTTGTCTAGCAGTGATAAAGGGTTACTGTTGTCTAGTGGTGATAAAGGGTTACTGTTAGCAGGACTGTTGTCTAGTGGTGATAAAGGGTTACTGTTGTCTAGTGGTGATAAAGGGTTACTGTTGTCTAGTGGTGATAAAGGGTTACTGTTGTCTAGTGGTGATAAAAGGGTTACTGTTAGCAGGACTGTTGTCTAGTGGTGATAAAGGGTTACTGTTGTCTAGTGGTGATAAAGGGTTACTGTTGTCTAGTGGTGATAAAGGGTTACTGTTAGCAGGACTGTTGTCTAGTGGTGATAAAGGGTTACTGTTAGCAGGACTGTTGTCTAGTGTTGATAAAGGGTTACTGTTGTCTAGTGGTGATAAATGGTTACTGTTGTCTAGTGGTGATAAAGGGTTACTGTCAGCAGGACTGTTGTCTAGTGGTGATAAAGGGTTACTGTTGTCTAGTGGTGATAAAGGGTTACTGTTGTCTAGTGGTGATAAAGGGTTACTGTTGTCTAGTGGTGATAAAGGTTTACTGTTGTCTAGTGGTGATAAAGGGTTACTGTTGTCTAGTGGTGATAAAGGGTTACTGTTGTCTAGTGGTGATAAAGGGTTACTGTTAGCAGGACTGTTGTCTAGTGGTGGTAAAGGGTTACTGTTGTCTAGTGGTGATAAAGGGCTACTGTTGTCTAGTGGTGATAAAGGGTTACTGTTGTCTAGTGGTGATAAAGGGTTACTGTTGTCTAGTGGTGATAAAGGGTTACTGTTGTCTAGTGGTGATAAAGGGTTACTGTTGTCTAGTGGTGATAAACGGTTACTGTTGTCTAGTGGTGATAAAGGGTTACTGTTGTCTAGTGGTGATAAAGGGTTACTGTTGTCTAGTGGTGATAAAGGGCTACTGTTGTCTAGTGGTGATACAGGGTTACTGTTAGCAGGACTGTTGTCTAGTGGTGATAAAGGGTTACTGTTAGCAGGACTGTTGTCTAGTGGTGATAAAGGGTTACTGTTGTCTAGTGGTGATAAAGGGCTACTGTTAGCAGGACTGTTGTCTAGTGGTGATAAAGGGTTACTGTTGTCTAGTGGTCATAAAGGGTTACTGTCAGCAGGACTGTTGTCTAGTGGTGATAAAGGGTTACTGTTGTCTAGTGGTGATAAAGGGTTACTGTTGTCTAGCAGTGATAAAGGGTTACTGTCAGCAGGACTGTTGTCTAGTGGTGATAAAGGGTTACTGTCAGCAGGACTGTTGTCTAGTGGTGATAAAGGGTTACTGTTGTCTAGTGGTGATAAAGGGCTACTGTTGTCTAGTGGTGATAAAGGGTTACTGTTGTCTAGTGGTGATAAAGAGTTACTGTTAGCAGGACTGTTGTCTAGTGGTGATAAAGGGCTACTGTTGTCTAGTGGTGATAAAGGGTTACTGTTGTCTAGTGGTGATAAAGGGTTACTGTTGTCTAGTGGTGATAAAGGGTTACTGTCAGCAGGACTGTTGTCTAGTGGTGATAAAGGGTTACTGTCAGCAGGACTGTTGTCTAGTGGTGATAAAGGGTTACTGTTGTCTAGTGGTGATAAAGGGTTACTGTTGTCTAGTGGTGATAAAGGGTTACTGTTGTCTAGTGGTGATAAAGGGTTACTGTTGTCTAGTGGTGATAAAGGGTTACTGTTGTCTAGCAGTGATAAAGGGTTACTGTTGTCTAGTGGTGATAAAGGGTTACTGTTAGCAGGACTGTTGTCTAGTGGTGATAAAGGGTTACTGTTGTCTAGTGGTGATAAAGGGTTACTGTTGTCTAGTGGTGATAAAGGGTTACTGTTGTCTAGTGGTGATAAAAGGGTTACTGTTAGCAGGACTGTTGTCTAGTGGTGATAAAGGGTTACTGTTGTCTAGTGGTGATAAAGGGTTACTGTTGTCTAGTGGTGATAAAGGGTTACTGTTAGCAGGACTGTTGTCTAGTGGTGATAAAGGGTTACTGTTAGCAGGACTGTTGTCTAGTGTTGATAAAGGGTTACTGTTGTCTAGTGGTGATAAATGGTTACTGTTGTCTAGTGGTGATAAAGGGTTACTGTCAGCAGGACTGTTGTCTAGTGGTGATAAAGGGTTACTGTTGTCTAGTGGTGATAAAGGGTTACTGTTGTCTAGTGGTGATAAAGGGTTACTGTTGTCTAGTGGTGATAAAGGTTTACTGTTGTCTAGTGGTGATAAAGGGTTACTGTTGTCTAGTGGTGATAAAGGGTTACTGTTGTCTAGTGGTGATAAAGGGTTACTGTTAGCAGGACTGTTGTCTAGTGGTGGTAAAGGGTTACTGTTGTCTAGTGGTGATAAAGGGCTACTGTTGTCTAGTGGTGATAAAGGGTTACTGTTGTCTAGTGGTGATAAAGGGTTACTGTTGTCTAGTGGTGATAAAGGGTTACTGTTGTCTAGTGGTGATAAAGGGTTACTGTTGTCTAGTGGTGATAAACGGTTACTGTTGTCTAGTGGTGATAAAGGGTTACTGTTGTCTAGTGGTGATAAAGGGTTACTGTTGTCTAGTGGTGATAAAGGGCTACTGTTGTCTAGTGGTGATACAGGGTTACTGTTAGCAGGACTGTTGTCTAGTGGTGATAAAGGGTTACTGTTAGCAGGACTGTTGTCTAGTGGTGATAAAGGGTTACTGTCAGCAGGACTGTTGTCTAGTTGTGATAAGGGTTACTGTTGTCTAGTGGTGATAAAGGGTTACTGTCAGCAGGACTGTTGTCTAGTGGTGATAAAGGGTTACTGTTAGCAGGACTGTTGTCTAGTGGTGATAAAGGGTTACTGTTGTCTAGTGGTGATAAAGGGTTACTGTTGTCTAGTGGTGATAAAGGGTTACTGTTGTCTAGTGGTGATAAAGGCTTACTGTTGTCTAGTGGTGATAAAGGGTTACTGTTGTCTAGTGGTGATAAAGGGTTACTGTTAGCAGGACTGTTGTCTAGTGGTGATAAAGGGTTACTGTTGTCTAGTGGTGATAAAGGGTTACTGTTGTCTAGTGGTGATAAAGGGTTACTGTTAGCAGGACTGTTGTCTAGTGGTGATAAAGGGTTACTGTTGTCTAGTGGTGATAAAGGGTTACTGTTGTCTAGTGGTGATAAAGGGTTACTGTTGTCTAGTGGTGATACAGGGTTACTGTTGTCTAGTGGTGATACAGGGTTACTGTTGTCTAGTGGTGATAAAGGGTTACTGTTAGCAGGACTGTTGTCTAGTGGTGATAAAGGGTTACTGTTGTCTAGTGGTGATAAAGGGCTACTGTTAGCAGGACTGTTGTCTAGTGGTGATAAAGGGTTACTGTTGTCTAGTGGTCATAAAGGGTTACTGTCAGCAGGACTGTTGTCTAGTGGTGATAAAGGGTTACTGTTGTCTAGTGGTGATAAAGGGTTACTGTTGTCTAGTGGTGATAAAGGGTTACTGTTGTCTAGCAGTGATAAAGGGTTACTGTCAGCAGGACTGTTGTCTAGTGGTGATAAAGGGTTACTGTCAGCAGGACTGTTGTCTAGTGGTGATAAAGGGTTACTGTTGTCTAGTGGTGATAAAGGGCTACTGTTGTCTAGTGGTGATAAAGGGTTACTGTTGTCTAGTGGTGATAAAGAGTTACTGTTAGCAGGACTGTTGTCTAGTGGTGATAAAGGGCTACTGTTGTCTAGTGGTGATAAAGGGTTACTGTTGTCTAGTGGTGATAAAGGGTTACTGTTGTCTAGTGGTGATAAAGGGTTACTGTTGTCTAGTGGTGATAAAGGGTTACTGTCAGCAGGACTGTTGTCTAGTGGTGATAAAGGGTTACTGTTAGCAGGACTGTTGTCTAGTGGTGATAAAGGGTTACTGTCAGCAGGACTGTTGTCTAGTGGTGATAAGAGTTACTGTTGTCTAGTGGTGATAAAGGGTTACTGTCAGCAGGACTGTTGTCTAGTGGTGATAAAGGGTTACTGTTAGCAGGACTGTTGTCTAGTGGTGATAAAGGGTTACTGTTGTCTAGTGGTGATAAAGGGTTACTGTTGTCTAGTGGTGATAAAGGGTTACTGTTGTCTAGTGGTGATAAAGGCTTACTGTTGTCTAGTGGTGATAAAGGGTTACTGTTGTCTAGTGGTGATAAAGGGTTACTGTTAGCAGGACTGTTGTCTAGTGGTGATAAAGGGTTACTGTTGTCTAGTGGTGATAAAGGGTTACTGTTGTCTAGTGGTGATAAAGGGTTACTGTTAGCAGGACTGTTGTCTAGTGGTGATAAAGGGTTACTGTTGTCTAGTGGTGATAAAGGGTTACTGTTGTCTAGTGGTGATAAAGGGTTACTGTTGTCTAGTGGTGATACAGGGTTACTGTTGTCTAGTGGTGATACAGGGTTACTGTTGTCTAGTGGTGATAAAGGGTTACTGTTAGCAGGACTGTTGTCTAGTGGTGATAAAGGGTTACTGTTGTCTAGTGGTGATAAAGGGCTACTGTTAGCAGGACTGTTGTCTAGTGGTGATAAAGGGTTACTGTTGTCTAGTGGTGATAAAGGGTTACTGTCAGCAGGACTGTTGTCTAGTGGTGATAAAGGGTTACTGTTGTCTAGTGGTGATAAAGGGTTACTGTTGTCTAGTGGTGATAAAGGGTTACTGTTGTCTATCAGTGATAAAGGGTTACTGTCAGCAGGACTGTTGTCTAGTGGTGATAAAGGGTTACTGTCAGCAGGACTGTTGTCTAGTGGTGATAAAGGGTTACTGTTGTCTAGTGGTGATAAAGGGCTACTGTTGTCTAGTGGTGATAAAGGGTTACTGTTGTCTAGTGGTGATAAAGAGTTACTGTTAGCAGGACTGTTGTCTAGTGGTGATAAAGGGCTACTGTTGTCTAGTGGTGATAAAGGGTTACTGTTGTCTAGTGGTGATAAAGGGTTACTGTTGTCTAGTGGTGATAAAGGGTTACTGTCAGCAGGACTGTTGTCTAGTGGTGATAAAGGGTTACTGTCAGCAGGACTGTTGTCTAGTGGTGATAAAGGGTTACTGTCAGCAGGACTGTTGTCTAGTGGTGATAAAGGGTTACTGTTAGCAGGACTGTTGTCTAGTGGTGATAAAGGGTTACTGTTGTCTAGTGGTGATAAAGGGTTACTGTTGTCCAGTGGTCATAAAGGGTTACTGTTGTCTAGTGGTGATAAAGGCTTACTGTTGTCTAGTGGTGATAAAGGGTTACTGTTGTCTAGTGGTGATAAAGGGTTACTGTTAGCAGGACTGATGTCTAGTGGTGATAAAGGGTTACTGTTGTCTAGTGTTGACAAAGGGTTACTGTTGTCTAGTGGTGATAAAGGGTTACTGTTAGCAGGACTGTTGTCTAGTGGTGATAAAGGGTTACTGTTGTCTAGTGGTGATAAAGGGTTACTGTTGTCTAGTGGTGATAAAGGGTTACTGTTGTCTAGTGGTGATAAAGGGTTACTGTTGTCTAGTGGTGATATAGGGTTACTGTTGTCTAGTGGTGATACAGGGTTACTGTTGTCTAGTGGTGATAAAGGGTTACTGTTAGCAGGACTGTTGTCTAGTGGTGATAAAGGGTTACTGTTGTCTAGTGGTGATAAAGGGCTACTGTTAGCAGGACTGTTGTCTAGTGGTGATAAAGGGTTACTGTCAGCAGGACTGTTGTCTAGTGGTGATAAAGGGTTACTGTTGTCTAGTGGTGATAAAGGGTTACTGTTGTCTAGTGGTGATAAAGGGCTACTGTTGTCTAGCAGTGATAAAGGGTTACTGTTGTCTAGTGGTGATAAAGGGTTACTGTCAGCAGGACTGTTGTCTAGTGGTGATAAAGGGCTACTGTTGTCTAGTGGTGATAAAGGGTTACTGTTGTCTAGTGGTGATAAAGGGTTACTGTTGTCTAGTGGTGATAAAGGTTTACTGTTGTCTAGTGGTGATAAAGGGTTACTGTTGTCTAGTGGTGATAAAGGGTTACTGTTAGCAGGACTGATGTCTAGTGGTGATAAAGGGTTACTGTTGTCTAGTGGTGATAAAGGGTTACTGTTGTCTAGTGGTGATAAAGGGTTACTGTTAGCAGGACTGTTCTCTAGTGGTGATAAAGGGTTACTGTTGTCTAGTGGTGATAAAGGGTTACTGTTGTCTAGTGGTGATAAAGGGTTACTGTTGTCTAGTGGTGATAAAGGGTTACTGTTGTCTAGTGGTGATATAGGGTTACTGTTGTCTAGTGGTGATACAGGGTTACTGTTGTCTAGTGGTGATAAAGGGTTACTGTTAGCAGGACTGATGTCTAGTGGTGATAAAGGGTTACTGTTGTCTAGTGGTGATAAAGGGTTACTGTTGTCTAGTGGTGATAAAGGGTTACTGTTAGCAGGACTGTTCTCTAGTGGTGATAAAGGGTTACTGTTGTCTAGTGGTGATAAAGGGTTACTGTTGTCTAGTGGTGATAAAGGGTTACTGTTGTCTAGTGGTGATAAAGGGTTACTGTTGTCTAGTGGTGATATAGGGTTACTGTTGTCTAGTGGTGATACAGGGTTACTGTTGTCTAGTGGTGATAAAGGGTTACTGTTAGCAGGACTGTTGTCTAGTGGTGATAAAGGGTTACTGTTGTCTAGTGGTGATAAAGGGCTACTGTTAGCAGGACTGTTGTCTAGTGGTGATAAAGGGTTACTGTCAGCAGGACTGTTGTCTAGTGGTGATAAAGGGTTACTGTTGTCTAGTGGTGATAAAGGGTTACTGTTGTCTAGTGGTGATAAAGGCTTACTGTTGTCTAGCAGTGATAAAGGGTTACTGTTGTCTAGTGGTGATAAAGGGTTACTGTCAGCAGGACTGTTGTCTAGTGGTGATAAAGGGCTACTGTTGTCTAGTGGTGATAAAGGGTTACTGTTGTCTAGTGGTGATAAAGGGTTACTGTTGTCTAGTGGTGATAAAGGGTTACTGTCAGCAGGACTGTTGTCTAGTGGTGATAAAGGGTTACTGTTGTCTAGTGGTGATAAAGGGTTACTGTTGTCTAGTGGTGATAAAGGGTTACTGTCAGCAGGACTGTTGTCTAGTGGTGATAAAGGGTTACTGTTGTCTAGTGGTTATAAAGGGTTACTGTTGTCTAGTGGTGATAAAGGGTTACTGTCAGCAGGACTGTTGTCTAGTGGTGATAAAGGGCTACTGTTGTCTAGTGGTGATAAAGGGTTACTGTTGTCTAGTGGTGATAAAGGGTTACTGTTGTCTAGTGGTGATAAAGGTTTACTGTTGTCTAGTGGTGATAAAGGGTTACTGTTGTCTAGTGGTGATAAAGGGTTACTGTTAGCAGGACTGATGTCTAGTGGTGATAAAGGGTTACTGTTGTCTAGTGGTGATAAAGGGTTACTGTTGTCTAGTGGTGATAAAGGGTTACTGTTAGCAGGACTGTTCTCTAGTGGTGATAAAGGGTTACTGTTGTCTAGTGGTGATAAAGGGTTACTGTTGTCTAGTGGTGATAAAGGGTTACTGTTGTCTAGTGGTGATAAAGGGTTACTGTTAGCAGGACTGTTCTCTAGTGGTGATAAAGGGTTACTGTTGTCTAGTGGTGATAAAGGGTTACTGTTGTCTAGTGGTGATAAAGGGTTACTGTTGTCTAGTGGTGATAAAGGGTTACTGTTGTCTAGTGGTGATATAGGGTTACTGTTGTCTAGTGGTGATACAGGGTTACTGTTGTCTAGTGGTGATAAAGGGTTACTGTTAGCAGGACTGATGTCTAGTGGTGATAAAGGGTTACTGTTGTCTAGTGGTGATAAAGGGTTACTGTTGTCTAGTGGTGATAAAGGGTTACTGTTAGCAGGACTGTTCTCTAGTGGTGATAAAGGGTTACTGTTGTCTAGTGGTGATAAAGGGTTACTGTTGTCTAGTGGTGATAAAGGGTTACTGTTGTCTAGTGGTGATAAAGGGTTACTGTTGTCTAGTGGTGATATAGGGTTACTGTTGTCTAGTGGTGATACAGGGTTACTGTTGTCTAGTGGTGATAAAGGGTTACTGTTAGCAGGACTGTTGTCTAGTGGTGATAAAGGGTTACTGTTGTCTAGTGGTGATAAAGGGCTACTGTTAGCAGGACTGTTGTCTAGTGGTGATAAAGGGTTACTGTCAGCAGGACTGTTGTCTAGTGGTGATAAAGGGTTACTGTTGTCTAGTGGTGATAAAGGGTTACTGTTGTCTAGTGGTGATAAAGGCTTACTGTTGTCTAGCAGTGATAAAGGGTTACTGTTGTCTAGTGGTGATAAAGGGTTACTGTCAGCAGGACTGTTGTCTAGTGGTGATAAAGGGCTACTGTTGTCTAGTGGTGATAAAGGGTTACTGTTGTCTAGTGGTGATAAAGGGTTACTGTTGTCTAGTGGTGATAAAGGGTTACTGTCAGCAGGACTGTTGTCTAGTGGTGATAAAGGGTTACTGTTGTCTAGTGGTGATAAAGGGTTACTGTTGTCTAGTGGTGATAAAGGGTTACTGTCAGCAGGACTGTTGTCTAGTGGTGATAAAGGGTTACTGTTGTCTAGTGGTTATAAAGGGTTACTGTTGTCTAGTGGTAATAAAGGGTTACTGTTGTCTAGTGGTGATAAAGGGTTACTGTTAGCAGACCGAAAAAATAAACTGGACACAAAGGCAACAGTCAAGAGTTTAAATGGAAAGTCATCAACACTGTTTGGGGTCAACACTGTTAGTCGTCACCATCGTTAACATTTCACAAAGCTAACAACCCCATTAGCCAACAAAAATGCTAGACTTCAACACTGATAGATGTCAATTCTATTAGTAGTCCTCTCCGTCTGTAGTCCACTCTGTCAGCAGTCCACTCTGTCAGCAGTCCACTCTGTCAGCAGTCCACTCTGTCAGTAGTCCACTCCGTCAGCAGTCCACTCCGTCCGTCAGCAGTCCACTCTGTCAGCAGTCCATTCTGTCAGCAGTCCACTCCGTCAGTAGTCCACTCCGTCAGCAGTCCACTCTGTCAGTAGTCCACTCAGTCAGCAGTCCACTCCGTCAGCAGTCCACTCTGTCAGCAGTCCACTCCGTCAGCAGTCCACTCCGTCAGCAGTCCACTCCGTCAGCAGTCCACTCTGTCAGCAGTCCACTCCGTCAGCAGTCCACTCCGTCAGCAGTCCACTCTGTCAGCAGTCCAATCTGTCAGCAGTCCACTCCGTCAGTAATCCACTCCGTCAGCAGTCCACACCGTCAGCAGTCCACTCTGTCAGCAGTCCACTCCGTCAGTAGTCCACTCCGTCAGTAGTCCACTCCGTCAGCAGTCCACTCTGTCAGCAGTCCACTCTGTCAGCAGTCCACTCTGTCAGCAGTCCACTCTGTCAGCAGTCCACTCCGTCCACCCCGTCAGCAGTCCACTCTGTCAGTAGTCCACTCCGTCAGCAGTCCACTCTGTCAGCAGTCCACTCTGTCAGTAGTCCACTCCGTCAGTAGTCGACTCCGTCAGCAGTCCACTATGTCAGCAGTCCACTCCGTCAGTAGTCCACTCCGTCAGCAGTCCACTCCGTCCACCCCGTCAGCAGTCCACCCCGTCAGCAGTCCACTCTGTCAGCAGTCCACTCCGTCAGCAGTCAACTCTGTTAGCAGTCCACTCCGTCCACCCCATCAGCAGTCCACCCCGTCAGCAGTCCACTCTGTCAGTAGTCCACTCTGTCAGCAGTCAACTCTGTCAGCAGTCCACTCTGTCAGCAGTCCACTTTGTCAGCAGTCCACTCTGTCAGCAGTCCACTCCGTCAGCAGTCCACTCCGTCAGCAGTCAACTCTGTCAGCAGTCCACTCCGTCCACCCCGTCAGCAGTCCACTCCGTCCACCCCGTCAGCAGTCCACTCTTTCAGTAGTCCACTCCGTCAGCAGTGCACTCCGTCAGCAGTCCACTCTGTCAGTAGTCCACTCTGTCAGCAGTCCACCCCGTCAGCAGTCAACTCTGTCAGTGGTCCACTCTGTCAGCAGTCCACCCCGTCAGTAGTCCACTCCGTCAGTAGTCCACTCCGTCAGTAGTCTACTCTGTCAGCAGTCCACCCCGTCAGTAGTCCACTCCGTCAGCAGTCTACTCCGTCAGCAGTCCACTCCGTCAGCAGTCCACTCCGTCAGCAGTCTACTCCGTCAGCAGTCCACTCCGTCAGCAGTCCACTCCGTCAGCAGTCCACTCCGTCAGCAGTTCACTCCGTCAGTAGTCCACTCCGTCAGTAGTCCACTCTGTCAGTAGTCCACTCCGTCAGCAGTCCACTCCGTCAGCAGTCCACTCCGTCAGCAGTCCACTCCGTCAGCAGTCTACTCCGTCAGCGGTCTACTCTGTCAGTGGTCCACTCTGTCAGCAGTCCACCCCGTCAGCAGTCCACTCCGTCAGCAGTCCACTCCGTCAGCAGTCCACTCCGTCAGCAGTCCACTCCGTCAGCAGTCCACTCTGTCAGCAGTCCACTCCGTCAGCGGTCCACTCTGTCAGTGGTCCACTCTGTCAGCAGTCCACCCCGTCAGTAGTCCACTCCGTCAGCAGTCCACCCCGTCAGTAGTCTACTCCGTCAGCAGTCCACTCCGTCAGCAGTCCACTCCGTCAGCAGTCCACTCCGTCAGCAGTCCACTCCGTCAGCAGTCCACTCCGTCAGCAGTCTACTCCGTCAGCCGTCCACTCCGTCAGCAGTCCACTCCGTCAGCAGTCTACTCTGTCAGCAGTCCACTCTGTCAGCAGTCCACTCTGTCAGCAGTCCACTCCGTCAGCAGTCCACTCCGTCAGTAGTCCACTCTGTCAGTAGTCCACTCCGTCAGCAGTCTACTCCGTCAGCAGTCCACCCCGTCAGCAGTCCACTCCGTCAGCAGTCCACTCCGTCAGTAGTCCACTCTGTCAGCAGTCCACTCCGTCAGCAGTCTACTCCGTCAGCAGTCCACTCCGTCAGCAGTCCACTCCGTCAGCAGTCCACTCCGTCAGCAGTCCACTCTGTCAGCAGTCCACTCCGTCAGCAGTCCACTCCGTCAGCAGTCCACACTGTCAGCAGTCCACACTGTCAGCAGTCCACTCTGTCAGCAGTCCACTCTGTCAGCAGTCCACTCTGTCAGCAGTCCACCCCGTCAGCAGTCCACCCTGTCAGCAGTCCACTCTGTCAGCAGTCCACTCCGTCAGCAGTCCACTCTGTCAGCAGTCCACTCCGTCAGCAGTCTACTCTGTCAGTAGTCTACTCCGTCAGCAGTCCACTCTGTCAGCAGTCCACTCCGTCAGCAGTCCACTCTGTCAGCAGTCCACTCTGTCAGTAGTCTACTCCGTCAGCAGTCCACTCTGTCAGCAGTCCACCCCGTCAGCAGTCCACTCTGTCAGCAGTCTACTCTGTCAGCAGTCCACTCCGTCAGCAGTCCACTCTGTCAGCAGTCCACTCTGTCAGCAGTCCACTCCGTCAGCAGTCCACTCCGTCAGCAGTCCACTCTGTCAGCAGTCTACTCTGTCAGTAGTCTACTCTGTCAGCAGTCCACTCCGTCAGTAGTCCACTCCGTCAGTAGTCCACTCTGTCAGCAGTCCACTCTGTCAGTAGGGTACTCACAGGTGCATTGTGCTGTTTCATCATGGTTTCTGGATGTCCCTCGGCCAACAGTCGGCCATTCCTCATCAGACCCACCTGGAGAGATAGAAAACAGCAGGGTTATTTACAACGGAGTTGAGGAAGGAGGATGTGAGGAATCAAGGAAAGATTAAGAAAGAGCCTTAGTCATGAATGTTCCTGTAGGACAGATCTTAGTGTGACAGGAGAGATATCTGCTCATGGTATAATTACATCACTAACGTCAGGTGGTGAAGGCTCAGGCCCAGTCATCATGTCACCTATGTCCTTGTCCTTGTTGGTTTTCTCTCTCTGTGAACACTGGAGCCTTGTAGCTACTGATAGAGGGGCCTGATTCAGTAGTTGGAATCAATAGTTGGAATCATATCCAATATTGTGAAAAAGTCACCACATTGGGTGATACATAACTTTCTCACTGTAAACTGAATAAAGAAATGATTAAAATAGTGGCTAGAGAGTAGCTATCCTCTATCAATCTCCCATCCCCTTCCAGTTGTATATCTCCCTTAAATGTGTCTTTCCTGTTAAACTGTCTGTTTTTCCAAATCACCTTTCACCTCATTTATGAAGAAGTTGTCTGTTGATTGTCTTAGCTGGAGATGACCTTGTAGCTGGAGATGACCTTGTTTCTCAGCTCTCTGAACAGATTTCTGTCCACATGTTTTTAGTGATTTCTTCCTTTCTATTAGACCCTGATTTTACCACAGTCTGTCATCTAACCAAGGTAGGGTATTCTTTCTCTTACATGTTATTGTCTTAGTATAGTTTTATTTTTAAGTTAATGAGCGTCGTTGTTACCTCACAAGTATTTCAATTGAAACTCTGTTTTGTAAGCTTTCTTGCAATCACGGTTAAATTACGATCTGATCTCAGTTATCAATAGTTTGATTATTCTCTCCGGGTTATTAGAAAGTATTAGGTCTAATTAGGTATTTGTTGATGTTGTTATCTGCATTGGGCCATTGACAAACTGATGACCAACAAGGTGTTTATAATGAAGCCATGAGTTCTTATGGATGAATATAACACAGAGGTAGAACTGTAGAGTAGAACACAGAGGTAGAACTGTAGAGTAGAACACAGAGGTAGAACTGTAGACTAGAACACAGAGGTAGAACTGTAGAGTAGAACACAGAGGTAGAACTGTAGAGTAGAACACAGTGGTAGAACTGTAGACTAGAACACAGAGGTAGTACTGTAGACTAGAACACAGAGGTAGTACTGTAGACTAGAACACAGAGGTAGAACTGTAGAGTAGAACACAGAGGTAGAACTGTAGAGTAGAACACAGAGGTAGAACTGTAGACTAGAACACAGAGGTAGTACTGTAGACTAGAACACAGAGGTAGAACTGTAGAGTAGAACACAGAGGTAGAACTGTAGAGTAGAACACAGAAGTAGAACTGGAGAGTAGAACACACTGTGGTGATAGATTGTGCCCTAAATCAGGTCTGAATACATTACACAGGTGGTACAAGGACCCCCTGTCCCAAATGGCACCCTATTCCCTATATAGTGCACTACTTTTAACCTGAGCCCTATGGGTCCTGGTAGAAAGTAGTGCACTATAATAATAATAATAATGATATGGTGCCATTTGGAACATAGAGAGTCTTATCAGTGTGTTTCCATCAGATCTGTGTTGAGTGTGAGAAGCTAAATGCAGAATACAGTACTATGCACTTCACACTACTTTCACTTCTGCCTTAGTGGTTCTGCAGGACAATGGAACTGGCTACAATAGAGAAGTGAGAACTGATCCATCTCTCTGGATAACAACATCTGCTAAATTACTCAGATGTAAATGTCTGTCTCGTGATAATAGGTCAGAGGGAATACAGTAGGCAGAAGTTGTCTAAATGTCTGTCTCGTGATAATAGGGCAGATGGAATTCAGTAGGCAGAAGTTGTCTAAATGTCTGTCTTGTAGGTCAGAGGGAATACAGTAGGCAGAAGTTGTCTAAATGTCTGTCTCGTGGTAATAGGTCAGAGGGGATGGAATACAGTAGGCAGAAGTTGTCTAAATGTCTGTCTCGTGGTAATAGGTCAGAGGGAATACAGTAGGCAGAAGTTGTCTAAATGTCTGTCTCGTGGTAATAGGTCAGAGGGAATACAGTAGGCAGAAGTTGTCTAAATATCTGTCTCGTGGTAATAGGTTAGAGGGAATGGAATACAGTAGGCAGAAGTTGTCTAAATGTCTGTCTCGTGGTAATAGGTCAGAGGGAATACAGTAGGCAGAAGTTGTCTAAATATCTGTCTCGTGGTAATAGGTCAGAGGGAATACAGTAGGCAGAAGTTGTCTAAATATCTGTCTCGTGGTAATAGGTCAGAGGGAATACAGTAGGCAGAAGTTGTCTAAATGTCTGTCTCGTGGTAATAGGTCAGAGGGGATGGAGAGTACAGTAGGCAGAAGTTGTCTAAATATCTGTCTCGTGGTAATAGGTCAGAGGGGATGGAATACAGTAGGCAGAAGTTGTCTAAATATCTGTCTCGTGGTAATAGGTTAGAGGGAATGGAATACAGTAGGCAGAAGTTGTCTAAATGTCTGTCTCGTGGTAATAGGTCAGAGGGAATACAGTAGGCAGAAGTTGTCTAAATATCTGTCTCGTGGTAATAGGTCAGAGGGAATACAGTAGGCAGAAGATGTCTAAATGTCTGTCTCGTGGTAATAGGTCAGAGGGAATACAGTAGGCAGAAGTTGTCTAAATATCTGTCTCGTGGTAATAGGTTAGAGGGAATGGAATACAGTAGGCAGAAGTTGTCTAAATGTCTGTCTTGTGGTAATAGGTCAGAGGGAATACAGTAGGCAGAAGTTGTCTAAATATCTGTCTCGTGGTAATAGGTCAGAGGGAATACAGTAGGCAGAAGTTGTCTAAATATCTGTCTCGTGGTAATAGGTCAGAGGGAATACAGTAGGCAGAAGTTGTCTAAATGTCTGTCTCGTGGTAATAGGTCAGAGGGGATGGAGAGTACAGTAGGCAGAAGTTGTCTAAATATCTGTCTCGTGGTAATAGGTCAGAGGGGATGGAATACAGTAGGCAGAAGTTGTCTAAATATCTGTCTCGTGGTAATAGGTTAGAGGGAATGGAATACAGTAGGCAGAAGTTGTCTAAATGTCTGTCTCGTGGTAATAGGTCAGAGGGAATACAGTAGGCAGAAGTTGTCTAAATATCTGTCTCGTGGTAATAGGTCCGAGGGGATGGAATACAGTAGGCAGAAGTTGTCTAAATATCTGTCTCGTGGTAATAGGTCAGAGGGAATACAGTAGGCAGAAGTTGTCTAAATATCTGTCTCGTGGTAATAGGTCAGAGGGGATGGAATACAGTAGGCAGAAGTTGTCTAAATATCTGTCTCGTGGTAATAGGTCAGAGGGAATACAGTAGGCAGAAGTTGTCTAAATGTCTGTCTCGTGGTAATAGGTCAGAGGGAATACAGTAGGCAGAAGTTGTCTAAATGTCTGTCTCGTGGTAATAGGTCAGAGGGAATACAGTAGGCAGAAGTTGTCTAAATGTCTGTCTCGTGGTAATAGGTCAGAGGGAATACAGTAGGCAGAAGTTGTCTAAATATCTGTCTCGTGGTAATAGGTCAGAGGGAATACAGTAGGCAGAAGTTGTCTAAATGTCTGTCTCGTGGTAATAGGTCAGAGGGAATACAGTAGGCAGAAGTTGTCTAAATGTCTGTCTCGTGGTAATAGGTCAGAGGGAATACAGTAGGCAGAAGTTGTCTAAATGTCTGTCTCGTGGTAATAGGTCAGAGGGGATGGAGAGTACAGTAGGCAGAAGTTGTCTAAATATCTGTCTCGTGGTAATAGGTCAGAGGGAATACAGTAGGCAGAAGTTGTCTAAATATCTGTCTTGTGGTAATAGGTCAGAGGGGAGGGAATACAGTAGGCAGAAGTTGTCTAAATATCTGTCTCGTGGTAATAGGTCAGAGGGAATACAGTAGGCAGAAGTTGTCTAAATGTATGTCTTGTGGTAATAGGTCAGAGGGAATACAGTAGGCAGAAGTTGTCTAAATATCTGTCTTGTGGTAATAGGTCAGAGGGGACGGAATACAGTAGGCAGAAGTTGTCTAAATATCTGTCTCGTGGTAATAGGTCAGAGGGAATACAGTAGGCAGAAGTTGTCTAAATGTATGTCTTGTGGTAATAGGTCAGAGGGAATACAGTAGGCAGAAGTTGTCTAAATGTATGTCTTGTGGTAATAGGTCAGAGGGAATACAGTAGGCAGAAGTTGTCTAAATATCTGTCTCGTGGTAATAGGTCAGAGGGAATACAGTAGGCAGAAGTTGTCTAAATGTATGTCTTGTGGTAATAGGTCAGAGGGGAGGGAATACAGTAGGCAGAAGTTGTCTAAATATCTGTCTTGTGGTAATAGGTCAGAGGGAATACAGTAGGCAGAAGTTGTCTAAATATCTGTCTCGTGGTAATAGGTCAGAGGGAATTCAGTAGGCAGAAGTTGTCTAAATATCTGTCTCGTGGTAATACGTCAGAGGGAATACAGTAGGCAGAAGTTGTCTAAATATCTGTCTTGTGGTAATAGGTCAGAGGGGAGGGAATACAGTAGGCAGAAGTTGTCTAAATATCTGTCTTGTGGTAATAGGTCAGAGGGAATACAGTAGGCAGAAGTTGTCTAAATATCTGTCTCGTGGTAATAGGTCAGAGGGAATTCAGTAGGCAGAAGTTGTCTAAATATCTGTCTCGTGGTAATAGGTCAGAGGGAATTCAGTAGGCAGAAGTTGTCTAAATATCTGTCTCGTGGTAATAGGTCAGAGGGAATACAGTAGGCAGAAGTTGTCTAAATATCTGTCTCGTGGTAATAGGTCAGAGGGAATACAGTAGGCAGAAGTTGTCTAAATATCTGTCTCGTGGTAATAGGTCAGAGGGGAGGGAATACAGTAGGCAGAAGTTGTCTAAATATCTGTCTCGTGGTAATAGGTCAGAGGGAATACAGTAGGCAGAAGTTGTCTAAATATCTGTCTCGTGGTAATAGGTCAGAGGGAATACAGTAGGCAGAAGTTGTCTAAATATCTGTCTTGTGGTAATAGGTCAGAGGGAATACAGTAGGCAGAAGTTGTCTAAATATCTGTCTCGTGGTAATAGGTCAGAGGGGATGGAGAGTACAGTAGGCAGAAGTTGTCTAAATATCTGTCTCGTGGTAATAGGTCAGAGGGAATACAGTAGGCAGAAGTTGTCTAAATGTCTGTCTCGTGGTAATAGGTCAGAGGGAATACAGTAGGCAGAAGTTGTCTAAATATCTGTCTCGTGGTAATAGGTCAGAGGGAATACAGTAGGCAGAAGTTGTCTAAATATCTGTCTCGTGGTAATAGGTCAGAGGGAATACAGTAGGCAGAAGTTGTCTAAATATCTGTCTCGTGGTAATAGGTCAGAGGGAATACAGTAGGCAGAAGTTGTCTAAATATCTGTCTTGTGGTAATAGGTCAGAGGGGAGGGAATACAGTAGGCAGAAGTTGTCTAAATATCTGTCTTGTGGTAATAGGTCAGAGGGAATACAGTAGGCAGAAGTTGTCTAAATATCTGTCTCGTGGTAATAGGTCAGAGGGAATTCAGTAGGCAGAAGTTGTCTAAATATCTGTCTCGTGGTAATAGGTCAGAGGGAATTCAGTAGGCAGAAGTTGTCTAAATATCTGTCTCGTGGTAATAGGTCAGAGGGAATACAGTAGGCAGAAGTTGTCTAAATATCTGTCTCGTGGTAATAGGTCAGAGGGAATACAGTAGGCAGAAGTTGTCTAAATATCTGTCTCGTGGTAATAGGTCAGAGGGGAGGGAATACAGTAGGCAGAAGTTGTCTAAATATCTGTCTCGTGGTAATAGGTCAGAGGGGATGGAGGACAGTAGGCAGAAGTTGTCTAAATATCTGTCTCGTGGTAATAGGTCAGAGGGGATGGAGGACAGTAGGCAGAAGTTGTCTAAATATCTGTCTCGTGGTAATAGGTCAGAGGGGATGGAGAGTACAGTAGGCAGAAGTTGTCTAAATATCTGTCTCGTGGTAATAGGTCAGAGGGGATGGAATACAGTAGGCAGAAGTTGTCTAAATATCTGTCTCGTGGTAATAGGTCAGAGGGGAGGGAATACAGTAGGCAGAAGTTGTCTAAATATCTGTCTCGTGGTAATAGGTCAGAGGGGAGGGAATACAGTAGGCAGAAGTTGTCTAAATATCTGTCTCGTGGTAATAGGTCAGAGGGAATACAGTAGGCAGAAGTTGTCTAAATATCTGTCTCGTGGTAATAGGTCAGAGGGAATACAGTAGGCAGAAGTTGTCTAAATATCTGTCTTGTGGTAATAGGTCAGAGGGAATACAGTAGGCAAAAGTTGTCTAAATATCTGTCTCGTGGTAATAGGTCAGAGGGAATACAGTAGGCAGAAGTTGTCTAAATATCTGTCTCGTGGTAATAGGTCAGAGGGAATACAGTAGGCAGAAGTTGTCTAAATATCTGTCTCGTGGTAATAGGTCAGAGGGAATACAGTAGGCAGAAGTTGTCTAAATATCTGTCTCGTGGTAATAGGTCAGAGCGAATACAGTAGGCAGAAGTTGTCTAAATATCTGTCTCGTGGTAATAGGTCAGAGGGAATACAGTAGGCAGAAGTTGTCTAGATATCTGTCTCGTGGTAATAGGTCAGAGCGAATACAGTAGGCAGAAGTTGTCTAAATATCTGTCTCGTGGTAATAGGTCAGAGGGAATACAGTAGGCAGAAGTTGTCTAAATATCTGTCTCGTGGTAATAGGTCAGAGCGAATACAGTAGGCAGAAGTTGTCTAAATATCTGTCTTGTGGTAATAGGTCAGAGGGAGTACAGTAGGCAGAAGTTGTCTAAATATCTGTCTTGTGGTAATAGGTCAGAGGGAGTACAGTAGGCAGAAGTTGTCTAAATATCTGTCTCGTGGTAATAGGTCAGAGGGAATACAGTAGGCAGAAGTTGTCTAAATATCTGTCTCGTGGTAATAGGTCAGAGGGAATACAGTAGGCAGAAGTTACCACTAACCACTGATACCTCAGACACAGGGTTAGATATGTTCCAACCCTATATTGATACAGCTCTATGGGGGCTAAATGTAATCTGATCTTAGATCTGTATTGTAAAGGACATCTATTACGCGTACCAAAAGGCACCCTATTCCCTATTTAGTGCACTACTTTTGACCAGGGCCCATTGAGGCAAATAACCAGATATACTGTGAAGACTTTCTCCTTTGGTTTTCTGTACATATTCACATCAGTTATTTACAGACAATCTACTGTATATTCGTACTGTATGTTTTTTTCCACCTGCTTATGAATCAGCTTACGAATCAGTTCATGAAATCTGCTCATGAATCTGCTCATGAATCTGCTCATGAAATCTGTTCATGAATCTGCTCATGAAATCTGTTCATGAATCTGCTCATGAAATCTGTTCATGAATATGCTCATGAAATCTGCTCATGAATCTGTTCATGAATCTGCTCATGAAATCTGTTCATGAATCTGCTCATGAATCTGCTCATGAATCTGCTCATGAAATCTGTTCATGAATATGCTCATGAAATCTGTTCACGAATCTGCTCATGAAATCTGCTCATGAATCTGCTCATGAAATCTGTTCATGAATATGCTCATGAAATCTGTTCACGAATCTGCTCATGAAATCTGTTCACGAAATCTATTCACAAAATCTGTTCATGAATCTGCTCATGAAGCAGATGTGAACAAATAAGGCATGTAAATACTGTAGTATTCAGTACTGTAGTTCATGTGGTACAGGACCAAAACATCCCTCAGTACTGTAGTTCATGTGGTACAGGACCAAAACATCCCTCAGTACTGTAGTTCATGGGGTACAGGACCAAAACATATCCTCAGTACTGTAGTTCATGTGGTACAGGACCAAAACATCCCTCAGTACTGTAGTTCATGTGGTACAGGACCAAAACATCCCTCAGTACTGTAGTTCATGTGGTACAGGACCAAAACATCCCTCAGTACTGTAGTTCATGTGGTACAGGACCAAAACATCCCTCAGTACTGTAGTTCATAGTTCATGTGGTACAGGACCAAAACATCCCCTCAGTACTGTAGTTCATGTGGTACAGGACCAAAACATCTCCTCAGTACTGTAGTTCATGTGGTACAGGACAAAAACATCCCTCAGTACTGTAGTTCATGTGGTACAGGACCAAAACATCCCTCAGTACTGTAGTTCATAGTTCATGTGGTACAGGACCAAAACATCCCCTCAGTACTGTAGTTCATGGGGTACAGGACCAAAACATCTCCTCAGTACTGTAGTTCATGTGGTACAGGACCAAAACATCCCTCAGTACTGTAGTTCATGTGGTACAGGACAAAAACATCCCTCAGTACTGTAGTTCATGTGGTACAGGACCAAAACATCCCCTCAGTACTGTAGTTCATGTGGTACAGGACCAAAACATCCCCTCAGTACTGTAGTTCATGTGGTACAGGACCAAAACATCCCTCAGTACTGTAGTTCATAGTTCATGTTGTACAGGACCAAAACATCCCTCAGTACTGTAGTTCATGTGGTACAGGACCAAAACATCCCCTCAGTACTGTAGTTCATGTGGTACAGGACCAAAACATCCCCTCAGTACTGTAGTTCATGTGGTACAGGACCAAAACATCCCCTCAGTACTGTAGTTCATGTGGTACAGGACCAAAACATCCCTCAGTACTGTAGTTCATGTGGTACAGGACCAAAACACCCCCTCAGTACTGTAGTTCATGTGGTACAGGACCAAAACATCCCCTCAGTACTGTAGTTCATGGGGTACAGGACCAAAACATCTCCTCAGTACTGTAGTTCATGTGGTACAGGACCAAAACATCCCTCAGTACTGTAGTTCATGTGGTACAGGACCAAAACATCCCCTCAGTACTGTAGTTCATGGGGTACAGGACCAAAACATCTCCTCAGTACTGTAGTTCATGTGGTACAGGACCAAAACATCCCTCAGTACTGTAGTTCATAGTTCATGTGGTACAGGACCAAAACATCCCCTCAGTACTGTAGTTCATGTGGTACAGGACCAAAACATCCCCTCAGTACTGTAGTTCATGGGGTACAAGACCAAAACATCTCCTCAGTACTGTAGTTCATGTGGTACAGGACCAAAACATCCCTCAGTACTGTAGTTCATGTGGTACAGGACCAAAACATCCCTCAGTACTGTAGTTCATAGTTCATGTGGTACAGGACCAAAACATCCCTCAGTACTGTAGTTCATGTGGTACAGGACCAAAACATCTCCTCAGTACTGTAGTTCATGTGGTACAGGACCAAAACATCCCCTCAGTACTGTAGTTCATGGGGTACAGGACCAAAACATCCCCTCAGTACTGTAGTTCATGTGGTACAGGACCAAAACATCCCCTCAGTACTGTAGTTCATGTGGTACAGGACCAAAACATCCCTCAGTACTGTAGTTCATGTGGTACAGGACCAAAACATCCCTCAGTACCACATCCTTCATGTCTGTCCCCTTCACAACTCTTATCACATTTCATTTCCTCACTGAGGAAAAAGGCTGCTCAGAAACAAACATCATCTCAGAGGAAAACCAGGAAAAAGCTTTTACAGGAACCTAATCTGTAGATTACAGAGCAGTAGCTCCTAGGCATTAGACTTTGAACCAGTCAGGATAGGGAATGAACACTACTAGTCTGATGGAGAACATGGTGAGGGCCATACAACTGGAATAGTGTATACAACTGGAATAGTGTATATAACTGGAATAGTGTATTCAACTGGAATAATGTATATAACTGGAATAGTGTATATAACTGGAATAGTGTATATAACTGGAATAGTGTATATAACTGGAATAGTGTATATAACTGGAATAGTGTATTCAACTGGAATAGTGTATATAACTGGAATAGTGTATATAACTGGAATAGTGTATATAACTGGAATAGTGTATATAACTGGAATAGTGTATACAACTGGAATAGTGTATATAACTGGAATAAAACTGGAATAGTGTATATAACTGGAATAGTGTATACAACTGGAATAGTGTATATAACTGGAATAAAACTGGAATAGTGTATATAACTGGAATAGTGTATATAACTGGAATAGTGTATATAACTGGAATAGTGTATATAACTGGAATAGTGTATATAACTGGAATAGTGTATATAACTGGAATAGTGTATATAACTGGAATAGTGTATATAACTGGAATAGTGTATATAACTGGAATAGTGTATATAACTGGAATAGTGTATTTAACTGGAATAGTGTATATAACTGGAATAGTGTATATAACTGGAATAGTGTATATAACTGGAATAGTGTATATAACTGGAATAGTGTATAAAACTGGAATAGTGTATATAACTGGAATAGTGTATATAACTGGAATAGTGTATTTAACTGGAATAGGGTATACAACTGGAATAGTGTATATAACTGGAATAAAACTGGAATAGTGTATATAACTGGAATAAAACTGGAATAGTGTATATAACTGGAATAAAACTGGAATAGTGTATATAACTGGAATAGTGTATATAACTGGAATAGTGTATATAACTGGAATAAAACTGGAATAGTGTATATAACTGGAATAGGGTATACAACTGGAATAGTGTATATAACTGGAATAGTGTATATAACTGGAATAGTGTATATAACTGGAATAAAACTGGAATAGTGTATATAACTGGAATAGTGTATATAACTGGAATAGTGTATATAACTGGAATAGTGTATATAACTGGAATAGTGTATATAACTGGAATAGTGTATATAACTGGAATAGTGTATACAACTGGAATAGGGTATACAACTGGAATAGTGTATATAACTGGAATAGTGTATACAACTGGAATAGTGTATATAACTGGAATAAAACTGGAATAGTGTATATAACTGGAATGGTGCACCTCTCCCCCCTTTCTAAAACGGTAAAACACAGAAGAACTACAGGAACTACCAAAGAACCCATTGTTTCTCAGCAGAGGGGACCTCATAATTGCCTGCTCATAAAGTATTTGGAGGGACGGTCAGTTAAGCTCTGTCTGTTTCCCATTTCCTCTTATGACAACAGATCAACAAGGCACAGTGTTCACAGAGGAGCATTTGACAAAAGGACTGTGTGTGACAGAGTGAGTGTCTTACCACATTGGCTTGCCTGGCCTCCTCTATGTAGTGTCTATCAGTAGGTAGTTATCATGTATATAGACTGTATCTTACCACATTGGCTTGCCTGGCCTCCTCTATGTAGTGTCTATCAGTAGGTAGTTATCATGTATATAGACTGTATCTTACCACGTTGGCTTGCCTGGCCTCCTCGATGTAGTGAGTGGTGATGACGACTGATACTTTTCCAGTTTTCACAATCTCTACTAGATGCTGCCAGATCCTACAGGGACACATGACACAACTCAGTTTAAGGGCAACATCCTATGGTCCCAAATGGCACCCTATTCTCTATAAAGGGCACTACTTACCAGAGCTCTATGAGCCCTGGTAGTGCACTATAAAGGGAATAGGGTGCCATTTGACACACAGCCTTAACCTTATGACCTGCCTGGGATTACCCTGACTGGACTGATTTGGCTGGGCTTTGTAACAGAGCACTGGTACCATTACACAATCAGATTATACAACCAGATACTTCCAACAGGATGTATACAGTCATTCTGAATGAGAGACAAAATGGTTTCTGTAATGAGGGGCAGAGAGTGTGTTTGACAGGTTCAGACTGTTGGAGACAGAGTGTTGTTCATAAACTACTCTGTTATCTACAGACTGTTGGAGACAGAGTGTCATTCATAAACTACTATGTTATCTTCAGACTGTTGGAGACAGAGTGTTGTTCATAAACTACTATGTTATCTTCAGACTGTTGGAGACAGAGTGTTGTTCATAAACTACTATGTTATCTTCAGACTGTTGGAGACAGAGTGTTGTTCATAAACTACTATGTTATCTTCAGACTGTTGGAGACAAGAGTGTTGTTCATAAACTACTATGTTATCTTCAGACTGTTGGAGACAGAGTGTTGTTCATAAACTACTCTGTTATCTTCAGACTGTTGGAGACAGAGTGTTGTTCATAAACTACTATGTTATCTTCAGACTGTTGGAGACAGAGTGTTGTTCATAAACTACTCTGTTATCTACAGACTGTTGGAGACAGAGTGTTGTTCATAAACTACTCTGTTATCTTCAGACTGTTGGAGACAGAGTGTTGTTCATAAACTACTCTGTTATCTACAGACTGTATATGACATTCATTATATTGGATGTAAAAGGGGGAAATGTGAAGCAGGTGAATTGTTGTAGAAGGTTGTGTGTGTGTGTGTGTGTGTGTGTGTATGTGCGCGTGTGTGTGTGTTCAGTACATACTTGGCTCTCAGCACAGGGTCCACCCCGACTGTGGGTTCATCCAGAATCAATAACTGGGGGTTCTGAAGTAAGGCCGCTCCTAGAGACACCCTCCGTTTCTGCCCTCCGCTGTAAACACACACGCACGCACACACACACACACACACACACACACACACACACACACACACACACACACACACACACACACACACACACACACACACACACACACACACACACACACACACACACACACACACACACACACACACACACACACACACACACACACACACACACACACACACAATGTTACATAAAACACCTGATATATCTGATCCATCCAGCTGCATTTGTTTGACATGGGTCACACTCACTGGTTTCTCAGTGTAGTCGGTGTGTTAGCAGGGCTGGTAAGGCAGCAGAGAAACCCTGCAACATTAACCTTGTGTTTATTGTACTACAGGGCAGCACCGGGTCCTTGTGAGGTATAAGGGGGATGTTTATTGTACTACAGCACAGCACTGGGTCCTTGTGAGGTATAAGGGGGATGTTTATTGTACTACAGGGCAGTACTGGGTCCTTGTGAGGTATAAGAGGGATGTTTATTGTACTACAGGGCAGCACTGGGTCCTTGTGAGGTATAAGAGGGATGTTTATTGTACTACAGGGCAGCACTGGGTCCTTGTGAGGTATAAGAGGGATGTTTATTGTACTACAGCACAGCACTGGGTCCTTGTGAGGTATAAGGGGGGTGTTTATTGTACTACAGCACAGCACTGGGTCCTTGTGAGGTATAAGGGGGATGTTTATTGTACTACAGGGCAGTACTGGGTCCTTGTGAGGTACAAGAGGGATGTTTATTGTACTACAGCACAGCACTGGGTCCTTGTGAGGTATAAGGGGGATGTTTATTGTACTACAGGGCAGCACTGGGTCCTTGTGAGGTATAAGGGGGATGTTTATTGTACTACAGGGCAGCACTGGGTCCTTGTGAGGTATAAGGGGGATGTTTATTGTACTACAGGGCAGTACTGGGTCCTTGTGAGGTATAAGAGGGATGTTTATTGTACTACAGGGCAGTACTGGGTCCTTGTGAGGTATAAGAGGGATGTTTATTGTACTACAGGGCAGTACTGGGTCCTTGTGAGGTACAAGAGGGATGTTTATTGTACTACAGGGCAGTACTGGGTCCTTGTGAGGTACAGGGGGATGTTTATTGTACTACAGCACAGCACTGGGTCCTTGTGAGGTAGGGGGGATGCCGAGAGCTAAGGGCCACACCAGTGCTTTCACAGGTTCAAGGGCCAATTACACTACTATGACATAATTGGTGAGTTAGTTAAGACACATTTATCTGGATGCCTTGCTTCTGTACAGTCAGAATACTGGGACTGAGAGCTGTTGGTTCTGTACTGTCAGGATACTGGGACTGAGAGCTGTTGGTTCTGTACAGTCAGGATACTGGGACTGAGAGCTGTTGGTTCTGTACAGTCAGAATACTGGGACAGAGAGCTGTTGGTTCTGTACAGTCAGAATACTGGGACAGAGAGCTGTTGGTTCTGTACAGTCAGGATACTGGGACAGAGAGCTGTTGGTTCTGTACAGTCAGGATACTGGGACTGAGAGCTGTTGGTTCTGTACAGTCAGGATACTGGGACTGAGAGCTGTTGGTTCTGTACAGTCAGAATACTGGGACTGAGAGCTGTTGGTTCTGTACAGTCAGAATACTGGGACTGAGAGCTGTTGGTTCTGTACAGTCAGGATACTGGGACTGAGAGCTGTTGGTTCTGTACAGTCAGAATACTGGGACTGAGAGCTGTTGGTTCTGTACAGTCAGGATACTGGGACTGAGAGCTGTTGGTTCTGTACAGTCAGAATACTGGGACTGAGAGCTGTTGGTTCTGTACAGTCAGAATACTGGGACTGAGAGCTGTTGGTTCTGTACAGTCAGAATACTGGGACAGAGAGCTGTTGGTTCTGTACAGTCAGAATACTGGGACAGAGAGCTGTTGGTTCTGTACAGTCAGAATACTGGGACTGAGAGCTGTTGGTTCTGTACAGTCAGGATACTGGGACTGAGAGCTGTTGGTTCTGTACAGTCAGAATACTGGGACTGAGAGCTGTTGGTTCTGTACAGTCAGAATACTGGGACTGAGAGCTGTTGGTTCTGTACAGTCAGGATACTGGGACTGAGAGCTGTTGGTTCTGTACAGTCAGAATACTGGGACTGAGAGCTGTTGGTTCTGTACAGTCAGGATACTGGGACTGAGAGCTGTTGGTTCTGTACAGTCAGAATACTGGGACTGAGAGCTGTTGGTTCTGTACAGTCAGAATACTGGGACTGAGAGCTGTTGGTTCTGTACAGTCAGAATACTGGGACAGAGAGCTGTTGGTTCTGTACAGTCAGAATACTGGGACAGAGAGCTGTTGGTTCTGTACAGTCAGTGCGGGAGCCTTCTTTTGGCATTGACATCTTGACAGATGTCTGTTGCAAAAACACAGCATTTTTACAGAAGCCGTGACACACAAACAGAAACTTACTCAGGAGGAAACTGTTTCCTTCTATTTCTAGCCATCTGAGCCTTGGCTGTAGCCTACTTTGTCCCCAGATCAAAATGGGATATACTAGTGCACTACTAGTGACTGTTATCCAACTGGACAGAGTGAAGAGACTATAGATGACTGTTATCCAGCTGGACAGAGTGTAGAGACTATAGATGACTGTTATCCAGCTGGACAGAGTGAAGAGACTATAGATGTAGGTACATTATCATTTATACATAGTTTCCATTTGGTTTGTGTTATTTTAATGTGTAGATTGTTTTCCCCCCTAATTAAAACAAATAAATGAACAATGATATAAATCCAACCCATCCGTGGGCCATATTTAATGGGCTCGTATGTTTGACACCACTGTGTTGACACGGTTGTGTTACCTGAGATTTCGGACTAGTTTGCTCTTCTGAGGTAGGTCCAGGAAGTCCACCAGGAAGTCCATGCGTGCCTGGGTGTCCGTAGATGACAGGCCGTGGATCCTTCCGAAGAACGTCAGAGTGTCACTGATGGTAAACTCATTGTACAACGCCAGGTCCTAAAGGACAAACACAATGGTATGTCATGGTTTGTGTTGTGTTGATATCAAATCAAACTTTATTTATACAGCACATTTATTACAAAGGTGAGAAAGATAAAAACACTAAACGTTTTCTATACACATTTTAAATGAAGATAGACAAGAACTAAATTATGAGACAAATTAAAATGTTGTGTTTTGCTACAGTATGTTATGTTGACATATCATGTTGTCATGGTATTTATAGTCATATGTCAATACATAGTGTCTGAAAGGTTAGGAGTCCATTTTGGAACTGAGGTTTGTGCATCTGTCAAATCAAATCAAATCTTATTTGTCACATGCTTGGTAAACAACAGGTGTAGACTAACAGTGAAATGCTTACTTACGGGGCCCTTCCCAACAATGCAGAGAGAGAAAATAGAACAATTATAACACGAGGAATAAATACACAATGAGTAACGATAACTTGGCTATCTACACGGGGTTACCAGTATCGAGTCGATAGGTAATTGAGGTAGATATGTACATATAGGTATGGGTAAAGGGACTAGGCAACAGGATAGATAATAAACAGTAGCAGCAGCGTACGTGATGAGTCAAAATAGTTAGTGAAAAAAGGGTCAATGCAGATTGTCCGGGTAGCAATTGGTAAACTATTTAACAAACTAGCAGTCTTATGGCTTTGGGGTAGCAGCTGTTCAGGGTCCTGTTGGTTCTAGACTTGGTGCATCGGCACCGCTTGCCTTGTGGTAGCAGAGAGAACAGTCTACGGCATGGGTAGCTGGAGTCTTTTACAATATTTAGGGTCTTCTTCTGACAACGCCTGGTATAGAGGTCCTGGATGGCAGGGAGCTCTGCCCCGGTGAAGTACTGGGACCGTATGCACTACCCTCTGTAGTGCCTTGAGGTCAGATGCCAAGCAGTTGCCATACCAAGCAGTGATGCAACAAGTCAAGATGTTCTCAATGGTTTAGCTGTAGAACTTTTTGAGGATCTGAGGGTCCATGCTAAATATTATTAGCCTCCTGAGGGGAGAGAGGAGTTGTCGTGCCTTCTTCATGACTGTGTTGGTGTGTGTGGACCATAATAATTACTTAGTGACGTGGACACCAAGGAAATTGAAGCTCTCGATGATGGGGGCGTGCTCGGCACTCCGTTTCCTATAGTCCATTATCAGCTCATTTGTCTTGTTGACGTCGTCGTCGGTGATCAGGCCAACCACCGTTGTGTCGTCAGCAAACTTAATGATGGTGTTGGAGTCGTGCGCGGCCACGCAGTTGTGGGTGAACTGGAAGTACAGGAGGGGACTAAGCACGCACCCCTGAGGGGCCCCCGTGTTGAGGATTAGTGTGGAGGATCAATGTGTTGTTACCTACCCTCACCACCTGGGGGCAGCCCGTCAGGAAGTCCAGGATCCAGTTGCAGAAGGAGGTGTTCAGTCCCAGGGTCCTGAGCTTAGTGATGAGCTTGGAGGGCTCTATGGTGTTGAACACTGAGCTGTAGTCTATGAACAGCATTCTCACATAGGTGTTCGTTCCTCTTGTCCAGGTGGGAAAGTGCAGTGTGGAGTGCGATAGAGATTGCGTCATCCATAAATCTATTTACCTGTGGTATGTTGTGTACCTATAAGATAACAGTTTACCTGTGGCATGTACCCCACCATCCTCCCAGGGACCTGGTGACCAGGAAATGCGGGCGGCTTCCCCAACACGCTGATGTGCCCTCGGGAGATCTTCAGTGTTCCCACAATGCATTTCAACAGTGTGGTCTTCCCACACCCACTCGGACCCAGCAGGCCGTAGCTGTAAGATAACAGGAAGAACATTTGAACTAAATCATACATATTACTACAGTATGATAGTATAGTATGATATGATAGTATAGTATGATATGATACGATAGTATAGTATGATATGATAGTATAGTATGATATTATAGTATGATATGTTAGTATAGTATGATAGTATAGTATGATACGATAGTATAGTATGATACGATAGTATAGTATGATAGTATAGTTTGATATGATAGTACAGTATGATAGTATAGTATGATATGATAGTATAGTATGATATTATAGTATGATATGTTAGTATAGTATGATAGTATAGTATGATACGATAGTATAGTATGATACGATAGTATAGTATGATAGTATAGTTTGATATGATAGTACAGTATGATAGTATAGTATGATATGATAGTATGACAGTATAGTATGATATGACAGTATGATAGTACAGTATGTAATCTGTATAACTCAGTATGGTCTGACTCTTAAGCATAACTCACATAGAACTTCCAATGACATTGATGCATGATTCACGTGGGAGTCCATGTTAAACGTAATTTATATATGCAAGAACCCAATTACATTGTCTACTTTATGTAAGGTTTAGATCAGGGGTATTCAACTCTGACCCTACGAGGTCCGGGAGCCTGCTGGTTTTCTGTTCTCCCTGATCATTAATTGCAAGGACCTGGTGTCCCAGGTCTAAATCAGTCCCTGATTAGAGGGGAATCACCCACCTGGTGTCCCAGGTCTAAACCAGTCCCTGATTAGAGGGGAATTCGCACCTGGTGTCCCAGGTCTAAATCAGTCCCTGATTAGAGGGGAATCACCCACCTGGTGTCCCAGGTCTAAACCAGTCCCTGATTAGAGGGGAATCACCCCTCTAAGGCCTTCCATTGAGGGCTAAGTTCCACCCTAAAACTGTTGATTGAAACTCCTGTTTTACACGCCACATCAAGCCTGTAAGTAATATTATGCTGGCTTGAAAAGTGTAATTCCTATTGGAATCCAGCCAGAGTAAGGATATTCAACAACTGGAACTTTTAATTAATGCGCTACCTGCATTGAGGATGACTGCAGGGGTAGGGAAGATTATTGAGACTACCTAAATAATCTTACCTGGAACAGCCATCTCATTAACAGGTGCAACTAGGAACAGATTGGATTAGTTTAGAAACATCTATTATGTTATTTATGTTTGTGTAGCATAAGACTAATCAACCAACAAATGTGTATGCTACATAAAAAAAAAACAGGTATTGAAACAAACAATTCTGAAAATCAACCTGCAAGAGCATGGTGGGAAAAATTGTAATGATGTGTGTGGGTTTTGAGCAAACATGAATTAGTCATTTTTACTAAACAAGCTTGTTGAAATGCAGCTCACTTCGAGCAGAGTTCACTAAACAAACTTTAACTCATCAGCTCAAATTCTTGTCCTTTTGAAGTCCACTCAACTCACAGAATAACGCAGATTAAGCAGTTGGCTGTGTGTGTGTGTGTGTGTGTGTGTGTGTGTGTGTGTGTGTGTGTGTGTGTGTGTGTGTGTGTGTGTGTGTGTGTGTGTGTATGTGTGTGTGAGAGGGGGGGGACGACAGAGAGAAAGAAAAGGAAGAGAGAAAGAGAAACAAAAAACAGACAGGGACAGAAAGAGTAAGAGAGCGAGAGAAAGTGTCACGTTCTGACCTTTATTTCCTTTGTTTTGTCATTATTTAGTATGGTCAGGGCGTGAGTTGGGTGGGCGGTCTATGTTTGTTTTTCTATGATTTGGGGATTTCTATGTTTCGGCCTAGTATGGTTCTCAATCAGAGGCAGGTGTCATTAGTTGTCTCTGATTGAGAATCATACTAAGGTAGCCTGGCTTTCACTGTGTGTTTGTGGGTGATTGTTCCTGTCTCTGTGTTTGCACCAGATAGGGCTGTTTTGTTTTTTTCACATTTCTTGGTTTGTTAGTTTATTCATGTATAGTGTCTATATTAAAGAACCATGAATAACCACCACGCTGCGTTTTGGTCCGCCTCTCCTTCACCTCAAGAAAACCGTTACAGAAAGAGAGGAAAGAGAAAGATAGTTTCAACATCAACAAGAGGCTCTTCATTAAATACTGTAGATATTTATTTTACTGGGTTTTCTTAATCTATTTCTTATATTATTTTCTTTCTACAGTCCACCCTGTCACCCTACTCCTCCTTCTCTGAGTGTTCACCACCCTACTCCTCCTTCTCTGGGTGTTTACCACCCTACTCCTCCTTCTCTGGGTGTTTACCACCCTACTCCTCCTTCTCTGGGTGTTTACCACCCTACTCCTCCTTCTCTGAGTGTTCACCACCCTACTCCTCCTTCTCTGAATGTTCACCACCCTACTCCTCCTTCTCTGAGTGTTCACCACCCTACTCCTCCTTCTCTGAGTGTTCACCACCCTACTCCTCCTTCTCTGAGTGTTTACCACCCTACTCCTCCTTCTCTGAGTGTTCACCACCCTGTCACCCTACTCCTCCTTCTCTGAGTGTTTACCACCCTACTCCTCCTTCTCTGAGTGTTTACCACCCTACTCCTCCTTCTCTGAGTGTTCACCACCCTGTCACCCTACTCCTCCTTCTCTGAGTGTTCACCACCCTACTCCTCCTTCTCTGGGTGTTTACCACCCTGTCACCTTACTCCTCCTTCTCTGAGTGTTTACCATCCTGTCACCCTACTCCTCCTTCAACCTACCATTACATATTAATAACAAGTAAGACCAATACATATGAATAACATGTAAGACCATTCCATATTAATAACATGTAAGAACATTACATATTAATAACATGTAAGAACATTCCATATTAATAACATGTAAGAACATTCCATATTAATAACATGAAAGACCATTCCATATTAATAACATGTAAGAACATTCCATATTAATAACATGTAAGAACATTCCATATTAATAACATGTAAGAACATTCCATATTAATAACATGTAAGAACATTCCATATTAATAACATGAAAGACCATTCCATATTAATAACATGTAAGAACATTCTATATTAATAACATGTAAGAACATTCCATATTAATAACATGTAAGAACATTCCATATTAATAACATGTAAGAACATTACATATTAATACCATGTAAGTCCATTACTTATTAGCGATATTAACATGCTCTGTCTTACTTCGGGGTGAAGTGGTGTTTTGACTTATCCTGGACACTCAGGACAACCTTTTCTGATTGAATACCCCACAGGGCAGTACGCACTACTGAGGTCAGTGTCATGGTGTACGGTTAGGGTTAGGACTGTGTGAGGTTGTAGTGTCAATATGGTTTACTCACATCTGTCCCTGTGGCACGGTCAAGTTGAGATTACTCAGGACTTTGAGTTCACCGTACGACCGACACACTTCCCGACACCGGATCGCCGAACCCCCCAGCCCCGGGGAGGGGGGAGGAGCTTCCTCGTCTGCCTTCATTCTTCCCTCCGCCAACTGAAAGAAGAAAAACAAGTTAAAAAATCAATCACCCCCCTTCACAGCATTATGGCCCAGTGTTGTGATTAGGGTTTCTTTCCCAAAATTCCCAGGTTTTCCAGAAACCCCAGTTAGAAGATTCATGGAATCAGGAAGGAATAGGCAGGAAATCCAGGAATCCCCCAACCAGGGTTTCAGGCAAAACCTGGGAATTTGGGGAAAGTTACCCGAATGTTGCAGCCCGAGTAACAATTGAGGGAGAACAGCCGGGGCAGGACGTGAACCGGCGACTATGGTTACGGGGCAAGGGTACTACCACCTATGGCATTAAGGGTCTCGTTGCAGAAACAGACGCAGTAGCACATACAGGGAAAACACACCAGGCTGCGTTTACAAAGGGCACCACCATATTCCAGACGTAGTGCACTATCTTTGACCAGAGCCCATATAGGACCCTGGTCAAAAGTAGTGCACTATATGGAACATTGGTTGTCATTTGGGATGCAGACCAACTAAGGACTTGCTCATTACGGACCACAGAAAGTGAACTAAATGACATCTCCTCAGCAACTAGCTGCCGTGAATCTGTGTCTGTGTCCTGTAGCAGACCTGTGTTGAAATATTATTTGAAAATCATTTCAAATGCTTTCTCTGTGCTTGATTGATCTTGCCTGGTTTAATGGGCCCAATAGAATAGTCCCACAACTGTAAACCCTGCCCATCTGGCACTCCAGGCAGGCTAAAGCAAACGATCAAAGTATTTGAGAGAGTTCAAAACAGAATATGAACCCAGGTCTGGTGGTGGCGTGCCTGTAACTTGGCCTGCATTGAATCTAGGTCGTAGAGCAACCCAGACTGGCACCCTATTCCCTACGTAGTGCACTACTTTTCACCAAGGCCCATAGGGATATAGTGGTTTATATAGGGAATAGGGTACCATTTGGGACGCACCCTGGTTCAAAATCATCTTTAATCCCTGCCTCCTTTCCCTGGCTTCCCCTGTTTCATTCTCCCTTTCTCTGTGTTGGCTTCCCCTGTTTGTCTCCCTTTCTCTGTGTTGGCTTTCCCTGTTTCATTCTCACTTTCTCTGTGTTGGCTTCCCCTGTTTGTCTCCCCTTCTCTGTGTTGGCTTCCCTTGTTTGTCTCCCTTTCTCTGTGTTGGCTTCCCCGTTCTCCCTCACATAATCCAACATCTTTCATTCCACCGTGACGAGATTAGAGGGAAACCACTCCGTAATCTGACTCATTTGATCAAGGTCACCTTCTTTGACACAATTCCACATGGCAGCATATGTACAGACCGGTACTATTGTTATGATAGTAATAGCCAGGACATCGTTGTGCTGTAACAACGTTGTAATATAGGATATTGATAAGTGAGACATTATAAAGCCCATCTACACAGACAGACGTATTCATTCACTGTAAGGGAATTTGTCCATGGTTCTATTCTTTCTGCTCGAAGTTCAACGTTTTTATTCATCAAATTGCAGACCGCAAATGATCTGAAATACTTGATATTAACAGATTAAAGACTCCAGTTCAAGTTTAAAGCTCCATAAAAATAAGAAAAAGGTTTAAAAAAGTATAATTTGAGCCATCCAACAAGATGTTGAAGTAAACTACTGTGTTCACCAGATTACTTTAAATTAAGAAAATAAATTGGAAGCCAGGTAGGCTACATTTGATGCTAACGACGAGTGTCACACCGATTTGTCGTTATTATATCAGATACCCACTGATACTGTACTATACGTTTAACCTACCTAATCTTTGAAAGAGGGACAATCACAAACTATATAAAAATACGAAAACACAAGCTGAATGCTTAATTTAGCCAACTAGGAATAACAGCTTGTCCAACATTGTGACAGGGACTCACCTGAAATAGTCCTTCTCCTCCAGGAGACGTTTAGTAGCCTACTGGGGATGAAGAGCAACAATGTAGCCACCTGCACTGTAGTCTGTGTATGTCTGCCTAGCCAACGGTGTAGGTAGGTTATATTGCAACGTGGTAGAGCAGGTTGGGTTTCGAGAAGGGAGAAGTCTCTCTCTGGAATACATGCACCTGTTATTCTACTACTAAATTACATTAACAGAGAATTAGCGAGACAAATTATAAACTACAAAAACAAACCGCGACACTCCTACCACGACACCTTCCTATGATTTTCTTCAGTTTAGGTAGCCTATATATGGCAGCGGGACTCCATCGTAATAAACGGAGCAGCCATATATTCTGTTGTAACTGTAACAGCTAATTCATTTATAGGCGCAATAACATTCCAACTGGTGCCGGTTCGCTCTTTCGTGAATCAGCAGTGCATTTATCCAAAGCTAATTTAGCCCGTCTGCTATCATCACAATCCGATACAGAATATAGAACAAGCTTTCGTTCTCCAATCATCTCGTAGACAAAAACTACCTTACAGAGAGCCTGTCAACTTCCGCTTCACAGCACGTCCAAAACGGAGCATGTCGGACTCTGTCGGTTCACCCAACTAGCGCATTTATCCTACAATTGACCATGAATTCGGCAGCGAAAGCGTCATGCATGCATGACCTGTGATGCGTGTTGGTGCCTGGCTATTTTTATACATCGGTTGGCTACATGCCGGTATAGACAGCTGCTAGGTTTTCATGTCATTTCAAATCAATGCTTATTTTATAAACGCCGCAGTGCACTTCCACTCTGCACCAGAAATTCCATTGTTATGCCCACAGGAACGGAATTCAAACACGCGTCTCCTTTTATTCCATCACTATCTTTTCCCACATCCTAAGGATGTCCCTATTTACTGGGCCTATGGTGCTTTTTTCTGAAATGCTAATTGTCTATGGAGTTATTTCAGCATATACATATCAGCGTTAGCCGTATTGCATTGTCAGATCTTCCATAAAATACCTCACTAAATAATGTGCCCATGTATCCAGCTTTGCCGGCTTACAAACGTTGCATACCTGCTCCTCCATCTCGGTGCATTCGGGCGGTCCTCCTGTCGTCGCAGCATCATCCGCGGCTGCTGCCTCAGAGGCCATGGTCGTCGGTTGGCGGGAGATGCATCCAGCCTCAGCTCCCCAGCAGATGGCCTCACTAAAATCAATAGGCTACTATCTCCATCTACTGGCGGTGAAGGAAAGGGAACTAGGAAAGGTGTCTGAAAACAGACCAATACTATTTTTTATTAGCAAGCATCAAATGCAAACAATACAGGCAATCATACAAAAATGTATAAACATGTTCAGTAACATCTGACCACACAAAACAGAGCCAACAAAACAAAACAAAAAAACGTGTGCATCACCTATATCGTTTTTGGTCATGCCTGTCTAAACCGCCCCTCTGTGTGACGGGGAATTCATGTGAGGGTGGTGGATGTCTATCAACCGGAGGTATGTCTTCAGTAGGGAGGGAAGAGGAAGCTGCTGCACCACATCGGTCTGCATCAGAACCACTGAAACCAACTCTTCCCTGACCCGCACGGCCTGCAGAGATGAGAGAGGCCACACACTCTAGATAGAGAGAGAGGACACACACACACACTTTGGAATTAAAATATGTCACTCTAAATAGCATCTGCTGAATGACAAAAATGTCATGTGTAAATGTTATTGTGTGTTACCTAGCCTTCACAGGGCTACCCCTGCCCCTCCAACCTAACCTTCACAGGGCTACCCCTGCCCCTCCAACCTAACCTTCACAGGGCTACCCCTGCCCCTCCAACCTAACCTTCACAGGGCTACCCCTGCCCCTCCAACCTAACCTTCACAGGGCTACCCCTGCCCCTCCAACCTAACCTTCACAGGGCTACCCCTGCCCCTCCGACCTAGCCTTCACAGGGCTACCCCTGCCCCTCTGATCTAGCTTTCACAGGGCTACCCCTGCACCTCCAGCCTAGCCTTCACAGGGCTACAGCTGCCCCTCCAACCTAACCTTCACAGGGCTACCCCTGCCCCTCCGACCTAGCCTTCACAGGGCTACCCCTGCCCCTCCGACCTAGCCTTCACAGGGCTACAGCTGCCCTTCCAATTAGCCTTCACGTGGCTACCCCTATGCCCTCCAACAAAGCCTTCACAGGGCTACTGCCCCTCTAACCAAGCCTTCACAGGGCCTGTCTGCAGCTGTAAATCCAGGAGTGGCCTCCATTGCCACCAAAAGTCTCACAAGTAAAGGAAACAGGCACGATGGATACCATAAGCAAGTAAATGTGTTTTTTCCATGTTAGATGCTGGATGCAGCAGTAGGGAGGGCTCCAGTCCTGCCTGCAGTAGCAGGGGGAGCCAGTAGGAGGTGTAGAACAACTGACTGAGGCCCCCACACAACAGTCCACATAACTCCTCTCCAGTGAGAATGCTCCCATTCGGCTGCTCTGGTCTGGGGAGGCTGCCGCTCGACTGCTCTGGTCTGGAGAGGTTGCCGCTCGGCTGCTCTGGTCTGGAGAGGCTCCCGCTCGGCTGCTCTGGTCTGGGTATGCCCCTGTGTTTGAGCATATACTGCATCTCTGATTCACAACAGGTCAGAATGTAGAACCATATCTGTTCTGTATGTGTGTGTTGTGTGTGTGTATGTCTGTTTACCTTAAGAGCAGCCCGATGAAGGCAGGATCTCTTGGAGCCACAGTGTCTTGTGTATGTTCCGTTGACCTCTCCCCCTTCCCGAACTAGCAACTCAACCATCTCTGTGTGTCCAGCGTCTACAGCTACACAGACCATCCAATAACATTTGGTGTAAAACTTCTAAGAAGGTTGACGAAGTCCTTCTGTTGTGTGTGTGTTACCTGAGTATAGAGGACAGGACATAGAGATGCCGTCAGCTGGCTTGTTGGGGGTCAGCGTCTGTTTCAAGGAGGAGTTGGACCACATCCAGGTGTCCATTCTGAACAGCCATGTACCGCGCCGACTGACCCGCATCTGTCACGGTGTTCACGTAGGCAAGGCAACCAAGGGAAGAGGTTGCTGCACCGAGCTAATGGAAAGAGGATCCTCTTTAGCCTATTGAGGTGCACTTTCAGGTGCCAAGTAGGCTCGGGCGGTGTACCGTATACCGGGGTATCTGGAAAAAGTAGGCTCGGGGGGTGTACCGTATACCGGGGTATCTGGAAAAAGTAGGCTCGGGCGGTGTACCGTATACCGGGGTATCTGGAAAAAGTAGGCTCGGGCGGTGTACCGTATACCGGGGTATCTGGAAAAAGTAGGCTCGGGGGGTGTACCGTATACCGAGGTATCTGGAAAAAGTAGGCTCGGGGGGTGTACCGTATACCGGGGTATCTGGAAAAAGTAGGCTCGGGGGGTGTACCGTATACCGGGGTATCTGGAAGAAGTAAGCTCGGGCGGTGTACCGTATACCGGGGTATCTGGAAAAAGTAGGCTCGGGGGGTGTACCGTATACCGGGGTATCTGGAAAAAGTAGGCTCGGGGGGTGTACCGTATACCGGGGTATCTGGAAAAAGTAAGCTCGGGCGGTGTACCGTATACCGGGGTATCTGGAAAAAGTAGGCTCGGGGGGTGTACCGTATACCGGGGTATCTGGAAAAAGTAGGCTCGGGGGGTGTACCGTATACCGGGGTATCTGGAAAAAGTAGGCTCGGGGGGTGTACCGTATACCGGGGTATCTGGAAAAAGTAGGCTCGGGGGGTGTACCGTATACCGGGGTATCTGGAAAAAGTAGGCTCGGGGGGTGTACCGTATACCGGGGTATCTGGTATACCGGGGTATCTGGAAAAAGTAGGCTCGGGCGGTGTACCGTATACCGGGGTATCTGGAAAAAGCCACGGGATGTTTCTTTTTTTAATACCATCGTAACTATTTATTTGAAAACATTTGAATATTTGTATCTACTTTTTAAGTAAATACCTGCAGTCCACTTGTGCAATACATTAGGAGAGGAAGAAGATCAAGTTGTTCACTTCAACTGTCACACTGTTTCATTATGAAGCTTACCGGTCGTCCCCAGTCACATGAGGCCAGCAGCATGTCACCCTGTATCCCACTGCTGTTTGTTTACTCACTGTTGTGCAGCAGAGGCCAGCAGCATGTCACCCTGTATCCCACTGCTGTTTGTTTACTCACTGTTGTGCAGCAGAGGCCAGCAGCATGCCACCCTGTAGCCCACTGCTGTTTGTTTACTCACTGTTGTGCAGCAGAGGCCAGCAGCATGCCACCCTGTATCCCACTGCTGTTTGTTTACTCACTGTTGTGCAGCAGAGGCCAGCAGCATGCCACCCTGTAGCCCACTGCTGTTTGTTTACTCACTGTTGTGCAGCAGAGGCCAGCAGCATGCCACCCTGTAGCCCACTGCTGTTTGTTTACTCACTGTTGTGCAGCAGAGGCCAGCAGCATGTCACCCTGTAGCCCACTGCTGTTTGTTTACTCACTGTTGTGCAGCAGAGGCCAGCAGCATGTCACCCTGTAGCCCACTGCTGTTTGTTTACTCACTGTTGTGCAGCAGAGGCCAGCAGCATGCCACCCTGTAGCCCACTGCTGTTTGCCTCTGAAGCAGGGTCAGTCCCTGGATGGGAGACCAGATGCTGCTGGAAGTGGTGTCGGAGGGCCAGTAGGAGGCGCTCTTTCCTCTGGTCTAACAAATTGGTCAATAAAGATGGCATTTATTGTAAGACTAGGGGTGTTAACCCTGGTGTCCTGGCTAAATTCCCCATCTGGCCCTCATACCATCATGGACACCTAATCATCCCCAGCTTCCAATTGGCTCATTCATCTTCCCTGTAACTATTGGGTGGAATGAGATGTTCGATGAGCAGATGTCCACATACTTTTGGTTGTGTAAGTGTTTAGCTTCCTCCTGTGTGTATTTAACGTATCTCAATGAACAATATTTTAAATAGGTCCAAATCCAGGCTCCAGTCCACATTTCTGGCTCCAACCTACACTAAAACACATAACATTACTAATAACATTACTGTTATTCTCCATGCTTCTCATATTAGTCCACTTCTTCCCAGTTGCCAGGACAACAAACTGCTTATTTGTAGTCTGATATGCCTAGTTGTCTTTTTAATTTTATTGTTAAAAAAAATACCAATATAGAAAAACAAACAGAGTACACAACAGAGTATCTAAACATAACAAACAGTCAGGGTAATGCAGCCCATACATTATGTCAACACCTTATTACTACATTCAACCTTTTGGTTGGTTTTGTTATCAGAAGAAGAAATGTTCTTTATATATTGTTCAATTTCATTCCAAAAATAGTAAAGAGGTTTTTGTCATTTACATTTATGAATATGGAATTGAGATAAAATACCAATGAGGTTGATTTAAGAAGAACTAATTTGCTATACTTTTAAAACCAAATATCACATTTTCAAGTAAAAGGGAAAATGTTTATGATCGAAAACAATCTCCAGATATCTTGCCACAGCTTCCTGGTATAAGATCAATACCAAACTAAATGTGAAGCAGTCTCCTGTTGGTCATTACAGAAGGTAATGTTGGTCATTACAGAAGGTAATGTTAGTCATTACAGAAGGTAATGTTGATCATCACAGAAGGTAATGTTGGTCATTACAGAAGGTAATGTTGGTCATTACAGAAGGTAATATTGGTCATTACAGAAGGTAATATTGGTCATTACAGAAGCTAATATTGGTCATTACAGAAGGTAATGTTGGTCATTATTAGAAGGTAATGTTGGTCATTACAGAAGGTAATGTTGGTCATTACAACAGAAGGTAATATTGGTCATTACAGAAGGTAATGTTGTCCATTACAGAAGGTACTGTTGGTCATTACAACAGAAGGTAATGTTGGTCATTACAGAAGGTAATGTTGGTCATTATTAGAAGGTAATGTTGGTCATTACAGAAGGTAATGTTGGTCATTACAACAGAAGGTAATATTGGTCATTACAGAAGGTAATGTTGGTCATTACAGAAGGTAATGTTGGTCATTACAGAAGGTAGGTCATTACAGAAGGTAGGTCATTACAGAAGGTAATGTTGGTCATTACAGAAGGTAGGTCATTACAGAAGGTAGGTCATTACAGAAGGTAGGTCATTACAGAAGGTAATGTTGGTCATTATTAGAAGGTAATGTTGGTCATTATTAGAAGGTATTGTTGGTCATTACAGAAGGTAATGTTGGCCATTACATAAGGTAATGTTGGTCATTACAGAAGGTGATGTTGGTCATTACAGAAGGTAATGTTGGTCATTACAGAAGGTAATGTTGGTCATCACAGAAGGTAATGTTGGTCATTACAGAAGGTAATATTGGTCATTACAGAAGGTCATGTTGGTCATCACAGAAGGTAATGTTGGTCATCCCAGAAGGTAATGTTGATCATTACAGAATGTAATGTTGGTCATCACAGAAGGCAATGTTGGTCATTCCAGAAGGTAATGTTGATCATTACAGAATGTAATGTTGGTCATTACAGAAGGTAATGTTGGTCATTACAGAAGGTAATGTTGGTAATGTTGATCATTACAGGAGGTAATGTTGATCATCACAGAAGGTAATGTTGGTCATTACAGAAGGTACAAGAAACATCAATGTATTTTTAAAAACTTGTTTAGTAGAGCAGCACTTGTGGATTCATTTCTATTAAACTTCTTTAATATTATTAGTTAAAAGAAACTTCTGAGAAAGAGACCGAACATTTTCCCAATGAATATTTCTTAAAAGGGCATTCTAGAAAGACATGACATATGGGCCAAAATCCTTTCTCTGGCCAAAAACTACGCCATGCCCACGGACGTTGGTTCCTTCTGCGCAACGAAGTATGTAGCGAACATCGAGCAGCGGAATGATTCCGTTTGAGTTGCCAGGCAACCTAGTTGTGCGTTTGAAAGTCCGTCTAATGAGGCTACGCATAACTCTGACCCTAACAGCTGCTTTGACAAAAAATACCCTTCTTAACTTTTAACAATTCCCGACTTGTGTACAACAAATCTCCTCCATAAAACACCGGTGCAACCAATGCAATAATGGCAATTAACTATCAACAATATGCAAAGCTGTATCGGGAAAACACACTAACATTACAGACTTATAACGGCAGGACAGTAGAATCCTGCTGTAAACGTATCACACCCATTCATATTATTGTCCATAATGAAATAACATGAAATAACATTTCAGGCATTTTGATTGGTTTGTGAGTGACAAATAGATAGGTTGAGTGGCCAAACTAACGTGAGTGAGGGGGAAAGTTACCCTATCTGCACTGACCCTACACACACTCACTAGACTATATATACACACACCATATACACACTCACTAGACTATATATACACACCATATACACACTCACTAGACTATATATACACATACCCTAGACTATATATACACACACCACATTGACACTCCCACACAAAACCCTCACACACTCACATACACTACATAAGCACACATCTTCCCTGGGCAGGTGTCTCACATCCTCAGCTTGAGGATGACGATGGCCAGGATGACGAAGAAAGTGTTCCAGCCCAGGGTGACAACAAAGCCTCGCCACACTATCATCCTGGAGAGACCCCAGCCTGAGGGAGAGACAAGGTAAGATGGTGTCTTTCTCTAACTCTGTGTGTGTGTGTGGGAGAGAGAGTTTGTGTGTGTTTGTACTGTGATATGAAGATGAGACAGACAGACTGAGAGAGAGCAGGATATCTTTCCTCCACTGTGAGCTCAGGACTATGTTGTGCGCGCGCGTGTGTGTGTGTGTGTGTGTGTGTGTGTGTTCTTTTTCAGGACCTTGTCTTTCAAAGATAATTCGTAAAAATACAAATAACTACAGATTTTCATTGTAAAGGGTTTGAACACTGTTTCCCATGCTTGTCGGTCGTTAAGACACTAACAGCTTATGGACGGTAGGCAATTAAGGTCACAAAACTTAGGACACTAAAGAGGCCTTTCTACTGACTTTCTACTGGTCCCTGCTCATCTGCGTGAACGTGCCTTAGGCATGCTGCAAGGAGGCATGAGGACTGCAGATGTGCCCAGGGTCCCTGCTCATCTGCGTGAATGTGCCTTAGGCATGCTGCAAGGAGGCATGAGGACTGCAGATGTGCCCAGGGTCCCTGCTCATCTGCGTGAACGTGCCTTAGGCATGCTGCAAGGAGGCATGAGGACTGGAGATGTGGCCAGGGTCCCTACTCATCTGAGTGAACGTGCCTTAGGCATGCTGCAAGGAGGCATGAGGACTGGAGATGTGGCCAGGGTCCCTACTCATCTGTGTGAATGTGCCTTAGGCATGCTGCAAGGAGGCATGAGGACTGCAGATGTGCCCAGGGCAAAACATTACAATGTTTGTACTGTGAGACGCCTAAGACAGCGCTACAGGGAGACAGTACGGACAGCTGATCGTCCTCACAGTGGCAGACCACGTCTATCAACACCTGCACAGGATCGATACAGCCGAACATTACACCTGCGGGACAGGTACAGGATGGCAACAACAACTGCCCGAGTTACAGCAGGAACGCACAATCCCTCCATCAGTGCTCAGATAGGCTGAGAGAGGCTGGACTGAGGGCTTGTAGGCCTGTTGTAGTAAGGCAGGTCCTCACCTCTCCTATGGGCACAAACCCACCGTCGCTGGACCAGACAGGACTTGCAAGAAATGTTCTTCACTGACGAATCGCGGTTTTGTCTCACCGGGGGTGATGGTCAGATTCGCGTTTATCATCGAAGGAATGAGTGTTACACTGAGGCCTGCACTCTGGAGCGGGATCGATTTGGAGGTGGAGGATCCATCATGGTCTGGGACGGTGTGTCACAGCATCATCGGACTGAGCTTGTTGTCGTTGCAGGCAATCTCAACGCTGTGCGTTACAGGGAAGACATCCTCCTCCCTCCTGTGGTACCCTTCTTGCAGGCTCATCCTGACATGACTCTCCAGCATGACAATGCCACCAGCCATACTGTTCATTCTGTATGATTTCCTGTAAAACAGGAATGTCAGTGTTCTGCCATGGCCAGCGAAGAGCCCGGATCTCAATCCCATTGAGCACATCTGGGACCTGTTGGATCAGAGGGTGAGGGCTAGGGCCATTCCCCCCAGAAATGTCTGGGAACTTGCATGTGCATTGGTGGAAGAGTGGGGTAACATCTCACAGCAAGAACTGGCAAATCTGGTGCATTCCATGACGAGGAGATGCACTGCAGTACTTAATGCAGCTGGTGGCCACAGCAGATACTGACTGTTACTTTTGATTTTGACCTTTGTTCAGGAACACATTATTCAATTTCTGTTAGTCACATGTCTGGGGAACTTGTTCAGTTTATGTCTCAGTTGTTGAATCTTATGTTCATACAAATATTTACACATGTTAAGTTTGCTGAAAATAAATGCAGTTGACAGTGAGAGGACTTTTTGTTGTTGTTGCTGAGTTCATGTACGGTATTTATATTTGTGTGTGTGTGTCTGTGTGTCTGTGTGTGTGTGTCTGTGTTACCTCTGTACATGATGCATCGTAGGGCTTCAGAAGCGTAGGTCTGGGGCAGGGCCAGACTGATGTAACGTAGTGGATAGGGGATGCACTCCACAGGCCAGATTATACCTGTAGAGAGAGGAGGAAAGAGACTGTCTTAGAGAAAGAGAGAGTGAGATGTGTGTGTGTGTGCTGTTCCTCTTTGTGAGGCTCAGAAGACAGAGACAGGTCCTAAACTGATCTGCTTTGACAACATGGATTTTCTTCCAAGAAAGAGTTATTTTCAGAAAGAGTAAATAAACTGAACTGAATAGGATTTAATTCAACTTTATTGAATTGCCTCAGGACTACCTGGCATGATGACTCCTTGCTGTCCCCAGTCCACCTGGCCGTGCTGCTGCTCCAGTTTCAACTGTTCTGCCTGCAGCTATGGAATCCTGACCTGTTCACCGGACGTGCTACCTGTCCCAGACCTATTATTTGACCATGCTGGTCATTTAGGAATATTTGAACATCTTGGCCATGTTCTGTTATAATCTCCACCCGGCACAGCCAGAAGAGGACTGGCCACCCCTCATAGCCTGGTTCCTCTCTAGGTTTCTTCCTAGGTTTTGGCCTTTCTAGGGAGTTTTTCCTAGCCACCATGCTTCTACACCTGCATTGCTTGCTGTTTGGGGTTTTAGGCTGGGCTTCTGTACAGCACTTTGAGATATCAGCTGATGTACGAAGGGCTTTATAAATTGATTTGATTTGATATTGAGAGAACATGGAAGACACTATTGTAGTTTGGCACAGTTATGGAACTCAAACCCCCTAAAACGTACTACTGACTATTGAGGTAAAAGACAGTGTGTGTGTGTGTCTCTGTGTGCTAGCGTGTGTTTGTGCGTTCGTGTGTGAGTGTGTGACGTACCACTGACGATGAGGTTGAGGTAAAAGACAGTGTGTGTGTGTGTGTGTGTGTGTGTGTCTCTGTGTGCTAGCGTGTGTATGTGCGTCCGTGTGTGAGTGTGGGACGTACCACTGACGATGAGGTCGAGGTAAAAGACAGTGTGTGTGACGTACCACTGACGATGAGATTGGGATAGAAGACAGTATGTGGGACGTACCACTGACGATGAGGTTGGGGTAGAAGATACCAAGGGCAGCTTGGGTGGCGTTCTGTTCGTCATCGATGGCGGATGAGATGACCAGACCAAAGGAAGTGCCTGTTATACCCTGCAGCACGATCAGAGCTATAACCAACACCAGGTTCCCCTCATTAGGGATCTGGAGGGAAGGAGGGAGGCGGAGGAGGGGGAGAAAGAGGAAGAGAGAGGGGAAGGAAAGCAAGAGTTGGAGGAGGGGGAGAAGGACGGAGAGAGAGAGGACAGGGATTGGAGGAGGAGACAGTAAAAAGTGAGAAAGACAGAAAAGGAGGGATGGTAACAAGAGAGAGGAAGGTGAAAGAGCATGTCATGTTATTCAATGATATAGTGTCTTGCATTAGGGGTCTGGCTCTTTCTATTGTCACAATACAGAGACCTGTGTGTGTGTGTGTGTGTGTGTTACCTTAAAGACAAGCAGCATTAAGATCAGTAGTAGAATTATCTGGACACTGATGATAATCAGCTGGGAGATGAGATACGCCAGCACGGTCTCCATTGAACTCACACCTTGGGGAGGGAGAGGGAGAGGGAGAGGGAGAGGGAGAGAGAGAGGGTACACTGTGGCTAAATATTTGACCATGGTTCCTGACAAAATATAAAAAATATAAACAATTAGAGAGTGTAATTTCCCCAAATTTAAAACCCTTATTCAAGGTTTCAAAGACCTCTCTGATGAGGATAGACTGCCCGTCCTGTTTGTTGTCCCGTTGACAATTTTGATTCTCATTTTTATTTTTTATATTGTAAATATCCAAAATAAGCTTTGGCAATATGTACATTGTCACGTCATGCCAATAAAGCACATTGAATTGAATTGAGAGAGAGAGAGAGAGATAGAGGGGGGGGGGGGGAGAGAGAGAGAGAGAGAGAGAGAGAGAGGGGGGGGGGGGGGGGGGGGAGAGAGAGAGGGGAGAGAGAAAGAGAGAGGGGAGAGAGAAAGAGAGAGAGAGAGAGAGAGAGATAGAGGGGGGGAGAGAGAAAGAGAGAGAGAGAGAAAGAGAGAGAGAGATAGAGGGGAGAGAGAGAGAGAGAGATAGAGGGGAGAGAGAGAGAGAGAGAAGGAGGAATAGAGAGAGAGGATAGGAAGAGGAGAAGCAATGTATTTATTTTTTCATAATGTGGGGCCCATGGTGATTTTTTTGAAGACATCAAAACTATGAAATAATACATGGAATCATGTAGTAACCAGAAAAGTGTTACACAAATCAAAATATAATTTATATTTGAGATTCTTCAAAGTAGCCCTCCTCTGCCAAATACTCTACAGAAAATGACCATGGTGATGAATCAACTAGTTTTAGGCACTGTTATCATGTAGACACTTGGCTGTTGTCAGAATAATTAATGCTGTCGTCTTCCAAGCATTGTACGTCAACTGTAAGCCCTCTATAGTGCACTATGGGCTCAGATCATCATCCGTGTACTGACCAGTATTGACCACTAGGGGGAGATGGTGGATCATTCTGATTAAAATCTAATCACATTTTATTTGTCACATGCGCTGGTGTATACTATTGTGATATGCTAGTTTATGAGCCCTTCTCAACAATGTATGCAGAGTTAAAAAATAATAATACAAATAAAAAATAGAATGAAATATATTGAACAAAAAATATAAACGCAACATGCTAAAAATGTCTATGATTTTACTGAGTTACAGTTCATATAAGGAAATCAGTCAATTTAAATAAATTCATTAGGCCCTAATCTATGGATTTCACATCACTGGGCAGAGGCACAGCCATGGGTGGGCCTGGGAAGGCATGGGCCCACCCATTGGGAATCCAGGCCCAACCAATCGGAATGATTTCTCCCCCACTAAAGAGCTTTATTACAGACAGAAATACCCCTCAATTTCATCAGCGGGTGGCTGGTCTCAGCCACAGGTGAAGAAGCAGAATGTGGAGGTTCTGGGTTGACGTGGTTACACGTGGTCTACAGTTGTGAGGCCAGTTGGAAATTAACGTTAAATTCTCTGGCAACAGCTCTGGTAGACATTCCTGCAGAACTTGAGACATCTGTGGCATTGTGATGTGACAAAACTGCACATTTGAGTGGCCTTTTATTGTCCCCAGCACAAGGTGCACCAGTGTCATGATCGTACTGTTTAATCAGCATCTTGATATGTCACACCCCTATCAGGTGGATGAATTATCTTGGCAAAGGAGAAATGCTCACTAACAGGGACGTGAACAAATTTGTGCACAACATTTGAGAGCGATAAACTATGGAACATTTCTGGGATCTTTTATTTCATGAAACATGTTGCTTTTATGTTTTTGCTCAGTATAGTTGTGTGTACGTTTTAAGCTAAGGATCTAATCTCCTGCTTTCAGACATTTCACCACCTAGATTACGAGGGTTAGATTTGCATCCAAAAATGTAATGTCAGCACAAAGCATGCACAACATCTGATTAATGATTAGCTTCATATTCATAGTTTACAGCTGAACAGTATGTCAACAGTGTGTGAGTTAAGCTTCAGCAGCATAATGTCAAGGGCTGCATTGCAAATGCCCATAAGACTAATGCCATCATGTTATTGGCCAGTGGTTCCCAACTCCGGTCGAGTACCCCCTCCCAACAGTACAGTTTTATTGTAACTCTGGACAAACACCTGATTCAACTTGTCAACTAATCAACTAGTCGCCCGGGGGCGGCAGGGTAGCCTAGTGGTTAGAGCGTTGGACTAGTAACCAGAAGGTTGCGAGTTCAAACCCCCGAGCTGACAAGGTACAAATCTGTCGTTCTGCCCCTGAACAGGCAGTTAACCCACTGTTCCCAGGCCGTCATTGAAAATAAGAATGTGTTCTTAACTGACTTGCGTGGTTAAATAAAGGTAAAATAAAAAAAATAATAAAAAAAATGAAGCTCTCTGAGTTGAATCAGGTTTGTTTGTCTGGGGCTACAACAATGTGTGCTGTTGTGGAAACTGGAGGACTGGAGTTGGGCTGTTGGGGGAACTGGAGGGTTGGAGTTGGGGGAACTGAAGGACTGGAGTTGGGCTGTTGGGGGAAATGGAGGGTTGGAGTTGGGGGAACTGGAGGACTGGAGTTGGGCTGTTGTGGGGAACTGGAGGACTGGAGTTGGGCTATTGTGGGGAACTGAAGGACTGGAGTTGGGCTGTTGTGGGGAACTGGAGTTGGGCTGTTGTGGGGAACTGGAGGACTGGAGTTGGGCTGTTGTGGGGAACTGGAAGACTGGAGTTGGGCTGTTGTGGGGAACTGGAGGACTGGAGTTGGGCTGTTGTGGGGAACTGAAAGACTGGAGTGGGGCTGTTGTGGGGAACTGGAGGACTGGAGTTGGGCTGTTGTGGGGAACTGGAGGACTGGAGTTGGGATGTTGTGGGGAACTGGAGTTGGGCTGTTGTGGGGAACTGGAGGACTGGAGTTGGGCTGTTGTGGGGAACTGGAAGACTGGAGTTGGGGGAACTGGAGGACTGGAGGACTGGAGTTGGGAACCACTGCTGTAGGCCTGTGGCTGCATTGGTGCTGCATGCCATTATCAGCTGCATAATGGGTTCACATGGCCGATATCCTGAAAAAATAGTGACAATTAAATAAAACTAATTGGAGAGGTAAATGTTCATTTGAGAATAGAACACCGAAACAGACAATTTAGAGACAGATTCCCCTCTTTATTGCAGGATTGTGATCTGTGATCAATCAACATCAACACCAGTTCATCTTGAATAATAGTTACATTAACACTTAACTGCAAAAATCAACACTGTCAAAGTGTAAGCTAACTCCTAGGTAAAAGGTTAGACATTTTAGTAACACGTATGCCGTTATTACTAAAACAATTTCAGGTGAACAAAAGAAAAATGTCAATACCAGAGGTGTCCAACATCACTGATCTACTGGGGGAACAGACTTCTGTTCCAGTCCAGCATTATCACACCTGATTATTAACTCATTAGGTTTGATACATTGAATCAGGTGTGTTAGTGCAGGGCTGGAACAGAAGCCTGCACACCCAGTACAGTTGGCCCACTCCAGTTGTAATGTGTTTATACATTGAATCAGGTGTGTTAGTGCAGGGCTGGAACAGAAGCCTGCACACCCAGTATGGTCGGCCCACTCCAGTTGTAATGTGTTTATACATTGAATCAGGTGTGTTAGTGCAGGGCTGGAACAGAAGCCTGCACACCCAGTACAGTTGGCCCGCTCCAGTTGTAATGTGTTTATACATTGTGTTACTTTTAAAACTGTATTTTTCTTCACAAAAATGTACTAATATATAATCCATGGTATATTCTCTTGGGACATTAATTGGGACCTCTTCATCTCCAGACAGGGTTTCACGGCACTCTGTATCTGAGGACAGACATCGAAAAGAAACAGGCAGCATTATACTCAAGTTAGACAGCCCTGAATATTATGTTGCTCTATCTCTCTGTCCTCAGTATCTCACTAGGGACTGGAACTAGAGAATAGTTTCATAATGTCCTTCCACAAATGTACCTCCCCTATCTAGAGTAGCCTGCTCTCTGTTCTCTGACAGCTGGGACTGCGAGCTAATTCTTTCACCCTCTTCCATGGCTGTTAGCTAGTTAACTAGCTACACGTGCATTTGAGTTACAACGATAAATACATCAAGATAACTAACTAGCTAATATGAAGCTAGCAAACTGGTGATATTTAATTCACCTAGCTAGCTACAGTATACAGTATGTAAAGTTAGGTAACTAGCGAACATTACGTTAGCAGCTAATTTGAGTTAGCCTGCACACTAACTTTCTGTAGCAAGCTAGCTAGTTAATAATACATTGTTTTTTATCACTTTCAACATATATTTACTTACTTGAATAGGTTATCCCACTGACTCCGTTTTCTGAGTCCTTAGAAAAAAACGAAATAATGGGACATCTTCCCAAAGTTTCCGGTGGTAACAAAACGCAGCCAGCCAAGTGGATGATTGGAGGACTTCCTCAGCCTTCAGTTTGGTCTTCCAACATGGGGGTTGCTAGGTGATTTGTGACGTCCTTGCAAGCCCTCTATAGGTGCTGTTTGGGACGCTTGGCTCAGGTCAAAATGTAAGCACTAAATAGGGAATAGGGTACCATTTTGTTACCCACTCTGTGAACTTTGACCTCTTACCTGAGACCCAGCACCTTTCCATTAGCCCCTCCTTCCTCTCTATCACAAAGGACAGAGCGGTCAAGCCCACTGCCAGGTAGAAAGTGATGCTGTGTAGAGAGAGAAGGCGTGCGGGAGAGAGAGAAGAAGGGAAGGGAGAGAATGAGGGGAAGCGAGAAGGAGGGAGGGGGTAGAATGAGGGAGAAGGGAGAGAGAGAGAAGGAGGGAGGGGGTAGAAGGGAGGGAGAGAGAGAAGGAAAGAGGGGGTAGAATGAGGGATAAGGGGGGGAGAGAGAAGGAGGGAGGGGGTAGAAGGGAGGGAGAGAGAGAAGGAGAGAGGGGGTAGAATGAGGGCGAAGGTGGAGAGAGAAGGGGGGAGGTGGTAGAATAAGGGAAGGAGAGAAGGTGAAAAAGAGGATAAATTGAGAAAAAAAGAGGATATATGAGGAAGTTATATGGAGTAGAGAGAGAGACAGGAGCGAGAGAGACAGAGAGAGTGAGAGAGACAGGAGAGAGAGAGATACAGGGAGAGACAAAAAGAGAGAGAGACAGGAGAGAGATAGAGAGGGAGAAAGAGAGAGAGCGACAGGGAGAGAGAGACAGGAGAGAGATAGAGAAAGACAGGAGAGAGACAGGAGAGAGAGATACAGGGAGAGAGAGACAGAAAGAGAGAGAGAGAGAAAGAGAGAGAGCGACAGGGAGAGAGTAAGAGGAGGGAAACCGTAAGACATACAGTATTTTAACAGATTATCATCTTCGTCTCAGTAAAGCTGACTAGGTTCAGACGTGGACTGAATCTCTACCTCAGAACGGCTCCTGGCGTCACAAACGTGGTGAAGTCTGAGTTCATGCTGCCATAGATGGGCTCCTCAAACTGGAAAGAGAAACGGGACAAAGAGAAATAGCGAGCAAAAGGTGTTAAAAAATGAGAAATAGTAAGTGAAATATTTTCCCCCTATGCACAGTACATCTGTGTATTCATCAAGAATGGATCACACATTTGTATACTTTCAACAACACGGGTTACATTGTGGTCTTGGGAAGACAACAGCTTGTCTCTATCAGACACTAGCAAGGCTAGTAGATGTGGATGGCAGAATACTATCAACACAGGGCCTGCTTCCCAAATGACACCCTATTCCCTACATAGGACACTACTTTTGACCACGGCCCTATGGACCATTTGGGACGTAACCAGGGTTTTAAGGGGATTGTCATACCTTGACAGGAAGAGAGAGCAGGTAAGACCTGCTACTCATCTTATACTGGATAAAACCCTGAGGAGGGAACAGAGAGGCAGAAGCCATATGAATAATGACACTAACACTCTCAAAAGTCAAATAACTCTTCCAAAACAGAATCATTCGTCACCTAATGACAAAACAAAGAAAAGGGAACTCTGGTGTACCTCAAAGGCATCTTTAATTTTTTTCTGAAGCATTAAGGCGATCTGTCGATCTGGAGAAAATATATTAAAAGGGTAAAACAATGTCACCAGACGTTTGACTAACATCAACAAATGGTTGATCTATTTCAATGATTTGAACGTTTACAGTATTTGGAATAAAACTAATCAATAATTTACTTTGAAAAGCATTCAAAATCCATTTCCATTACTTGAGCCATCATTCAGAAGACCCCCACAGTATTGTAAAACAATTACACTAACACCTAGAGGTCAATTTCACAGCCAAACTATCTATGCTATTCTATTGGCATTCTATTATATTCTAACAGTGTTCTATTCTATTCAGAACTATTCTATTCTAACAGTGTTCTATTCTATTCAGATCTATTCTATTCTATCGGCATTCTATTCTAATCTAACAGTGTTCTATTCTATTCAGATCTATTCTATTCTAACAGTGTTCTATTCTATTCAGATCTATTCTATTCTATTCAGATCAACTATATTCTCTCAGTATTCTATTCTATTCCAACAGTGTTCTATTCTATTCAGATCTATTCTATTCTAACAGTGTTCTATTCTATTCAGATCTATTCTATTCTATTCAGATCAACTATATTATCTCAGTATTCTATTTAATTCCAACAGTGTTCTATTCTATGCAGATCTATTCTATTGGCATTGTATTCTATTCTAACAGTGTTCTATTCTATTCAGATCTATTCTATCGGCATTCTATTCTATTCTAACAGTGTTCTATTCAGATCTATTCTATCAGTATTCTATTCTAACAGTTTTCTATTCTATTCAGATCTATTCTATTCTAACAGTGTTCAATTCTATTCAGATATATTCTATTGGCATTCTATTCTATTCTAACAGTGTTCTATTCTATTCAGATCTACTGTATTCTATCGGCATTATATTCTATTCTAACAGTTCCATTCTATTCAGATATATTCTATTCTAACAGTGGTCTATTCTATTCAGATCTACTGTATTCTATCGGCATTATATTCTAACAGTGTTCCATTCTATTCAGAGATATTCTATCAGTATTCTATTCTAACAGTGTTCTATTCTATTCAGATCTATTCTAACAGTGTTCTATTCTATTCAGATCTATTTTATTATATTCTAACAGTGTTCTATTCTATTCAGATCTATTATATTCTATTCTATTCTATTGGCATTCTTTTCTAACAGTGCTCTATTCTATTCAGATCTATTCTATTCTAACAGTTTTCTATTCTATTCAGATCTATTCTATGGCATTCTATTCTAACAGTGTTCTATTCTATTCAGATCTATTCTATCGGCATTATATTATATTCTAACAGTGTTCTATTCTATTCAGATCTATTCTATTCTAGCAGTATTGTATTCTACTCTATTTGAAGGTACATTCTGGAACACTGTCACATGCCAACAGAGTGAAAGCTTACTGGTCAGGTCCAACCAGACGTGCACCGACCCTCCATCCACCACCTCCTTAGAGACCTGCCGCTGGATCATCCTGCATTGTATAACACACACCACAGAACAAACATGATACTGTGTGTGTGCATGCAGTAAGCTACCTGGTCGGCCCAGGTGTGTGTGACCCTGATCGACAGGCAAGACCAGACTTTCCACTTCACAGCTGATCACTCACACACACACACACACACACACACACACACACACACACACACACACACACACACACACACACACACACACACACACACACACACACACACACACACACACACACACACACACACACACACACACACAAAGAGGAATCCATGCAGATACACACTGTCACAGACAGACATACTGGTGTACCCTTCCTCACCACAGAGTCATCATCACGTTAGATGCCTTGTTGACATCACTGTGTGTGTGTCTGTGTGTGTGTGTGTCTGTCCGTGTGTCTCTGTCTGTCTATCTGTCTGTGTGTGGGTGTGTGTAAGACAGTGGAATGCTTTGTCACATTGGCAGCTGGAAGGTGCACAGGTTTCCATTACGCTGTAGGGAAGAATCTTGACACTGGTGGCCTTAAAGTTCAACAGCATTGCAAGTCATGGACAGTGATTTAAGAGAAGAGATAGAAGAGGCAAGAAGAGAGGAGAGGAGAGGAGAGGAGAGGAGAGGAGAGGAGAGGAGAGGAAAAGAAAATAACAGAACAGAACAGAAGAGAAGAGAGGAGAACAGAAGAACAAGGGAAGAAGATGAGACTAGACTAGAGACAAGTCCAGAGGTAGGTCTTACCTCTTGGTCAGGTAGCTGGTAAAATTCTTTCCAAACCCGATGACGGCCCAGTACTCTCCGTTATAGGCCCCTGCAAAAGCCTCAGCATGAGACAGGTTCACCTAGGGCAGGGAGGGACAGGGGACACCATCAGTGACAATAGCTAGGTTTTAAATTATACCCTATTCCTCCATCTAGTGGACTAAGTCTGACCAGGAGGACAGTGTTACACCCTATTCCTCCATCTAGTGAACTAAGCCTGACCAGGAGGACAGTGTTACACCCTATTCCTCCATCTAGTGGACTACTTCTGACCAGCAGGACAGTGTTACACCCTATTCCTCCATCTAGTGGACTAAGTCTGACCAGGAGGACAGTGTTACACCCTATTCCTCCATCTAGTGGACTAAGTCTGACCAGGAGGACAGTGTTACACCCTATTCCTCCATCTAGTGGACTACTTCTGACCAGGAGGACAGTGTTACACCCTATTCCTCCATCTAGTGGACTAAGTCTGACCAGCAGGACAGGGTTACACCCTATTCCTCCATCTAGTGGACTAAGTCTGACCAGCAGGACAGTGTTACACCCTATTCCTCCATCTAGTGGACTACTTCTGACCAGCAGGACAGTGTTACACCCTATTCCTCCATCTAGTGGACTACTTCTGACCAGCAGGACAGGGTTACACCCTATTCCTCCATCTAGTGGACTAAGTCTGACCAGGAGGACAGTGTTACACCCTATTCCTCCATCTAGTGGACTAAGTCTGACCAGGAGGACAGTGTTACACCCTATTCCTCCATCTAGTGGACTACTTCTGACCAGGAGGACAGTGTTACACCCTATTCCTCCATCTAGTGGACTAAGTCTGACCAGCAGGACAGGGTTACACCCTATTCCTCCATCTAGTGGACTAAGTCTGACCAGCAGGACAGTGTTACACCCTATTCCTCCATCTAGTGGACTACTTCTGACCAGCAGGACAGTGTTACACCCTATTCCTCCATCTAGTGGACTACTTCTGACCAGCAGGACAGGGTTACACCCTAATCCTCCATCTAGTGGACTAAGTCTGACCAGGAGGACAGTTTTACACCCTATTCCTCCATCTAGTGGACTAAGTCTGACCAGCAGGACAGGGTTACACCCTATTCCTCCATCTAGTGGACTAAGTCTGACCAGCAGGACAGTGTGGGAGATAGAAAACCGATTGGTCCAGTACCTGTTGCACGCTGGAGTTGTCCAGGAAGGAGAGCAGGGATTGGCTATAGGAGCTGGAGGAGGTCTCATTGTTGACCACAGCCACCTGTATTCCTTTGGGGTCTCCTCCGATACACAGACACATCAGAGAGATCTGCATGACTGGCAGAAGGAACTGGAAAAACAGGGACCTGGACAGATACAATGCAATCAGACCCAGAATTCCCAGGTATTCCAGACATTTTGGTTGGAAGATTTAAGGGATCATCATATTCATCATTATTGTGTCTGTCTTCCTCCAGCTCATTCTACTCATTTAATTCATCCTCATCCTCCTCACCCAGGCATTCTCTTCATCCGCACCGTGGTCTTGATAATCAGAGCTGCGATGTTCCTCCACTTTGGCATCACATGCCTGACTCGTACCTTCCAGTCCGCTACACACACACACACACACACACACACACACACACACACACACACACACACACACACACACACACACACACACACACACACACACTTGTTTTACTATCCTTGTGGGGACCAAACAATTGATTCCCATTCAAAATCCTATTTTTCCTAACCCTAACACTTAACCTAACCCTTACCTTAACCCCTAACCTAACCCTAACTCCTAACCCTAACTGCTAACCCTAGTTCTAACCTTAATTGTAACCCTAAACCTAACCCCTAAGCCTAAAATGTCCCCACTTGTCTGAATTGTCCTTGTTTTACTATCCTTGTGAGGACTTCTGGTCCCGACAAAGATAGTAAAACCCAACCCAACACACACACAGTATTAAATATCTTAGGAAATTCAATTCAAGACAATTTTGTAACCCTACATTTACCTGAGTATATACAGTGTAGTGTCCATACAACCCTACATTTACCTGAGTATATACAGTATAGTATCCATACAACCCTACATTTACCTGAGTATATACAGTGTAGTGTCTATACAACCCTACATTTACCTGAGTATATACAGTATAGTGTCATACAACCCTACATTTACCTGAGTATATACAGTGTAGTGTCCATACAACCCTACATTTACCTGAGTATATACAGTGTAGTGTCATACAACCCTACATTTACCTGAGTATATACAGTATAGTGTCCATACAACCCTACATTTACCTGAGTATATACAGTATAGTGTCATACAACCCTACATTTACCTGAGTATATACAGTGTAGTGTCCATACAACCCTACATTTACCTGAGTATATACAGTATAGTGTCATACAACCCTACATTTACCTGAGTATATACAGTGTAGTGTCCATACAACCCTACATTTACCTGAGTATATACAGTGTAGTGTCTATATAACCCTACATTTACCTGAGTATATACAGTGTAGTGTCCATACAACCCTACATTTACCTGAGTATATACAGTGTAGTGTCTATACAACCCTACATTTACCTGAGTATATACAGTATAGTGTCCATACAACCCTACATTTACCTGAGTATATACAGTGTAGTGTACATTACAACCCTACATTTACCTGAGTATATACAGTATAGTGTCCATACAACCCTACATTTACCTGAGTATATACAGTGTAGTGTCCATACAACCCTACATTTACCTGAGTATATACAGTATAGTGTCCATACAACCCTACATTTACCTGAGTATATACAGTGTAGTATCCATACAACCCTACATTTACCTGAGTATATACAGTTTAGTGTCATACAACCCTACATTTACCTGAGTATATACAGTATAGTGTCCATACAACCCTACATTTACCTGAGTATATACAGTGTAGTGTCATACAACCCTACATTTACCTGAGTATATACAGTATAGTGTCCATACAACCCTACATTTACCTGAGTATATACAGTATAGTGTCCATACAACCCTACATTTACCTGAGTATAGACAGTGTAGTGTCCATACAACCCTACATTTACCTGAGTATATACAGTGTAGTGTCCATACAACCCTACATTTACCTGAGTATATACAGTATAGTGTCATACAACCCTACATTTACCTGAGTATAGACAGTGTAGTGTCCATACAACCCTACATTTACCTGAGTATATACAGTTTAGTGTCCATACAACCCTACAATTACCTGAGTATATACAGTATAGTGTCCATACAACCCTACATTTACCTGAGTATATACAGTGTAGTGTCCATACAACCCTACATTTACCTGAGTATTTGGGCAGCTCTTCAACTGGTCCCGGCCCGACTCCCAGGATTGGTTGAATCTCTTCCCGGCCGCTTTCGAGTGATTGGCCGCTCTCTAGTACCCCACCCTGAGGGTAGGTGCTGTGTTTGGAGCCCACCTGGTCTGAGGTCTCACACAGCTGCAGGAAGGCTTTCTCCAGGGTCTGCCGTGGTTGGATGGGGCAGTAGAGGAGATAGACAACACAGTCAATTGAACACACAGATAACACAGTCAAGGGTTTACATGATCAGTGGTCAACACAGAACCAACTAAGCACGGACCGACGCAGGCGTCTTTTGGACTTGTGCTGTCCAGCCCGGCCTTGATTTCAACGTCCACGGACAGGTTCAGACCGGACCAAATCTGAACCAATCATAGACATCTATTTCTAACAAGTTTGGATAGCACAGCACAGTAGAACACAGCACAGTACATTACAGTACAGTAGAGTACAGTACATTACAGTACAGTAGAACACAGTAGAGTACAGTACAGTAGAGTACAGTACATTACAGTACAGTAGAACACAGCAGAGTACAGTACATGAAAGAAAAGTGGTTTAGTACAGTAGAGTACAGTAGAGTATAATATAGTATAATGTACTGCTTTTTACCCTCATGTACTCTACTGAATTAAACTGTACTGTACTGCACTCTACTGTACTCTAGTGTACTCTACTGAATTAAACTGTATTGTACTCTACTGCACTGAATTAAACTGTACTGTACTGCACTCTACTGTACTCTAATGTACTCTACTGAATTAAACTATACTGTACTCTACTGTGCTCTAGTGTGCTCTACTGTACTGAATTAAACTGTATTGTATTGCACTCTACTGTACTGAATTAAACTGTATTGTATTGTACTCTACTGTACTGAATTAAACTGTATTGTACTCTACTCTTCTGAATTAAACTGTATTGTATTGTACTCTACTTTACTGTACTGAATTAAACTGTATTGTATTGTACTCTACTGTACTGAATTAAACTGTATTGTATTGTACTCTACTGTACTGAATTAAACTGTATTGTATTGTACTCTACTCTTCTGAATTAAACTGTATTGTATTGTACTCTACTTTACTGTACTGAATTAAACTGTATTGTATTGTACTCTACTGTACTGAATTAAACTGTATTGTATTGTACTCTACTGTACTGAATTAAACTGTATTGTATTGTACTCTACTCTTCTGAATTAAACTCCACTGTCCTCTGTACTGTAATGTACTGTGCTCTACTGTACTGTGCTGTTCAAACTTGTGAAACATAGCCTAGATGTATATGATTTGTTCGGATTTGGTCTCGTCCGGACTGACCCAATGTGTACTTGCTTGGGGGCGGAGAGCATTAGAATAATTTACATTAAGCTTTACATTTTGGTCATTCAGCAGACGCTCTTGTCCAGAGTAACTTCCAGTCAGTGCATTCAACTAAGGCTGATAAACAACAACATCTCAAAGTCATAGCAAGAAAAAAAATATTTCTGTAACCGTTACTGAGAATGTTCTTGTAGTTGAACTGGTTTGTTGGTTCATTCCGTTTGTTTGACCACTTTGAACGTCATTGCTGCCCGTTTTAAAGCCTTTAAAACAGCTTACATAAGTGACTGACAGATTGGAGCATTAAGAAATATGATATGATGTAATCTTCACTTGGCTCCTCTTTCTTATATTAAATGGATTTAAACAAGTATTATTCTGATATAACGCAAACTTCATTGAGAATATACAGTATGTGCAGTTTAAATCAATGACCAAAATGACGTATCTTCATCTCATTCAGAATTGTATACGTATTTTCAACGTCTGGATAATACGTATTATCAACTTTCCTTTAGAACTGAAAATGAACCCAAATTCAACGTCTGGATAATACGTATTATCAACTTTCCTTTAGAACTGAAAATGAACCCGAATTCCACCGCTGGATAATACGACTTTTCAACATCCGGAAAATACAGTACCGGTCTAAAGTTTGGCCACACCTACTCATCCACCCGTTGCAGACTCTGGAGAAAGCTTTCCTACAGCTGTGGGAGACGTCTGACTGTTGACTGCTTTCCCAGTAGGTACAATTATATTGAAAAGACGTCTAAAAAAAAACTTATTTTCCAGATGTTCATTTTAGGTTCTGAATGAAAGAGGAAAATACATACTGTACCAGTGTTATTTAATAGTTGTGATGTCTTCACAATGTAGAAAATAGTAGAAATAAAGAAAAACCCTTGAATGAGTAGGCATGTCCAAACGTTTGACTGGTACTGTATGTATTTTCACCTTTCATTCAGAACCTAAAATGAACATCTGGAAGACGTCTTTTCAATATAATTTTGATTACTGGGAAGGCAGTCAGACACCAACAGTCAGACATCAACAGTCAGACGTCTCACATAGCTATAGGAAAGCATTTTCCAAAGTCTGCAGTGATTGGATGGTAGGAGGCAATAGGGTCAATGCAGGGCTACTGCCTGCAGAACATTGTTGTCTAGTGGCAACACTCTTGGCATCAGTCACATTAAATATACTCTAATATAAACCGCCATTCAATCCCTGTTTCTACTATACTCCCGCTTGCCTGTACACCTGTCTCCCCCTTCAGTTTCCAACTGTCTGAATACAGTGTGAAATGTACAAAATATTCTTCTAAGTAAATTGTATACACTGTTGTTGGCTACTCACCACAGCACTGTTCTGTTTCATCAAGGTTTCTGGTTCCCCCTCTGCCAGCATTCGGCCATTCCTCATCAGACCCACCTGGAGAGATAGAAAACAGCAGTCATTCCAAATGGAGTTTTGAGGAACGAGGCGAGGAGAGAGGATGTGAGGAATCAAGGAAAGATCAATTAAGAAAGAGCCTTAGTCATAAAATATTTGTACTGGTAAGACTTGTTTTAGTATGACAGGTGAGGACAGGTTTATTGTGACAGGTGAGGACAGGTTTATTGTGACAGGTGAGGACAGGTTTATTGTGACAGGTGAGGACAGGTTTATTGTGACAGGTGAGGACAGGTTTATTATGACAGGAGAGGACAGGTTTATTATGACAGGAGAGGACAGGTTTATTATGACAGGTGAGGACAGGTTTATTATGACAGGTGAGGACTGGTTTATTGTGACAGGTTAGGACAGGTTTATTGTGACAGGTGATGACAGGTTTATTGTGACAGGTGACATCTCTGGCTCATGGTATAAATATGAAGGCTTGGCTCATGGCCAGTCATCATGTCACCTTCCCTATTGGTCAAAACATAATCTGAAATAAAACCAAATGAAACCACAAATGCATCCAACAAGTTTGTAAAGTTTGGGGCGACAGGTAGCCCCAGTGGCTGGATTGAATCCTCGAGCTGACAAGGTAAAAATCTGTCGTTCTGCCCCTGCACAAGGCAGTTAACCCACTGTTCCCCTGAACAAGGCAGTTAACCCACTGTTCCCCTGAACAAGGCAGTAACCCACTGTGCCCCTGAACAAGGCAGTTAACCCACTGTTCCCCTGAACAAGGCAGTTAACCCACTGTGCCCCTGAACAAGGCAGTTAACCCACTGTTCCCCTGAACAAGGAGTTAACCCACTGTTCCCCTGAACAAGGCAGTTAACCCACTGTGCCCCTGAACAAGGCAGTTAACCCACTGTTCCCCTGAACAAGGCAGTTAACCCACTGTTCCCCGATAGGCCGTCGTAAATAAGAATTTGTTCTTAACTGACTTGCCTTGTTAAATAAAGGTTCAATAAAAAAATTACATTTTGAGACACAAGCTGGATGTAGTCAATGTGTGCAAGGAATATGGGACCAATTCTAAAACGTTTGACTACTTTAATACACTATTAGTGAATTTGTTCAAATACTTATGACATCTTTAAATGGGGGGACTAGATACATAAAGTGCTTTCATTTCTCAGCGGTAAAGCAGATATGTATTAAAATACCCTCAAATAAAGGTGTCATTCATACTGTCACCTCACATTAAACATTTGATTCCAAATGCAGTATAGAGACTGTTATAGAGTATAGAGACAGTACAGAGACTGTTATAGAGTATAGAGACAGTATAGAGACTGTTATAGAGTATAGAGAGAGTATATCGGCTGTTATAGAGTATAGAGACAGTATAGAGGCTGTTATAGAGTATAGAGACAGTATAGAGACTGTTATAGAGTATAGAGACAGTATAGAGACTGTTATAGATTATAGAGACAGTATAGAGACTGTTATAGAGTATAGAGAGAGTATAGAGACTGTTATAGAGTATAGAGACAGTATAGAGACTGTTATAGATTATAGAGACAGTATAGAGACTGTTATAGAGTATAGAGACAATACAGAGCCTGTTAGAGTATAGAGACAGTATAGAGACCGCTAGTTTAGAGACAGTATAGAGACTGTTATAGAGTATAGAGACAGTATAGAGACTGTTATAGTGCATAGAGACAGTATAGAGACTGTTATAGTGCACAGAGACAGTATAGAGACTGTTATAGTATAGAGACAGTATATAGTCTGTTATAGAGTATAGAGACAGTATAGAGTCTGTTATAGAGTATAGAGACAGTATAGAGACTGTTATAGAGTATAGAAACAGTATAGAGACCGTTATAGAGTATAGAGACAGTATAGAGACTGTTATAGTGCATAGAGACAGTATAGAGACTGTTATAGTGCACAGAGACAGTATAGAGACTGTTATAGAGTATAGAAACAGTATAGAGACCGTTAGAGTATAGAGACAGTATAGAGACTGTTAAAGTGCATAGAGACAGTATAGAGAATGTTATAGAGTATAGAGACAGTATAGAGACTGTTATAGAGTATAGAGACAGTATAGAGACTGTTATAGAGTATTGAGACAGTACAGAGACTGTTATAGTTCATAGAGACAGTATAGAGACTGTTATAGTGCATAGAGACATTATAGAGACAACCAATGTTTGCTCAAATGAACCTCTAAGCAGCTATGAAAACATATGGCATGTACGTCTATCAGTAGGTAGCTGTCTATCAGTAGGTAGCGTCTATCAGTAGGTAGCTGTCTATCAGTAGGGGGTTGTCTATCAGTAGGTAGCTGTCTATCAGTAGGGAGTTGTCTATCAGTAGGTAGTTGTCTATCACTAGGGAGTTGTCTATCACTAGGGAGTTGTCTATCACTAGGGAGTTGTCTATCACTAGGGAGTTGTCTATCAGTAGGGAGTTGTCTATCAGTAGGTAGCTGTCTTTCAGTAGGGAGTTGTCTATCAGTAGGTAGTTATCATGTATATAGACTGTATCTTACCACGTTGGCTTGCCTGGCCTCCTCTATGTAGTGTCTATCAGTAGGTAGTTATCATGTATATAGACTGTATCTTACCACGTTGGGTTGCCTGGCCTCCTCTATGTAGTGTCTATCAGTAGGTAGTTACCATGTATATAGACTGTATCTTACCACGTTGGCTTGCCTGGCCTCCTCTATGTAGTGAGTGGTGATGACGACTGATACTTTTCCAGTTTTCACAATCTCTACTAGATGCTGCCAGATCCTACAGGGACACATGACACAACTCAGTTTAAGGGCAACATCCTATGGTCCCAAATGGCACCCTATTCTCTATAAAGTGCACTTTTATAACCAGGGCTCTGGTCCAAAATATTGCACTATTCAGGACATGGGGTGCTGTTTGGGACAATGTTGTACTGTACCTCGAGCAGTAGAGATACAGAGAAAGAGTGTGCAAATGTGATCAACTGCGCACCAAAAGACTACGTGTCCCGTTGAGCTAAAGCCTAGGCATTAGCTTGGGGAGCTAACGCAGGTCTTGAGGTCTCAGGCAAGGTTACTCATCACAAGTGCAGTTCAGAGAACCACCTTTCATCGTCACACAACGAATAAACTAACTTCGTGCAGATATGATTTGATTACCACCATAAAGATGTCTTAATCTGTGACCCAAAAGGCACCCTATGGGCCCCCAAAAGGCACCCTCTGGGCCCCCAAAAAGGCATCCTCTGGGCCCCCAAAAAGGCATCCTCTGGGCCCCCAAAAGGCACCCTATGGGCCCCCAAAAGGCATCCTCTGGGCCCCCAAAAGGCACCCTCTGGGCCCCCAAAAGGCACCCTCTGGGCCCCCAAAAGGAATCCTCTGGGCCCCCAAAAGGCACCCTCTGGGCCCTGGTCTAAAGTAGTTCACCACATAGGGAATAGGGGGCCATCTGGGATGTAGTCTTAGCCTGATGACCTGCCTGGGTTACCTGGGAAACACTGACTTGGTTGGGTTTTCTTTATCCACGAAACATCTCAGAGTGCTGATCTAGGATCAGTTTAGCCATTTAAAGCATAATAAATAAGAGGGGGGATCTGATCCTAGATCAGCACTCAAAGGTGTGAGATTGGTCTTTGAAGGCATGAGGTTGGATATAATAGTTGGGTTTTCAGTTTGGTTTTGGTTGAATGTGAGTGTCCGTTTGTGTGTGTGTGTGTGTGTGTGTGTGTGTGTGTGTGTGTGTGTGTGTGTGTGTGTGTGTGTGTGTGTGTGTGTGTGTCCAGTACATACTTGGCTCTCAGCACAGGGTCCACCCCGACTGTGGGTTCATCCAGAATCAATAACTGGGGGTTCTGAAGTAAGGCTGCTCCTAGAGACACCCTCCGTTTCTGCCCTCCGCTGTAAACACACACACACACACACACACACACACACACACACACACACACACACACACACACACACACACACACACACACAGATCTAAGAGTTATTATCCCAGATCTAAGAGTTACTATACCAGATCTAAGAGTTACTATACCAGATCTAAGAGTTATTATACCAGATCTAAGAGTTATTATCCCAGATCTAAGAGTTACTATACCAGATCTAAGAGTTACTATACCAGATCTAAGAGTTACTATACCAGATCTAAGAGTTACTATACCAGATCTAAGAGTTATTATACCAGATCTAAGAGTTATTATCCAAGAGTAATCTTCCATCTTTATTCAGATTCCCATGAGCTGATGCCATGACGATAGCTACACAGCAGTTTAACACTGTTCCAGTGTCTATACGGGTCCACACTTCAGTGTAAAATTAACTCACTACTTAGTGTTAAGACTTATGTGAATATTTCCCAGGTTGCCTTTCAACTCAATTGTAGAGTTACCACCCATGACTGTATTTGTTAGTGACAAAGGGTATGGTTGTTGCATTAATTCATGTTTAGTCATGTGGCCTTCACCAAGTAAAATCCTAAGCCAGAGATGGGCAACTTCTGAACTAATCATGAGCTAATTTCCTGTAATTCTACACATTTTGCCATTGATTACTACAAGTTTAAATAGCTGGCCGCTAGACTAACTTCCCAATCTAAAATGGTTAGCTAACATGGGCCAATTGAGTGACAATCAGAGCCTGACATAACAAGTGGAACCCTGACCTGTTCCCCGGACGTGCTACCTGTCCCAGACCTGCTGTTTTCAACTCTCTAGAGACAGCAGGAGTGGTAGAGATACTCTGAACGACCGGATGTGAAGATCCAAATGACATTTACTCCTGAGGTGCTGACCTGTTGCACCCTCTACAACCACTGTGATTATTATTATTTGACCCTGCTGGTCATCTATGAACATTTGAACATCTTGGCCATGTTCTGTTATAATCTCCACCCGGCACAGCCAGGTTCCTCTCTAGGTTTCTTCCTAGGTTTTGGCCTTTCTAGGGAGTTTTTCCTAGCCACCGTGCTTCTACACCTGCATTGCTTGCTGTTTGGGGATTTAGGCTGGGTTTCTGTACAGCACTTTGAGATATCAGCTGAAGTAAGAAGGGCTTTATAAATACTTTGATTGATTGATTGATTGATTGACTGAAGTGAAGAACTGTTAATCCACATGGACCGCCAGTTGCCCATCCCTGTCCTAAGTGAATATGCAATCATTAAATAGAAATTATTTAAAGGGATACTTCGGGATTTTGGCAATGCTAGTAGATTCCCATAGAATTCCAGTCATTGTGCTAATTTTAGTGGCTTGCGAAACTACCTCGAACTTCCTTCATACTGGACACAGAGACATAAAAACGTAAATGGCCTCTGCCAAAATCCTGAAGTATCCCTTTAATTTCTTAATGCCTTATTTTGAAGGCTTAATTTTACCCTGATACAGTGGCCTACAACTCATGGTTTACAGGCCACATCAAGTTCTGCAAGTCACATTATGCTGGCTTACAAAGTGATGTGTCATTCCTATTGATATCCAGCCAGAGCAGGGGATATCCAAAATGTATAATTTTTATTCACCTGCAACTGCCAGAGTTGGGAAGATTAAAATATCAGACTACCTAAAGCAATAAACTGGAACGACCATTTCATCCACTCTGGTTATTAACACCAACACTGGGGTTATTTAACACCACCAAGTGTTAATTTAACTCCTGAATCAACACTAGAAATGTTACCCTGAATAATCAACGCCAGGTAATACTGGCCAGTTTGCTGTGTACTCTTACTGTTACAGCTAAGAGTAACAAGCAATCATTGAGGAGTTGTTTTGATGGAAGTGAGGGAGCCTTCTTTTTGGCATTGACATCTTGGCAAATGTCTGTTGCATAACACCTACTTAGTTTCAGACAGGGCGGGCTGACTCCACAGCATTTTTACATGACAGAAGCCCGTGACAAACAAACATAAACCTCCTCAGGGGGAAACCGTTTCCTTCTCTTTCTATCTCTCTTGGTTGTAGTGTACTTTTCCCCCAGATCAAAATGAGATATACCGAGTCCCAAACTGCACCCTATTCCCTATATAGTGCACTACTGGTCAAAAGTAGTGCACTATACTGGGGATATGGTCCCATTTGGGACTCAGCCATAGTCTAGACACAGGGGAAGGTGATTGAAACCCCCTATAGACCAACTGGAGAGCCCAAAATACTGGGGATATGGTGCCATTTGGGACTCAGCCATAGTCTAGACACAGGGGAAGGTGATTGAAATCCCCTATAGACCAACTGGAGAGCCCAAAATGTTTGAAATGTCCCTTTCCACCTCTTTCTCCAAATCATTAACTACAGGACAGTATCAGAAGACATGTGCATAAGTACCAAGTGCTGCTTATATTTGGGACAGGTGTAGTTTGTCATTTATTTATCATTTTAAATGGAATATCATAATTTTTGGGGCATTAGCGGGAATAGTTTCCCATTCACAATTAGTGATGGTCACCCCAAAGTCTTGTTGCCATGCCGTTTCCCATTCACAATTAGCGATGGTCACCCCAAAGTCTTGTTGCCATGCCGTTTCCCATTCACAATTAGCGATGGTCACCCCAAAGTCTTGTTGCCATGCCGTTTCCCATTCACAATCAGCGATGGTCACCCCAAAGTCTTGTTGCCATGCCGTTTCCCATTCACAATTAGCGATGGTCACCCCAAAGTCTTGTTGCCATGCCGTTTCCCATTCACAATTAGCGATGGTCACCCCAAAGTCTTGTTGCCATGCCGTTTCCCATTCACAATTAGCGATGGTCACCCCAAAGTCTTGTTGCCAATATTGACTTCTTCTTAAAATCTAGATAGCAAAGGGACGTTTTGGGGCGGCAGTGGCCTAGTGGTTAGAGCGTCGGACGGTTGCAAGTTCAAACCCCCGAGCTGACAAGGTACAAATATTTTTTATGTTACCTTTATTTAACTAGGCAAGTCAGTTAAGAACACATTCTTATTTTCAATGACGGCCTAGTGGGTTAACTGCCTGTTCAGGGGCAGAACGACAGATTTGTACCTTGTCAGCTCGGGGGTTTGAACTTGCAACCTTTCGGTTACTAGTCCAACGCTCTAACCACTAGGCTACCCTGCCGCCCCAGGGTTGTTCTGCCCCTGAACAGGCAGTTAACCCACTAAGCCGTCTTTGAAAATAAGAATTTGTTCGTAACTAACTAATCGTTGTATGTGCAGCGTTGTTGCTTTTTAAAGGAGCTAGCATGGAGTATTATTTATTCCAGCTCGTAAATAAAATGGCATCGAATTAACAATGCTCCGAAACCTGAAGGAAAGGTTTCTGGAAATCCTGGGAACTTTGTGAAAGATACTGGAATTTTCAACCCTAATTACCTGAGTTTTCCAACCAGGCTGCTGTTGTGAGGTAGGTCCAGGAAGTCCACCAGGAAGTCCATGCGTGCCTGTGTGTCCGTAGATGACAGGCCGTGGATCCTTCCGAAGAACGTCAGAGTGTCACTGATAGAAAACTCACTGTACAACGCCAGGTCCTAAAGGACAAACACAATGTTATGTAATGGTATGTGTTGTGTTTTGGTGTGTTGTGTTTTGGTGTGTTGTGTTTTGGTGTGTTGTGTTTTGGTGTGTTGTGTTTTGGTGTGTTGTGTTTTGGTGTGTTGTGTTTTGGTGTGTTGTGTTTGGTGTGTTGTGTTTTGGTGTGTTGTGTTTTGGTGTGTTGTGTTTGGTGTGTTGTGTTTTGGTGTGTTGTGTTTCGGTGTGTTGTGTTTCAGCTGATGTAAGAAGGGCAATATAAATACATTTGACTTGATTTGATAACAGTGTACCTGTGGCATGTACCCCACCATCCTCCCAGGGACCTGGTGTCCAGGAAATGCGGGTGGCTTCCCCAACACGCTGATGTGCCCTCGGGAGATCTTCAGGGTTCCCAGAATGCATTTCAACAGCGTGGTCTTCCCACATCCACTCGGACCCAGCAGGCCGTAGCTGCAAGGTAAGAGAGAACAGAATTTTGGGTTAAAAAAATTGACATGAGAGCTAAATCATAGATATCTACTATAGCCCTCAAACTCAACTCTGGACCTCCAAGCCAGTCCCACTGCATTTTCTCATTGTTCCCTTCTAGTCAGTTACTGATTTAGACCTGGGACAACAGGTGGGTGTGATTAATGATCAGGTATAACAGAAAACCAGCAGACTCCAGACCTCGTAGGGTTGAGTACCCCTGTACTATATATATATATATATATATATATATATATATATATATATGATAGCATTGCTACCCTTATTTCTCATTATGGTCTGACTCTTAATCGTAACTCGCATACAACTTCCAATGACATCAATGCATGATTCACGTGAAAATCCAAGTGAAGCCTAAATTTTACCATAAGCAAGAATGCAATTATGTTGTTTATGTGTTAAAAGTATTGATTATCATTAGGCTTTAAAGGGATAGTTTAAAAAATGACATATTGGTTTCCTTACCAGGGCCGGACTACTGCATTTGGGTTCCTGGAAAACAGCTAACTTCTTGCATTTCAACACATTTTGTGACCTCCAGAGGGCCCACAAACCCCCCCCCCCAAAAAAAAAACGGGGGCCCTGGGGTACCTGCCCTGCGTGCCCGTTCAGTAATCAGGCCCTGTTCCTTACCCTGTAAGGGTATCATAGCAATCCATGCTTTGGTTTTGTTTACTTGGCCATTGTGTGAAATGTGGCACAAATCCAATGTTAGTCAAAGGTAACTACAGTATATACTAGTCTTTTCACACTTCATGTCCAAATCATCATAAAGTATCTAAAACTTAATAGTGTCACTCAATTAACTTACTTATATAAGATTTGGACACGAAGCCTGATTTTGTTGTAATGTCAGTGTGGGTTACTAACATGTGTCCCTGTGGTACGGTCAAGTTGAGGTTACTCAGGACTTTGAGTTTCCCGTACGACCGACACACTTCCCGACACCTGATCGCCAAATCCTCCAATCCGGGGGAGGGGGGAGGAGCTTCCTGGTCTGCCTTCATCCTTCCTTCTGTCAACTGGAAGAAGAAAAACAAATGTAAAAAAAATAATAATATAATAATAATAATACTATAAATATATATATTTCCCCCCATAATTATAACTTTATTAAGGCAGGAATAGTAGTGAACAACAGGGGGATAAAGATGCAGAATAGCAGTGGGGTCCAGATTGGTACCGTGCTGGTACCAACAGTGTATATACAGCAGTCACTGTTACCCATGCGGGGGGGTGTATATATAGCAGCCACTGTTCCCATGCTGGGGGGGTATATATAGCAGCCACTGTTACCCATGCTGGGGGGGGGGTGTATATATAGCAGCCACTGTTACCCATGCTGGGGGGGGGTGTATATATAGCAGCCACTGTTACCCATGCTGGGGGGGTGGTGTATATATAGCAGCTACTGTTACCCATGCTGGGTGGGTGTATATATAGCAGACACTGTTACCCATGCTGGGGGGGTGGTGTATATATAGCAGCTACTGTTACCCATGCTGGGTGGGTGTATATATAGCAGCCACTGTCACCCATGCTGGGGGGGTGGTGTATATATAGCAGCTACTGTTACCCATGGTGGGGGGGGGGGGGGTGTATATATAGCAGCTACTGTTACCCATGGTGGGGGGGGGGGGGTGTATATATAGCAGCCACTGTTACCCATGCTGGGGGGGTGTATATATAGCAGCCACTGTTACCCATGCTGGGTGGGTGTATATATAGCAGCCACTGTTACCCATGCTGGGTGGGTGTATATATAGCAGCCACTGTTACCCATGCTGGGGGGTGGTGTATATATAGCAGACACTGTTACCCATGCTGGGGGGGTGGTGTATATATAGCAGCTACTGTTACCCATGCTGGGGGGTGGTGTATATATAGCAGCCACTGTTACCCATGCTGGGGGGGTGTATATATAGCAGCCACTGTTACCCATGCTGGGGGGGTGGTGTATATATAGCAGCCACTGTTACCCATGCTGGGGGGGTGGTGTATATATAGCAGCCACTGTTACCCATGCTGGGGGGGTGGGTGTATATATAGCAGCCACTGTTACCCATGCTGGGTGGGTGTATATATAGCAGCCACTGTTACCCATGCTGGGGGGTGGTGTATATATAGCAGACACTGTTACCCATGCTGGGGGGGTGGTGTATATATAGCAGCTACTGTTACCCATGCTGGGGGGGTGTATATATAGCAGCCACTGTTACCCATGCTGGGTGGGTGTATATATAGCAGCCACTGTTACCCATGCTGGGGGGGTGTATATATAGCAGACACTGTTATCCATGCTGGGGGGGGGGGGGGGTGTATATATAGCAGCCACTGTTACCCATGCTGGGTGGGTGTATATATAGCAGCCACTGTTACCCATGCTGGGGGGGTGTATATATAGCAGCCACTGTTACCCATGCTGGGGGGGGGGGGGGGGGGGGGTGTATATATAGCAGCCACTGTTACCCATGCTGGGGGGGTGTATATATAGCAGCCACTGTTACCCATTCTGGGGGGGAGTGGTGTATATATAGCAGCTACTGTTACCCATGCTGGGGGGGGAGTGTATATATAGCAACCACTGTTACCCATGCTGGGGGGGAGTGGTGTATATATAGCAGCCACTGTTACCCATGCTGGGGGGGGGGGGAGTGGTGTATATATAGCAGCTACTGTTACCCATGCTGGGGTGGTGTATATATAGCAGCCACTGTTACCCATGCTGGGGTGGTGTATATATAGCAGCCACTGTTACCCATGCTGGGTGGGTGTATATATAGCAGCTACTGTTACCCATGCTGGGTGGGTGTATATATAGCAGCCACTGTTACCCATGCTGGGGGGGTGTATATATAGCAGCCACTGTTACCCATGCTGGGTGGGTGTATATATAGCAGCCACTGTTACCCATGCTGGGGTGGTAGTGTATATATAGCAGCCACTGTTACCCATGCTGGGGGGGTGGTGTATATATAGCAGCCACTGTTACCCATGCTGGGGGGGTGGTGTATATATAGCAGCCACTGTTACCCATGCTGGGGGGGTGGGTGTATATATAGCAGCCACTGTTACCCATGCTGGGTGGGTGTATATATAGCAGCCACTGTTACCCATGCTGGGGGGTGGTGTATATATAGCAGACACTGTTACCCATGCTGGGGGGGTGGTGTATATATAGCAGCTACTGTTACCCATGCTGGGGGGGTGTATATATAGCAGCCACTGTTACCCATGCTGGGTGGGTGTATATATAGCAGCCACTGTTACCCATGCTGGGGGGGTGTATATATAGCAGCCACTGTTACCCATGCTGGGTGGGTGTATATATAGCAGCCACTGTTACCCATGCTGGGGGGGTGTATATATAGCAGCCACTGTTACCCATGCTGGGGGGGTGTATATATAGCAGCCACTGTTACCCATGCTGGGGGGGGGGGTGTATATATAGCAGCCACTGTTACCCATGCTGGGGTGGTGTATATATAGCAGCCACTGTTACCCATGCTGGGGTGGTGTATATATAGCAGCCACTGTTACCCATGCTGGGTGGGTGTATATATAGCAGCTACTGTTACCCATGCTGGGTGGGTGTATATATAGCAGCCACTGTTACCCATGCTGGGGGGGGTGTATATATAGCAGCCACTGTTACCCATGCTGGGTGGGTGTATATATAGCAGCCACTGTTACCCATGCTGGGGGGGTGTATATATAGCAGCCACTGTTACCCATGCTGGGGGGTGGTGTATATATAGCAGCCACTGTTACCCATGCTGGGGGGGTGGTGTATATATAGCAGCCACTGTTACCCATGCTTGGGGGGTGGGTGTATATATAGCAGCCACTGTTACCCATGCTGGGTGGGTGTATATATAGCAGCCACTGTTACCCATGCTGGGGGGTGGTGTATATATAGCAGCCACTGTTACCCATGCTGGGGGGGTGTATATATAGCAGCCACTGTTACCCATGCTGGGTGGGTGTATATATAGCAGCCACTGTTACCCATGCTGGGGGGGTGTATATATAGCAGACACTGTTACCCATGCTGGGGGGGGGGGGGGGGTGTATATATAGCAGCCACTGTTACCCATGCTGGGTGGGTGTATATATAGCAGCCACTGTTACCCATGCTGGGGGGGTGTATATATAGCAGACACTGTTACCCATGCTGGGGGGGTGTATATATAGCAGCTACTGTTACCCATGCTGGGGTGGTGGTGTATATATAGCAGTCACTGTTACCCATGCTGGGTGGGTGTATATACAGCAGTCACTGTTAACAATGCTGGGTGGGTGTATATATAGCAGCTACTGTTACACATGCGGGGGGGTGTATATATAGCATCCACTGTTACCCATGCTGGGGGGGTGTATATATAGCAGCCACTGTTGCCCATGCTGGGGGGGGGGTGTATATATAGCAGCCACTGTTACCCATGCTGGGTGGGTGTATATATAGCAGACACTGTTACCCATGCTGGGGGGGTGGTGTATATATAGCAGCCACTGTTACCCATGCTGGGGTGGTGTATATATAGCAGCCACTGTTACCCATGCTGGGGTGGTGTATATATAGCAGCCACTGTTACCCATGCTGGGTGGGTGTATATATAGCAGCCACTGTTACCCATGCTGGGGGGGTGTATATATAGCAGCCACTGTTACCCATGCTGGGGGGGTGTATATATAGCAGCCACTGTTACCCATGCTGGGGGGGGGGGTGTATATATAGCAGCCACTGTTACCCATGCTGGGGTGGTGTATATATAGCAGCCACTGTTACCCATGCTGGGGTGGTGTATATATAGCAGCCACTGTTACCCATGCTGGGTGGGTGTATATATAGCAGCTAATGTTACCCATGCTGGGTGGGTGTATATATAGCAGCCACTGTTACCCATGCTGGGGGGGGTGTATATATAGCAGCCACTGTTACCCATGCTGGGTGGGTGTATATATAGCAGCCACTGTTACCCATGCTGGGGGGGTGTATATATAGCAGCCACTGTTACCCATGCTGGGGGGTGGTGTATATATAGCAGCCACTGTTACCCATGCTGGGGGGGTGGTGTATATATAGCAGCCACTGTTACCCATGCTTGGGGGGTGGGTGTATATATAGCAGCCACTGTTACCCATGCTGGGTGGGTGTATATATAGCAGCCACTGTTACCCATGCTGGGGGGTGGTGTATATATAGCAGCCACTGTTACCCATGCTGGGGGGGTGTATATATAGCAGCCACTGTTACCCATGCTGGGTGGGTGTATATATAGCAGCCACTGTTACCCATGCTGGGGGGGTGTATATATAGCAGACACTGTTACCCATGCTGGGGGGGGGGGGGGGTGTATATATAGCAGCCACTGTTACCCATGCTGGGTGGGTGTATATATAGCAGCCACTGTTACCCATGCTGGGGGGGTGTATATATAGCAGACACTGTTACCCATGCTGGGGGGGTGTATATATAGCAGCTACTGTTACCCATGCTGGGGTGGTGGTGTATATATAGCAGTCACTGTTACCCATGCTGGGTGGGTGTATATACAGCAGTCACTGTTAACAATGCTGGGTGGGTGTATATATAGCAGCTACTGTTACACATGCGGGGGGGTGTATATATAGCATCCACTGTTACCCATGCTGGGGGGGTGTATATATAGCAGCCACTGTTGCCCATGCTGGGGGGGGGGTGTATATATAGCAGCCACTGTTACCCATGCTGGGTGGGTGTATATATAGCAGACACTGTTACCCATGCTGGGGGGGTGGTGTATATATAGCAGCCACTGTTACCCATGCTGGGGTGGTGTATATATAGCAGCCACTGTTACCCATGCTGGGGTGGTGTATATATAGCAGCCACTGTTACCCATGCTGGGTGGGTGTATATATAGCAGCTACTGTTACCCATGCTGGGTGGGTGTATATATAGCAGCCACTGTTACCCATGCTGGGGGGGGGGTGTATATATAGCAGCCACTGTTACCCATGCTGGGTGGGTGTATATATAGCAGCCACTGTTACCCATGCTGGGGGGGTGTATATATAGCAGCCACTGTTACCCATGCTGGGGGGTGGTGTATATATAGCAGCCACTGTTACCCATGCTGGGGGGGTGGTGTATATATAGCAGCCACTGTTACCCATGCTGGGGGGGTGGGTGTATATATAGCAGCCACTGTTACCCATGCTGGGTGGGTGTATATATAGCAGCCTCTGTTACCCATGCTGGGGGGTGGTGTATATATAGCAGACACTGTTACCCATGCTGGGGGGGTGGTGTATATATAGCAGCTACTGTTACCCATGCTGGGGGGGTGTATATATAGCAGCCACTGTTACCCATGCTGGGTGGGTGTATATATAGCAGCCACTGTTACCCATGCTGGGGGGGTGTATATATAGCAGCCACTGTTACCCATGCTGGGTGGGTGTATATATAGCAGCCACTGTTACCCATGCTGGGGGGGTGTATATATAGCAGACACTGTTACCCATGCTGGGGGGGGGGGGTGTATATATAGCAGCCACTGTTACCCATGCTGGGTGGGTGTATATATAGCAGCCACTGTTACCCATGCTGGGGGGTGTATATATAGCAGCCACTGTTACCCATGCTGGGGGGGGGTGTATATATAGCAGCCACTGTTACCCATGCTGGGGTGGTGTATATATAGCAGCTACTGTTACCCATGCTGGGGGGGTGTATATATAGCAGACACTGTTACCCATGCTGGGGGGGTGTATATATAGCAGCTACTGTTACCCATGCTGGGGTGGTGGTGTATATATAGCAGTCACTGTTACCCATGCTGGGTGGGTGTATATATAGCAGTCACTGTTACCCATGCTGGGTGGGTGTATATATAGCAGCTACTGTTACACATGCTGGGTGGGTGTATATATAGCAGCTACTGTTACCCATGCGGGTGGGTGTATATATAGCAGCTACTGTTACCCATAATGGGGTGGTGTATATATAGCAGACACTGTTACCCATGCTGGGTGGGTGTATATATAGCAGCTACTGTTACCCATGCGGGTGGGTGTATATATAGCAGCTACTGTTACCCATGCTGGGGTGGTGTATATATAGCAGACACTGTTACCCATGCTGGGTGGGTGTATATATAGCAGCTACTGTTACCCATGCTGGTTGGGTGTATGTATAGCAGCTACTGTTACCCATGCTGGGTGGGTGTATATATAGCAGCTACTGTTACCCATGCTGGGTGGGTGTATATATAGAAGCTACTGTTACCCATGCGGGTGGGTGTATATATAGCAGCTACTGTTACCCATGCTGGGTGGGTGTATATATAGCAGCTACTGTTACCCATGCTGGGTGGGTGTATATATAGCAGCTACTGTTACCCATGCGGGTGGGTGTATATATAGCAGCTACTGTTACACATGCTGGGGTGGTGTATATATAGCAGCCACTGTTACCCATGCTGGGTGGGTGTATATATAGCAGCTACTGTTACCCATGCGGGTGGGTGTATATATAGCAGCTACTGTTACCCATGCTGGGTGGGTGTATATATAGCAGCTACTGTTACCCATGCTGGGGTGGTGTATATATAGCAGACACTGTTACCCATGCTGGGGGGTGGTGTATATATAGCAGCCACTGTTACCCATGCTGGGGGGGTGGTGTATATATAGCAGCCACTGTTACCCATGCTGGGGGGGTGTATATATATAGCAGCCACTGTTACCCATGCTGGGGGGGTGTATATATAGCAGCCACTGTTACCCATGGTGGGGGGGGGGGGGGGAGTGGTGTATATATAGCAGACACTGTTACCCATGCTGGGGGGTGGTGTATATATAGCAGCCACTGTTCACATGCTGGGTTGGTGTATATATAGCAGCCACTGTTACCCATGGTGGGGTGGTGTATATATAGCAGCCACTGTTACCCATGCTGGGGTGGTGTATATATAGCAGCCACTGTTACCCATGCTGGGGGGGGTATATATAGCAGCCACTGTTACCCATGCGGGGGGGTGTATATATAGCAGCTACTGTTACCCATGCTGGGGTGGTGTATATATAGCAGACACTGTTACCAATGCTGGGGGGGGGGGGGGGGGGGGGGGGGGTGTATATATAGCAGCCACTGTTACCCATGGTGGGGGGGTGTATATATAGCAGCCACTGTTACCCATGCTGGGGGGTTGGTGTATATATAGCAGCCACTGTTACCCATGCTGGGGTGGTGTATATATAGCAGCCACTGTTACCCATGCTGGGGGGGTGGTGTATATATAGCAGCCACTGTTACCCATGCTGGGGTGGTGTATATATAGCAGCCACTGTTACCCATGCTGGGGGGGTGTATATATAGCAGCTACTGTTACCCATGCTGGGGTGGTGTATATATAGCAGCCACTGTTACCCATGCTGGGGGGGTGTATATATAGCAGCCACTGTTACCCATGCTGGGGGGGGGTGTATATATAGCAGACACTGTTACCCATGCTGGGGTGGTGTATATATAGCAGACACTGTTACCCATGCTGGGGGGGTGTATATATAGCAGCCACTGTTCACATGCTGGGGTGGTGTATATATAGCAGCTACTGTTACCCATGCTGGGGGGGGGGTGTATATATAGCAGCCACTGTTACCCATGCTGGGGTGGTGTATATATAGCAGCCACTGTTACCCATGCTGGGGTGGTGTATATATATATAGCAGCCACTGTTACCCATGCTGGGGGGGGGGTGTATATATATAGCAGCTACTGTTACCCATGCTGGGGGGGTGTATATATATAGCAGCCACTGTTACCCATGCTGGGGGGGGGTGTATATATAGCAGCCACTGTTACCCATGCTGGGGGGGGGTGTATATATAGCAGCTACTGTTACCCATGCTGGGGGGGGGGTGTATATATAGCAGCTACTGTTACCCATGCTGGGGGGGGGGGGGTGTATATATAGCAGCCACTGTTACCCATGCTGGGGGGGGGGGGGGGTGTATATATAGCAGCCACTGTTACCCATGCTGGGGGGGTGTATATATAGCAGACACTGTTACCCATGCTGGGGGGTGTATATATAGCAGCTACTGTTACCCATGCTGGGGTGGTGTATATATAGCAGCTACTGTTACCCATGCTGGGGTGGTGTATATATAGCAGCCACTGTTACCCATGCTGGGGTGGTGTATATATAGCAGCCACTGTTACCCATGCTGGGGGGGTGTATATATAGCAGCCACTGTTACCCATGCGGGTGGGTGTATATATAGCAGCTACTGTTACCCATGCTGGGGTGGTGTATATATAGCAGCCACTGTTACCCATGCTGGGGGGGGGGGTGTATATATAGCAGCCACTGTTACCCATGCTGGGGGTTGTATATATAGCAGCCACTGTTACCCATGCTGGGGTGGTGTATATATAGCAGCTACTGGTACCCATGCTGGGGGGGTGTATATATAGCAGCTACTGTTACCCATGCTGGGGGGGTGTATATATAGCAGCTACTGTTACCCATGCTGGGGTGGTGTATACATAGCAGCTACTGTTACCCATGCTGGGGTGGTGTATATATAGCAGCCACTGTTACCCATGCTGGGGTGGTGTATATATAGGAGGGGGGGTGGTGTATATATAGCAGCCACTGTTACCCATGCTGGGGTGGTGTATATATAGGAGGGGGGGGTGGTGTATATATAGCAGCCACTGTTACCCATGCTGGGGTGGTGTATATATAGGAGGGGGGGTGGTGTATATATAGCAGCCACTGTTACCCATGCTGGGGTGGTGTATATATAGGAGGGGGGGGGGGTGGTGTATATATAGCAGCCACTGTTACCCATGCTGGGGGGTGTATATATAGCAGACACTGTTACCCATGCTGGGTCCATTAAAAAAAAGCTTTTTGTTCTTAATTTAAGGTTAGGGTTAGACATTAAGGCTAACAGTGTGGTTAAGGTTAGGGTTAGGCATTAGGGCTACATTGTGGTTAAGGTTAGGGTTAGGCATTAGGGCTAACAGCGTGGTTAAGGTTAGGGTTAGACATTAGGGCTAACAGTGTGGTTAAGGTTAGGGTTAGGCATTAGGGCTAACAGTGTGGTTAAGGTTATGGTTAGACATTAGGGCTGACAGTCTAGTTAAGGTTAGGGTTAGGCATTAGGGCTAACAGTGTGGTTAAGGTTAAGGTTAGACATTAGTGCTAACAGTGTGGTTAAGGTTTAAAATTCAATTTTATGACTTTGTTGCTGTGACAGCTAGTGACCATTCTTCAGAGCTGCCTCCAGGGCAAGACTCATGACAATAAATGGCAATCTGACACCCTAACTAGGTGTCACCCCCAAATGGCACCCTATTGGGGAGGGGGGGGGGGGGCGGGGGTTGGCGCGCCCCCCCCCCACTTGGGTTGTGCCGCGGAAGAGATCTTTGTGGGCTATTCTCGGCCTTGTCTCAAGATGGTAAGTCGGTGGTTGAAGATATCCCTCGTGTGCTTTTGCAAAGTGGGTGGGGTTACATCCTTCCTGTTTGGCCCTGTCCGGGGTATCACCGGATGGGGCCACAGTGTCTCCTGACCCCTCCTGTCTCAGCCTCCAGTATTTATGCTGCAGTAGTTTATGTGTCGGGGGGCTAGGGTAAGTCTGTTATATCTGGAGTACTTCTCCTGTCTTATCCGGTGTCCTGTGTGAATTTAAGTATGCTCTCTCTAATTCTCTCTTTCTCTCTTAGGACCTGAGCCCGAGGACCATGCCTCAGGACTACCTGGCATGATGACTCCTTGCTGTCCCCAGTCCACCTGGCCGTGCTGCTGCTCCAGTTTCAACTGTTCTGCCTGCGGCTATGGAATCCTGACCTGTTCACCGGACGTGCTACCTGTCCCAGACCTGCTGTTTTCAACTCTCTAGAGACAGCAGGAGTGGTAGAGATAATCTTAATGATCGGCTATGAAAAGCCAACTGACATTTACTCCTGAGGTGCTAACTTGCTGCACCCTCGACAACTACTGTGATTATTATTATTTGACCATGCTGGTCATTTATGAACATTTGAACATCTTGGCCATGTTCTGTTATAATCTCCACTCGGCACAGCCAGAAGAGGACTGGCCACCCCTCATAGCCTGGTTCCTCTCTAGGTTTCTTCCTAGGTTTTGGCCTTTCATGGGAGTTTTTCCTAGCCACCGTGCTTCTACACCTGCATTGCTTGCTGTTTGTGGTTTTAGGTTGGGTTTCTGTACAGCACTTTGAGATATCAGTTGATGTTCGAAGGGCTATATAAATACATTTGATTTGATTTGATATTCCTTACATAGTGCATTATTTTGAGGCTATAGTGGTATATATAGGGAGCCATTTTGGATCCACCCTGGGTCGAATAATCTTTAATCCCTGCCTACTTTCCCTGGCTTCCCTTGTTTGTCTCCCTTTCTCTGTGTTGGCTTCCCTTGTTTGTCTCCCTTTCTCTGTGTTGGCTTCCCCTGTTTGTCTCCCTTTCTCTGTGTTGGCTTCCCCTGTTTGTCCCCGTTTCTCTGTGTTTGCTTCCCCTGTTTCATTCTCCCTTTCTCTGTGTTGGCTTCCCCTGTTTCATTCTCCCTTTCTCTGTGTTGGCTTCCCTTGTTTGTCTCCCTTTCTCTGTGTTGGCTTCCCTTGTTTGTCTCCCTTTTTCTGAGTTGGCTTCCCCGTTCTCACTCACATAATCCAGCATCTTTCATTCCACCGTTGGGAGATTAGAGGGAAACCACTCCGTAATCTGACTCCATTGATCAAGCTCACCTTCTTTGACACAATGCCACATGTCGTCTGTGCACCAGTCTGTTTAGATAACATTCCACTCCTTTCACTCTGTGTTAGGTGCCAAAGAATGTTTGGCAATGAAACAGAGTGCAAGGAATAGAATGCTGGCTAAACCAACTGGTACCCAAGCTATGACACATGGCAGTATATGGACAGAAAGGAGCCATTGTTGGACTGTAATAACATTGTAATACAGGATATAGTTTAGTGAGACATTATAGGACTATAGCCTTTCTACACAGACAGACAGCATTAATTAACTGCAAAAAAAATTCGGACATGGGTTCTTATCTTTCTGTGTGAAGAATAAATTCAAGTTCAACGTTTTTATTAATCGAATTGCAGACAACACTCTCTGAAATACTTGATTAACAGATTAAAAGACTCCATCTCCAGTTAAAGAAGCTCCATAAAACAAGTAATAGTCAAATAGGACAATAATAATAATTTGAGTCATATAACAAACAGATGTTACAATATTTAGTAAAGCATCCAGTTCAGGGGTGTGAAACATGCGGCCAGCGGGCCAGATCCGGCCCTTGAGACAATTAAATCCGGCCCACTGGTGGTTTGAGAATAATATATATATATAACCTGCCTTGTACCCCTGCACATTGGCTCGGTACTGGTACTCCCTGTATATAGCCATGTTATTGTTATTCATTGTAAGTAGGAATTTGTTCTTAACTGACTTGCCAAGTTCAATAATAGTTCCATTTTTTAAAAACATTTTTAAAAAAACAAGCTCAAAAGAAAATGTGCAAATGTTCTTATTTTTTAACTCTGCATTGTTGGTTAGAGCTTGTAAGTAAGCATTTCACAGTAAAGTCTACACCTGTTGGTTAGGGCTTGTAAGTAAGCATTTCACAGTAAAATCTACACCTGTTGGTTAGGGCTTGTAAGTAAGCATTTCACAGTAAAGTCTACACCTGTTGGTTAGGGCTTGTAAGTAAGCATTTCACAGTAAAGTCTACACCTGTTGGTTAGGGCTTGTAAGTAAGCATTTCACAGTAAAGTCTACACCTGTTGGTTAGGGCTTGTAACAGATAGAAATTTTAAATCCAATGAAATTGTAACACCAAAATCTAAACTGTGTAGAAATGAGAATAGACCTACATTTATAATCCAGTTTGCTAACAGTCATCAAAACAGTCAGGGAGCAGAGAAAACTCCAATAGCAATGGACAGAGGAATATTTTGTTGTACATTTTGACAGTGAGGAAATACAACCAATTTCAGGTGCAGCCCTTTTGACCACAATGGAAAACAGTTGGAAGAGCCAGACTACACATGATGAGTCTGATAAGTGGTCAAATCGATTCATCGTTATCATTTCAGATATGCTCCGATACGGTACCATACCGTTGAATCAATCTTTGAAAGAACCACAGATAAGCAAATACAAAAGCACCAGCTGTAATTTAGCCAACTAGGAAAACACTGGTCCTAAATTACAACAGGGACTCACCTGAAAAGGGCCCCTTACACAAGGAGCTGAAGTCTAGAAGATGGAGAGCAGCAACATAGCCTATAGTACTGTAGCAATGAGTGTGTGTGCCTAGCCTGCTGTGTGAAAACATGAACCAACAGAAGTAAACATTGTGTGAAGATCAGCTGACAGTTCCATGTCATCAGGGTGTAGTTGGTCTATAGCCTATTTCAAAGTGGTAGAACAGGTTGGTTCTTGAGAAGGGAGAAGAGGCATTATTCAGACTGAATGCATGCAGGCCTCTTGCTGCGGAATGAACGCACCTGTTAACGTACTACTAAATAGTAGCTACAGATGTAAGATCTTAAATTGATCACTTTTGTTGCAGAGAATTTTCCTGCACAGCAGGAAATGGAAACTTGTAGTGTATTCAATGTACAAAAAGGCTTCTAAAGTTTATAATTTCCAGTTTAAAATGTCTTATTTGATTTGCCCTAACAAAAAAATGTAGCAACCCCTACAAAAAAAATAAAAACAACAATAGACACATCAAATGTTATTTGTCACATGCACATGGTTAGCTGATTTTTAATGTGAGTGTAGCGAAATGCTTGTACTTCTAGTTCCGACCATGCAGTAATATCTAACAATTTGTCACGTTCGTCGTAAGGATCGGACCAAGGCGCAGCGTGAGTAGAGTTCCACATAATTTTAATAAATCGAAACTCACTGAACAAAACAACAACCAAACGAAACGCTACTGATGTGCACTAAGGCAACTATACATAGACAAGATCCCACAACACAAATTAGGAAAATGGCTACCTAAATATGATCCCCAATCAGAGACAACGATAAACAGCTGTCTCTGATTGGGAACCATATCAGGCCAACATAGACATACAAAAACCCCATGACATACAAAGGCCTTAGACATACAAAAACTAGAGTACCCACCCTAGTCACACCCTGACCAAACCAAAATATAGACCCCTCGGAACCGTCGCCGGAGGTTCCGGACTGTGGACCGGTGCCCTGCGGTTCCGGACTGTGGACCGGTGCCCTGCGGTTCCGGACTGTGGACCGTCGCCGGAGGTTCCCGGACTGTGGACCGGAGGTTCCCGGACTGTGGACCGTCGCCGGAGGTTCCCGGACTGTGGACCGTCGCCGGAGGTTCCCGGACTGTGGACCGTCGCCGGAGGTTCCCGGACTGTGGACCGTCGCCGGAGGTTCCCGGACTGTGGACCGTCGCCGGAGGTTCCCGGACTGTGGACCGTCGCCGGAGGTTCCCGGACTGTGGACCGTCGCCGGAGGTTCCCGGACTGTGGACCGTCGCCGGAGGTTCCCGGACTGTGGACCGTCGTTGGAGGTTCCGGACTGTGGCCCGTCGTTGGAGGTCCCGGACTGGGAATTGTCGCCGGAAGCTCTGGACTGGGAATTGTCGCCGGAAGCTCTGGAGTGTGGAGGCGCACTGGTGGCCTGATGCGTGGGACCGGTACAGGTGGCACCGGGCTGAAGACACGCACCTCGGGGCGAGTGCGGGGAGGAGGCACAGGACACACTGGATTGTGGAGGCCCACTGGAGGGCTGATGCGTGGTGCCGGCACTGGTGGTACCGGGCTGGTGACATGGATCTAAGGGCGAGTGCGAGGAAGAGGCATAGGACGTACTGGACTGTGAAGGCGCACTGGAGGCCTGGAGCGTAGAGCTGGCACACTGTGTCCTGGCTGGATGCTCACTTTAGCTCGATAAGTGCGGGGCGCTGGCACAGGACGCACTGGGCTGTGAAGACGCACTGGGGATATAGCGTGTAAAGCCGGCGCAGGATATCCTGGTCCGAAGAGGTGTACTAGAGACCAGGAGCGCTGAGCCGGCACAACCCGTCCTGGCTGGATGCCCACTCTAGCACAGCAAATGCGGGGAGCTGGAATAGAGCGCACCGGGCTGTGAATGCGCACTGGAGACACCGTGCGCATCACTGCATAACTCCGTCAATGTCCCCGTGTTCGTCCTGCCTTTTGTGCTTCCATCGTTGCCCTGACTCCTCATATCGTCGCCGTTCCTCTTTCGCTGCCTCCGCCTGCTTCCATGGCAGGGTCTTGTCCCCTACCATAACCTCCTCCCATGTCCATGATGTCCTCCACTCACTTTTCTCCCAGGCCCAGGATCCCTGCTCCTCTTGAACACTGTGCTTGGTCCGTTGGTGGTGGGATCTTCTGTCACGTTTGTCGTAAGGATCGGACCAAGGCGCAGCGTGAGTAGAGTTCCACATCATTTTAATAAATCAAAACTCACTGAACAAAACAACAAACAACCAAACGAAACGTGCTGCTACTGATGTGGACTTAGGCAACTATACATAGACAAGGTCCCACAACACAAATGAGGAAAATGGCTAACTAAATATGATCCCCAATCAGAGACAACAGCTGTCTCTGATTGGGAACCATATCAGGCCAACATAGACATACAAAAACCCCATGACATACAAAGGCCTTAGACATACAAAAACTAGAGTACCCACCCTAGTCACACCCTGACCTAAAGAACATATATAGAAAAACAGAGATGTCTAAGGTCAGGGCGTGACAATTTCACAACAACTACCTGATACACACACAAAGTAATGAACAAGAGAATGTACCTATAAATATATGAATGAGTGATGGCCGAACAGCATAGGCAAGATGCAGTAGATGGTATAGAGTACAGTATATACATATGAGATGAGTAATGTAGGGTATGTAAACATTATATAAAGTGGCATTTTTTAAAAAGTGGCTAGTGATACATTTATTATATCCAATTATTAAATATTAAAGTAGCTAGAGATTAAGTCAGTATGTTGGCAACAGCCATTCAATGTTAGTGATGGCTGTTTAACAGTCTGATGGCCTTGAGATAGAAGCTGTTTTTCAGTCTCTCGGTCCCAGCTTTGATGCACCTGTTCTGACCTCGCCTTCTGGATAATAGCGGGGTGAACAGGCAGTGGCTCGGGTGGTTGTTGTCCTTGATGATCTTTTTGGCCTTCCTGTGACATCGGGTGGTGTAGGTGTCCTGGAGGGCAGGTAGTTTGCCCCCCGGTGATGCGTTGTGCAGACCTCACTACCCTCTGGAGAGCCTTGCGGTTGTGGGCGGAGCAGTTGCCGTACCAGGCGGTACTATCTTGGCTTTTTGCATTAGTTTCCCTAGTTTAGGTCTATGTGTGGCTGCATTAGTTTCCCTAGTTTAGGTCTATGTGTGGCTGCATTAGTTTCCCTAGTTTAGGTCTATGTGTGGCTGCATTAGTTTCTGTAGTTTAGGTCTATGTGTGGCTGCATTAGTTTCCCTAGTTTAGGTCTATGTGTGGCTGCATTAGTTTCCCTAGTTTAGGTCTATGTGTGGCTGCATTAGTTTCTGTAGTTTAGGTCTATGTGTGGCTGCATTAGTTTCTGTAGTTTAGGTCTATGTGTGGCAGCAGGATGCCATCTTAGCATAATAAACAGAGCAGTCTAAAACAAAACGCCCCCCCCCCCTGCTGCAGTTACGGCGAGGGACGCCATTTTCTTTGGAGCTTGTGTTGCACTGATACGTTCCCAGGTTTTCAAGACACCCTGGTTGGATGATTCCTAGATTTCCTGTCTATTCCCTCCTGATTTCAGGAATCTTCCAACCGGAATTTCTGGAAAACCTGGGAATTTTGGGAAAGTTAGAGGAATTTTCCAACCCTAGGATATACACTATTCCATAGAATTATTCCAAATGTACCTCTCCTACCTTCCTGAGGAAACCTCTGGCGTATGGGGTTGTCCTCTTAAGCAATAAGGACCGAGGGGGTGTGGTATATGGCCAATATAACACGGCTAAGGGCTGTTCTTAGGCACGACGCAACGCGGAGTGCCTGGATACAGTCCTTAGCCGTGGTGGGAGCTGGTTCGGGTCCCCGATAGGTTGCAGAATAAGTGCCTTGCTCAAGGGCATAACAGTAGTAGGTCCAGGTCTCCAGGTCGTAAATGAGAACTTGTTCAACTAGCCTACCTGATTAAATAAAGGTTAAATAAAATAAATAAAAGTAGACACCAGCAGCTCTTCAGTAGCCAATTCAGTCCCAACCTTTTCATCTCCTCTATACCCTCCTGCAGGGCTACACACAGCCCCTATTATCCAATCATGTAGGCTGCTCTGACTGAGGAAGTCACTAACAGGGTGAGAAGACAGAAGGCTTGAGACCCACAAAACATGTTGGCTACACTCTTATAAATAATCGTTCTATACAGAACCAATAGGTTCTATATAGAACCCCAATGAGACCTTGTTTCTGGATGATGGAACTGCAGAATAGAGCAGGCCTAGAGTAGAGGACTTGTATTTGTAGTACCGTGAACTGCCACAGAAGGACGCCCTCTGACAATTTAAACATGCCCTCCTCCTGATTTGCATAGGCAAATAATGTTCTATATATTTATTGAGCGGAAACATGCTATTTATAGCTCAACGGTGTCCAACAAAGTAGGATATTTCTCAATGAACTTAGTATTTAGAATCAAGTGGCGAAGCGGCGCAGCGGTCTAAGGCACTGCATCTCAGTGCTTGAGGCGTCACTACAGACACCCTGGTTTGAATCCAGGCTGTATCACAACCGGCCGTGATTGGGAGTCCCATGGGGCGGCGCACAATTGACCCAGCGTCGTCCGGGTTTAGCCGGTGTAGGCCATAATTGTAAATAAGAATGTGTTCTTCAACTGGCTTGCCTAGTTAAATAAAGGTTACATTTTCAAGAACATAAGTAGCTGTACTCTTATAGCCTAGAATTATATATCAAATCGTTTGTTTCTTTAGCGCCACATTATGTTCACTATCATTATCATCCCAAAATGGTTACATTTTCTATCCTAGGCTCCTACTACATACCAGGCCTCTTTAATTAGTCTAGGAACGAAGCTATACAAAATATCTCCACTCAAGATTAGAATCGAATGAGAGAAGTGCCCCCACTTCATGGGGGTACAGTTTAATTAGGTGAAGGTTCTTTGTCGGAAATGTAAAATCTGATTAGCCTGGCTCGTTCTCGTTCACGAACAGACGGGGATTACCAAAGCCCCTCTTACTATTGTAAAGCATACGTCAGCAAAATAAAAAGACTATCCACCCATTTCTACAGCGGATAAATACAGCCCAGACATAGCCTACTACAACACCTCACCCAGGCTACACCAGACGTATCCTAGTCCTAAATGTGAATACCGCAGGTAATTCCACGTATTGTTTACGATTCACCTCCGCTGCATGTGGAGTGTGAGTGTGGACACCTAGAAATATGTTGACTGAGTCACTGCTGCCACGACGCTGACACATTCCAGGAGAGGAGGACTGTCCGGGCTGCCTCTCTTCTGATAAGCATCCTATGGTATTCTGTACAAGTCAAGATGGCGGTGTCGGCAACGGAAAGGGACGCAATAGTGAGTATTACAATTTTCAGGAAAACAGCGGTTTGCTTGGAATTGGTTGTTTTCTGTGTCTGCACGTAAAACGGTTAAGCGTGTCATTTGTGGAGAGCTATAATTTATGTCATCATGAAGTTTCTATGATTGTGGGGAGTAATATGGCAATAGGCTGTCAGTGTATTCCCCAAAACAGCCGGAGTCGACCTCTGATGTGGGCGCGGAACAAATTCACTATGATTCTGCATGATAAAATGTATCTGTGTGGTGCTCACCTTGTTACAGCAGCGGTGCATTACTTCTCGTTATCACTGTACAATGTGGGCTGTCTATGTGCGAGTTGTTGGTAATGACCGACCGTTCTCACAGGTCTTACGCGCTCTAGTCTACAACATGACAGATGTGTTGACAGCCATGGGTTTCCCCACCTTTTCATTGTTGAAGAGCGGCATGAGGACCATGCTGTCGGCTTTTTCAACCGCAGAGAAGACATCTAGAGCAATAAGCAGCCTTTTAAAACGCTAGGCTACTCCGCCCATTGAGTAGGCTACTTTCATTTAGGCTGTACCTGATCAATACGTTGTGTTTTTTTCTTCCCCTTTTGTCTCTGGTGGTTTTGAAGAATACTGAAGATGACCATCACAACGATTCGTTCGGGAACCCCGGGCTTATCTCGCCGGATAGGGAGGACATTACACGGCTTCTGGTGGGACTATTCATCCTGAAACACCCACGTTGATCAATATATAGGCCTGTGTTAATAATCCGTTAAAAAAATAATTACCACATCTCCTACCCTGGAGGATGGGGGGGCTACAACCTTTTTCTTTGTCTACATTATGTGTTGTGATGATTTTAAATTAGATGATTTAAAATAAAACGTCTTTCATTCGTAGAAGGTGCCATTCACCGGCCGCATCAGAGGTGGTATGAGGCCCGGGAAAAAAGTCATTGTCATGGGCATTGTTGATCTGGAGCCAGACAGGTAGGCTAAGACTATAACCTCCACTCATTAGGTGTAGGCTCTGGTCCAGGGTGATATAACCTCCACTCATTAGGTGTGTGCTCTGGTCCAGGGCGATATAACCTCCACTCATTAGGTCTTAGCTCTGGTCCAGGGCGATATAACCTCCACTCATTAGGTCTTAGCTCTGGTCCAGGGCGATATAACCTCCACTCATTAGGTCTTAGCTCTGGTCCAGGGCGATATAACCTCCACTCATTAGGTCTTAGCTCTGGTCCAGGGAGATATAACCTCCACTCATTAGGTCTTAGCTCTGGTCCAGGGCGATATAACCTCCACTCATTAGGTCTTAGCTCTGGTCCAGGGTGATATAACCACCACTTATTAGGTCTTAGCTCTGGTCCAGGGCGATATTACCTCCACTCATTAGGTCTTAGCTCTGGTCCATGTCGTTACGTGCAGCTTGCTGATGCTGAGCCTTCAACTTATTCTTGAAGAAGAGAAGGCGCCCTGGACTAGAGCTAACTAGGTCTATTTTTCAACTGCACCTTGGCTTATCTGAATGTCATTACCAACTTCTTATCTTTCATATAGTGCTTTTTCATTAGATTCTAAGTCCCATTCCATTTTAGGTGGAGTTCTGATTCTGTAAGACTGTAGCCTATAGAATGAATTGTTGTAGGCCTGTGTATCACATGTTTAATTGGTGAAATGCTGTGTTTTCCATGTTATGTCTGCTGAAGAATGTGATTCTAGCCTAATAAGGAGAGAAAACGTATTGTAAAAGAGAGAATTGAACACAGGCTCAGAAAGGAAAAAGATCAAAAGAATAGTTTATTATTAGCAGCATGGCAGAAGGCAACCAAACAGCCTGGGGAGGTGAAGAGGAGAAATGGAGAACTGTGTGGGTGTGTTGAGAAAGGATGGCTTTTCCATAATGCAAGGCAGGGTGTTCACCTCCAGTCAGGCCAGGCTGAGGCAGAGCTGGGTTATCTCCCGAATAGCACCCTATTCCCTATGTAGGCCACTAGGGCTACATTGGCCCTCATCAAACGTAGTGTACTACAAAGGGGATAGTGTTCCAGTTGGGACACGGTGCATGTTGAGACATTTTAGGGTGTGTCCTTTATAGGCCTCAATAGAAACTAATGGTCAGTTTAAAAACACATTTAGTGACATCAGTTTTAAATGCCTGTTCTAAAGTTCATGGAGATGTCAACATGCTGCTCCTCCAGATGCAGAACATAATGACAGCAGTTATGTGGTGTTTCTCCTACAGACACCACGGCCCTATAGGCCCTCCTCTTTGTCCCTATAGGCCCTCCACTATGTCCCCTACAGCACCACGTCCCTATAGGCCCTCCACTATGTCCCTATAGGCCCTCCACTATGTCCCCTACAGCACCACGTCCCTATAGGCCCTCCACTATGTCCCTATAGGCCCTCCACTATGTCCCCTACAGAACCACGTCCCTATAGGCCCTCCACTATGTCCCCTACAGCACCACGTCCCTATAGGACCTCCACTATGTCCCCTACAGCACCACGTCCCTATAGGACCTCCACTATGTCCCCTACAGACACCACTGCCCTATAGGCCCTCCTCTTTGTCCCTATAGGCCCTCCACTATGTCCCCTACAGAACCACGTCCCTATAGGCCCTCCTCTTTGTCCCTATAGGCCCTCCACTATGTCCCCTACAGAGCCACGTCCCTATAGGCCCTCCACTATGTCCCCTACAGCACCACGTCCCTATAGGACCTCCACTATGTCCCCTACAGACACCACGGCCCTATAGGCCCTCCTCTTTGTCCCTATAGGCCCTCCACTATGTCCCCTACAGAACCACATCCCTATAGGCCCTCCTCTTTGTCCCCTACAGCACCACGTCCCTATAGGACCTCCACTATGTCCCCTACAGCACCACGTCCCTATAGGCCCTCCACTATGTCCCCTACAGCACCACGTCCCTATAGGCCCTCCACTATGTCCCCTACAGTACCACGTCCCTATAGGCCCTCCACTATGTCCCTATAGGCCCTCCACTATGTCCCCTACAGCACCTCGTCCCTATAGGCCCCCCACTATGTCCCCTACAGCACCACGTCCCTATAGGCCCTCCTCTATGCCCCACTACAGCACCACATCCCTATAGGCCCTCCACTATGTCCCCTACAGGCTATCCTAGGGCTCCCACTAAGGGACAGGCTATCCTAGGGCTCCCACTAAAGGACAGGTTATCCTAGGGCTCCCACTAAGGGACAGGTTATCCTATGGCTCCCACTAAGGGACAGGTTACCTATGGCTCCCACTAAGGGACAGGTTACCTAGGGCTCCCACTAAGGGACAGGTTATCCTAGGGCTCCCACTAAGGGACAGGTTATCCTAGGGCTCCCACTAAAGGACAGGTTAACTAGGGCTCCCACTAAAGGACAGGTTAACTAGGGCTCCCACTAAAGGACAGGTTAACTAGGGCTCCCACTAAAGGACAGGTTAACTAGGGCTCCCACTAAAGGACAGGTTACCTAGGGCTCCCACTAAAGGACAGGTTACCTAGGGCTCCCACTAAAGGACAGGTTAACTAGGGCTCCCACTAAAGGACAGGTTAACTAGGGCTCCCACTAAAGGACAGGTTAACTAGGGCTCCCACTAAAGGACAGGTTAACTAGGGCTCCCACTAAAGGACAGGTTAACTAGGGCTCCCACTAAAGGACAGGTTAACTAGGGCTCCCACTAAAGGACAGGTTAACTAGGGCTCCCACTAAAGGACAGGTTAACTAGGGCTCCCACTAAAGGACAGGTTAACTAGGGCTCCCACTAAAGGACAGGTTAACTAGGGCTCCCACTAAAGGACAGGTTAACTAGGGCTCCCACTAAAGGACAGGTTAACTAGGGCTCCCACTAAAGGACAGGTTAACTAGGGCTCCCACTAAAGGACAGGTTAACTAGGGCTCCCACTAAAGGACAGGTTAACTAGGGCTCCCACTAAAGGACAGGTTATCCTAGGGCTCCCACTAAAGGACAGGTTAACTAGGGCTCCCACTAAAGGACAGGTTATACTAGGGCTCCCACTAAAGGACAGGTTAACTAGGGCTCCCACTAAAGGACAGGTTAACTAGGGCTCCCACTAAAGGACAGGTTAACTAGGGCTCCCACTAAAGGACAGGTTAACTAGGGCTCCCACTAAAGGACAGGTTATCCTAGGGCTCCCACTAAAGGACAGGTTAACTAGGGCTCCCACTAAAGGACAGGTTAACTAGGGCTCCCACTAAAGGACAGGTTAACTAGGGCTCCCACTAAAGGACAGGTTAACTAGGGCTCCCACTAAGGGACAGGTTAACTAGGGCTCCCACTAAAGGACAGGTTAACTAGGGCTCCCACTAAAGGACAGGTTAACTAGGGCTCCCACTAAAGGACAGGTTAACTAGGGCTCCCACTAAAGGACAGGTTACCTAGGGCTCCCACTAAGGGACAGGTTCCCTAGTGAACCCACTAAGGGACAGGTTAACTAGGGCTCCCACTAAAGGACAGGTTAACTAGGGCTCCCACTAAAGGACAGGTTAACTAGGGCTCCCACTAAAGGACAGGTTACCTAGGGCTCCCACTAAGGGACAGGTTCCCTAGTGAACCCACTAAGGGACAGGTTAACTAGGGTAAAAAGGGATATTGTTAAACCAGCATAGAGACACCTATTTCTTTCTTCTCTATGTTTCTTTCCGTCTCAGCTTTGACGTCAGCCTGACTTGCGGCCGCGGCACAGAGAAGGAGGAGCCACAGCCGGATGTGGCCCTGAAACTCAGCGCTCGATTCGCTGAGCGCCAGTTTCTGCGTAACTCCTGCGTCTCGGGAAAATGGAGCGAGGAGGAGAAGTCTATCGACTACTTCCCCTTCATCCCTGACCAGCCCTTCAGGGTACCTGTTACACTGATCCTAACACCTAACCTGACCAGCCCTTCAGGGTACCTGTTACACTGATCCTAACACCTAACCTGACCAGCCCTTTAGGGTACCTGTTACACTTATCCTAACACCTAACCTGACCAGCCCTTCAGGGTACCTGTTACACTGATCCTAACACCTAACCTGACCAGCCCTTTAGGGTACCTGTTACACTTATCCTAACACCTAACCTGACCAGCCCTTCAGGGTACCTGTTACACTTATCCAAACACCTAACCTGACCAGCCCTTCAGGGTACCTGTTACACTTATCCTAACACCTAACCTGACCAGCCCTTCAGGGTACCTGTTACACTGATCCTAACACCTAACCTGACCAGCCCTTCAGGGTACCTGTTACACTGATCCTAACACCTAACCTGACCAGCCCTTCAGGGTACCTGTTACACTGATCCTAACACCTAACCTGACCAGCCCTTCAGGGTACCTGTTACACTGATCCTAACACCTAACCTGACCAGCCCTTCAGGGTACCTGTTACACTGATCCTAACACCTAACCTGACCAGCCCTTCAGGGTACCTGTTACACTGATCCTAACACCTAACCTGACCAGCCCTTCAGGGTACCTGTTACACTGATCCTAACACCTAACCTGACCAGCCCTTCAGGGTACCTGTTACACTGATCCTAACACCTAACCTGACCAGCCCTTCAGGGTACCTGTTACACTGATCCTAACACCTAACCTGACCAGCCCTTCAGGGTACCTGTTACACTTATCCAAACACCTAACCTGACCAGCCCTTCAGGGTACCTGTTACACTTATCCAAACACCTAACCTGACCAGCCCTTCAGGGTACCTGTTACACTTATCCTAACACCTAACCTGACCAGCCCTTCAGGGTACCTGTTACACTGATCCTAACACCTAACCTGACCAGCCCTTCAGGGTACCTGTTACACTTATCCTAACACCTAACCTGACCAGCCCTTCAGGGTACCTGTTACACTGATCCTAACACCTAACCTGACCAGCCCTTCAGGGTACCTGTTACACTGATCCTAACACCTAACCTGACCAGCCCTTCAGGGTACCTGTTACACTGATCCTAACACCTAACCTGACCAGCCCTTCAGGGTACCTGTTACACTTATCCAAACACTAATCCTAACCTCTAATCCTAACTTCTAACCTATAATCCCTACCCTAACCTCTAATCCTAACCTCTAATCCTAACCTCTAATCCTAACCCCTAATCCTAACCTCTAATCCTAACCTCTAATCCTAACCTCTAATCCTAACCTCTAATCCTAACCCTTAATCCATAACCCTAACTGGACCAGGCCTTCAAGATACCATAACAATCCACTCTCTTTTTAAATTCTAACCCCTAACCCGACCATCCCTTCAGGGTACCAAGAACACTTCACGTTCTTTTCCAACTTGTCCCAAATGGCACCGCATCCCCTTTCTAGTAGACTTCCTTTGACCAGAGCCCTATGGGACCACAGTTAACTAGGGTCTTAACTTCATGATAATTGGCCTTCCACCCTTATCTCTATCTCATACACTCCCTCGCTCTACCATTCTCTGACTCCTCTTTAGTTGCTGTGATATGATTCAGTACAGACGTTATGTAAAGATATAGCCCAGTGATAAGGAACACACATTGTTCCTTGTTGTGGTTTTATTGTAAAGCAGGTTGCTCCAGTCACACATTTGTCAGAGGATGTGGTTTAGAGATGTGATAAGTTATGCAAAACTAACAAGCTCTCTTTTATTTGGAGAAAGAACCACATGGCCGCATAATGTGACTTTGTTTAGAAATGGGGTGTTTTATTCTGTTCTCTCTCTACCTCCTCTCTCCTCTCTCTCTCTCCTCTCTCTCTACCTCCTCTCTCTCCCCTCTCTCTCCTCTCTCTCCCCTCTCTCTCCTCTCTCCTCTCTCTCTCTCTCTACCTCCTCTCTCTCTCTCTCTCTCTCTCTCTACCTCCTCTCTCTCTCTCTCTCTCTACCTCCTCTCTCTCTCTCTCTACCTCTCCTCTCTCCTCTCTCTCTCTCCTCTCTCTCTCTCTCTCTCTCCCCCCCTCTCTCTCTCTCTCTCCCCCCTCTCTCTCTCTCTCTCCCCCCCCTCTCTCCCCCCCCCCCCCCCCCCCTCTCTCTCTCTCCTCTCTCTCTCTCTCTCCCTCCCCCCCTCTCTCTCTCTCCTCTCTCTCTCTCCAGATGGAGATCCACTGCGAACACACGCGCTTCCGGATATTTGTGGATGGAAATCCGCTCTTTGACTTTTTTCACAAAGTTAAATCTTTGCCGTCCATCGATACAGTGAGGATAGAAGGGGGTCTACAGATCACCAAGCTAGGTTAACCAACCCAGCTGCTATGCCAGTGTGTGACATAACAAGAACTCAATACAGGTGAACACACACACCTGTTACTACAATACCCACAATGCAACACTGCAGCAACAGTGGGCCTAGCGCTTTGGAAAGGCCTCGCCCATCCTGGTTTGGTTCTGCCGTCACTCCTCTTCTTCTTTCCCCTTTATCTTGTCAGGTCTCAACCAAGATCTGACGTTATTGTGACCTTCCTAATTGTTGGTTGAATGGTTGCAATGCAACGCAGCTCTGTGTGTCTTTGTTCCTGAAAGAATTCCTTTGTTTTCTTCCTCAGTTCTGTGTGTGTCAGGGATCTCACAATATAAACGCCTGCTCATGGTTACCAAGCATCCTATGGGGATTTTGCTGAGAGAGGGGGCCCTATTCCAAATGTAATAGGGCACTATTGGGCACTAGAGTGCTATTTGGGACACAGCCGTAGAGCACTCAAAAGTATTTGCTTTCATGTGGAGAAATCCTACAATTCTCAGGAGGTTTCTCAGGAATCAACACTATTTATCACGTATAACATCATCACTGTAAATGAGGGTTATCTCGTGGGGTTGACAAGCTCAGTATTATGGGAGCTTCCATTTTTTTCCCTCCCTCCCTGTTCTTCAATTGGGTTTTATTGGTTGGTTGGTTGTCATGGTTATTGGCATCCTAACTCAATGACCTACATACAGAGGTTGCATTCTAAATTGCATTCTATTCCCTATATAGTGCACTACTTTGATCAGGGCCTTATATTGGGCTCTGGCCAAAACTATTGCACTACGTAGGGAATAGGGTGCCATTTGGAAAGGGAAATGAGGATTATATTGTGGAGTCTCGGCAAGATGTACCGTAGCAGCCTTTTGATTGAAATGTCTTGTAACTGTATGCAATGTATTAATAATGGTGGTTCTCACTCACAGTTTCAGTTCATTGCAACCATTCTCCTCCTGTAGATATAGATATTGCACTGACATAGAGCTATGTGGTAGTGAATAGAATGTATCGTTCATTTGGAGCTTCGTTTACATTGCATATTTAACAGTGATGAATGATTGGTTCGTTTAAAGGGGTAGTTCACCACAAAGTCCAAGTTTATCCGATGTGTTTTATACCTCAACTGTTCTGTGTGGAGCTAATAAACTGGAATTAGAGGTGCCAATCTTTCAGATTCCTTTGGGTTCTAGATGAGAACTGTAGGTTTCTCCAATGGCTCACAGCAGAGTCTAGACAACACAACACGTGGTGTGGAATATGGACTCAGGTGGTGTTTCTAGGCTTGAAAAATTTGCTAGGATGTTTATCTTGGAGTGAACTATCCTTTTAAGGAGTTTGCTTAACTGGACTCTGACTTGTAAATGAAGAAAAACCCCATAGTGAAAACACACCCAGCGATGGCCAGCCTAAACAACCATTCAGTCAAACCTCGCTATCACAGACCAGATTATTACTGTATATGCAAATGGTGGATTCTCTTCCACACTTAAACCAGGGTCGTATTCTTTAGGGAACACCGAAGTGAAATGTTTTGCCCAAAATAAAAAACAGTTGACCCGAAACTGTAACCGGTACCCTAACCCTAACCCTTTACAGACGGTTCCGTTAGCTAGCGGTTAGCGGTTATCGATTAGCGGTTGATTGTTGTGAAGAATAGGAAGGCTGAATGGTGTTATGAATGTACAGCAGCCATGTTTTTCTATGGTAGCATACCAGCTGGGCACAGACGTCAGTTCAACATCTAGTTTTGATTTAAATTTGGTTGAGTTGGCAATTAACGTGAATTCAACGTGAAATCAACAAAGAATTCCACCATGTCATTGGATTTAGGTTAAACGTTGGGTGAAAATAAATATCCTTTTGTTGATGACTTGTTGCAAATCCAATCAGTTTTCCACATTGATTCAACGTCATCACAAATACTTTTTGGGTTGTTGAAATGACGTGGAAACAACATTGATTCAACCAATTTCTGCATCTGAAATGGCACCTTACACTCCTAGAAAAAAAGATGCTATCTACCTGGAACCAGAATGGGTGTTAACCTGGAACCAGAATGGGTGTTAACCTGGTGTTAACCTGGAACCAGAATGGGTTCAACCTGGAACCAGAATGGGTGTTAACCTGGAACCAGAATGGGTTCTACCTGGAACCAGAATGGGTTCTCATATGGGGACAGCAGAAGAGCCCTTTTGGATTGCTTTTTTCTAAGAGTGTATTACCTATTTAGTGCACTACTTTGGACCAGTGCCCACCACTTCATCAACACACAGAGCTACTACTGTTCACCAATAACTGTCATATGACTCAGTGGTTTAGTGGAGCATCATATGACTCAGTGGTTTAGTGGAGCATCATATGACTCAGTGGTTTAGTGGAGCATCATATGACTCAGTGGTTTAGTGGAGCATCATATGACTCAGTGGTTTAGTGGAGCATCATATGACTCAGTGGTTTAGTGGAGCATCATATGACTCAGTGGTTTAGTGGAGGGTAAATTCACGTGATCGCAGCTTACACACCTTTTGTATTCTGCGTAAGCATTTACCCTCCTATTGCAGAAAAATTATTTGAAAATATATAGAGCGTTACTTTACTCACCACAAACAGGGATCAGAGTTCACTCACCGATTTGTTAATTACCACTACATCACTGATATGCCTCTAACAACACACTGCCCCATGTCTATGGCCCAATGCATCTCTCTCTCTCGACCCCTCTCTCTCTATGGACCCACTGCAAATCTCTGTCTCTCGACCCCTCTCTCTCTCTCTATGGACCCACTGCATCTCTCTGTCTCTCGACCCATCTTTCTCTCTCTATGGCCCAATGCATCTCTCTCTCTCTATGGACCCACTGCATCTCTCTATCTATCTCTCACTCTCTCAAAACCGAGCCAGGAGAGCAAGAATGGGGCACACGGACATCACATGGTGCCAAGGGGAGCTATTGTGCTCCATCAAAGCTCTCTATTGTCTCTTACTGGGCTTAGTTGTTGGATCTCTCCTTCTCTATATGGTCTCTTACTGGGCTTAGTTGTTGGATCTCTCCTTCTCTCTATTGTCTCTTACTGGGCTTAGTTGTTGGATCTCTCCTTCTCTATATGGTCTCTTACTGGGCTTAGTTGTTGGATCTCTCCTTCTCTCTATTGTCTCTTACTGGGCTTAGTTGTTGGATCTCTCCTTCTCTATATGGTCTCTTACTGGGCTTAGTTGTTGGATCTCTCCTTCTCTCTATTGTCTCTTACTGGGCTTAGTTGTTGGAGGGAGCGCTCATTCTTCGGTTGCCCCTACATAATGCACAACTTTGACCCTAACTTCAACCCTAACCCAAGACACGTTTGACCCTAAGTGCACTACTTTTGACCAGGGCCCAATGTATGGGATAGGGTGCCATTTGGGATGCGGCTTTCCTGTTGGGAGCAAGTCAGCTCTGAGTTGTAGATGAGTAGGGAGGGACTTTGGATTCAAGGTGCTACACAGGATTTAAAAAATGGCTGTAATATTTGCCTATTGATTTCTCCCATTGGAGAGGCATCTGTTGTCAAAATGGGAAAGCTGTTTTGACTTTGTGGCTGTGTTATCTATTGGAAATCGGGTCAGGTGGCCAATGTAGAAATCTCTCTGTAATTTCTTGATTAAAAAAATTCTACACTGTTCGCTCAATGTCAGTTTATGTGAGAAAACAAGCACTGAATAGTGTAGGGCAGGGGTATTCACCTCTGACCCTACGAAGTCCAGAGCCTGCTGGTTTTCTGTTCTTACTGATCATTAATATCACCCACCTGGTGTCCAAGACAGTTCCACTGCTTTTTTTTGGGAGGTCCAGAGTTGAGTTTGAGGGGTGTAACTAAACATATGTTCAATAATAAAACATATATAGTTTTTCCAGCTGTTTGAAGCTGCTGGACCAAAACAGAAAGTAAAAGGCTCAATTGTGAGTCTCCTTCATGTTACGGAGAAATTGGGTTTTGGGGGTGTAGCACCTTTAAGTCATGATAACTTTGAAGGTTGAGGGGTTTGGTGTTTATTTTCTTTGCTGTAGTCAGACATCCCTCTGTACAGTGCTTCAAATGGACCCTTCCTTGGTTTACCCCTGTAAGATGCTTCAAATGGACCCTTCCTTGGTTTACCCCTGTAATGTGCTTCAAATGGTCCCTTCCTTGGTTTACCCCTGTAAGATGCTTCAAATGGTCCCTTCCATGGTTTACCCCTGTAATGTGCTTCAAATGGACCCTTCCTTGGATTACCCCTGTAATGTGCTTCAAATGGTCCCTTCCTTGGTTTACCCCTGTAAGATGCTTCAAATGGTCCCTTCCTTGGTTTACCCCTGTAATGTGCTTCAAATGGACCCTTCCTTGGATTACCCCTGTAATGTGCTTCAAATGGTCCCTTCCTTGGTTTACCCCTGTAATGTGCTTCAAATGGACCCTTCCTTGGTTTACCCCTGTAATGTGCTTCAAATGGACCCTTCCTTGGATTACCCCTGTAATGTGCTTCAAATGGTCCCTTCCTTGGTTTACCCCTGTAATGTGCTTGAAATGGTCCCTTCTTTGGTTTACCCCTGTAAGATGCTTCAAATGGTCCCTTCCTTGAAATACCCCTGTAAGATGCTTCAAATGGTCCCTTCCTTGAAATACCCCTGTAAGATGCTTCAAATTGTCCCTTCCTTGGTTTACCCCTGTAATGTGCTTCAAATGGTCCCTTCCTTGGTTTACCCCTGTAAGATGCTTCAAATGGTCCCTTCCTTGAAATACCCCTGTAAGATGCTTCAAATGGACCCTTCCTTGGTTTACCCCTGTAAGATGCTTCAAATGGTCCCTTCCTTGGTTTACCCCTGTAATGTGCTTCAAATGGTCCCTTCCTTGGTTTACCCCTGTAAGATGCTTCAAATGGTCCCTTCCTTGGTTTTGCCCAGATAGGCCACTGCACTGACTGAACCCTGAACAGTGCATCACATTCAGCATGGGGGGATAGTGAGTGGTTGGTAATGAATGTGTGTGTGCTATATGAGACGTTCGGTCTCTGAACATCATTACAGTAGGCAATCCATGACAATATTCTGTGGGATGCAGAATTGTTCAGTAGGCTGCATATGCACAGGTCTTTTCTGTGAGAGAGCAATAACGTCCTCCTCTCTGTCTTTTTCTCCTGGATGGTCACACAGGGTTTTCCTGAGGTACTAAGATGGAGAACTATTTTTTATGTTTGGCATGACAGGCACTCATTTCCATAAGGAAACTGCAGTAGGCTATTAGGAAGGCAATACGGAGGACAGGGAGAGAGAGTTTGTATGAACCAGCCCAATGCACTGACCTCAACAGTATTGTATCCTTAATGTTGTGTTAGTCTGGGTGTGTTTCGGGGGGCTGATTTCATTGTCGGTGCTGATCTGGCTGTAGTGAGTTGAAAACCGTCCCTCGTGAAACCACACCTTCTGGCTGTAGTGAGTGGAAAACATCCCTCGTGAAACTACAACTTCTGGCTGTAGTGAGTGGAAAACATCCCTCGTGAAACTACAACTTCTGGCTGTAGTGAGTTGAAAACATGCCTCGTGAAACCACACCTTCTGGCTGTAGTGAGTGGAAAACATCCCTCGTGAAACCACACCTTCTGGCTGTAGTGAGTGGAAAACCATCCCTAGTGAAACTACAACTTCTGGCTGTAGTGAGTGGGAAAACATCCCTCGTGAAACTACAACTTCTGGCTGTAGTGAGTTGAAAACATCCCTCGTGAAACTACAACTTCTGGCTGTAGTGAGTGGGAAAACATCCCTCGTGAAACTACAACTTCTGGCTGTAGTGAGTGGGAAAACATCCCTCGTGAAACTACAACTTCTGGCTGTAGTGAGTGGGGAAACATCCCTCGTGAAACTACAACTTCTGGCTGTAGTGAGTGGGAAAACATCCCTCGTGAAACTACAACTTCTGGCTGTAGTGAGTGGGAAAACATCCCTCGTGAAACTACAACTTCTGGCTGTAGTGAGTGGGAAAACATCCCTCGTGAAACTACAACTTCTGGCTGTAGTGAGTTGAAAACATCCCTCGTGAAACTACAACTTCTGGCTGTAGTGAGTTGAAAACATCCCTCGTGAAACTACAACTTCTGGCTGTAGTGAGTTGAAAACATCCCTCGTGAAACTACAACTTCTGGCTGTAGTGAGTGGAAAACATCCCTAGTGAAACTACTTCATTTTAAATACAAACAAATATCCAGTTGCCCCATGGGAAAATAAGTAGGCCTATATGATTCACATTGGAAATCCTTAAGAGACCTAATAATACATCTATGTATAAAATACCAAATTGTGGTTAAAACCATGAGGCAGAATAAAAGACGTGTTCTATTCTTAATAATGTCATACATGTCATCTCGCCTGTGGTTCAGCCTGTTACTCTAGCATCTCGCCTGTCACTCTAGCATCTCGCCTGTGGTTCAGCCTGTCAGTTGTGGTCTAGGGGTCAACTTGAGAGGTCACTCACTCCCGTGACGCTGTATATCCAGGAAGACCGGGGGGAGGGAGATAACACAAACACTTCCTGATTCACAACATGGGGCGGGGGCTTATTCTGGAGGGGCACAACAACATTTACATAGAAATATATTGTGTAGAACAGTCATGACTGTCTAATGTGAAATAGGGAATGGTAACCAGTCTATACTTCATATCTCTATCTGCAACAGCCTAGTAAATGGTGCATCCTTTTAATTTTTATTTTACCTTTATTTAACTAGGCAAGTCAGTTAAGAACAAATTCTTATTTTCAATGACGCCTAGGAACAGTGGGTTAACTGCCTGTTAACTGGGCAGAACGACAAATTTGTACCTTGTCAGCTGGGGATATGAACTTGCAGCTAGTCCAACGCTCTAACCACTAGGCTACCCTGCCGCCCCACTACTGACTAAGCCCCTAAAAGGCTTGTTTTGTAACTTTGTGTCTCATGATCCTAACTCCTCTAATAGGACTGACATTCAAGCAAACATGCAGTACAGAAAAAACATTACATTGGTCTTTTTACAAAAAAAAAAAACGGTATAAATACTGATGAATCAATCAAGGCTAATTGGAAGAAATCAGGTTTGGATTTGATTGAAATGAGTTACTGTTATTGGATTTGAACGAGATGGTGTATTGCTGGAACACAGGAGCTAGTAGGACTTTTCCACAATGTGAAATACCTGCAGTGCGCGTTTGATTGAACTCAGCCCTTGGGTCTACAGCTGCAGCCTGCCACAACGCAAATACCATTCAACCCACTCTGACCTACATTGGCCTCAGAAAAACAGCAGAAAAACAAGTAAGACTTTATAAAAATAAGACTTTTGGTTTGAACTGAATGTCATTGCTCCCCGATTGTAATCTGATGATGTTAACATGCCTTCCCATTTTCTACATATTTTGAACATGGCCTTGGTTTTTACATGAGAAAATGTGTCTGTGCTTTATAGGCAAAGCGTTTCGGTACACCTGTGTTGTTGACAGACCTGGGTTTAAATACTATTTGATATCATTTCAAATACTTTATCTGAGCTTGACTGGCACAATGGAACCAATAGAATAGTCACAAGGACTGCAAGCCCCGCCCATCAGGCACTCCAGGCATACTAGACGAGAGCAAACGGAATGCTTTTGAAAGATTTCAAGTAGTAATTGAACCCCGGTTTGGTTGTAGAATACAAGTACTATCTGAGCATATTGTATATCTGAGAAGCCAAGATTATAGGTTTTCCTAGTTTTTTGTTTGTAGACTTTACAAAACATGTGAGATGTATTTTTGTTCTTTCTACCAGTGGTGTTATAGCCTAGTGAAGCATTAAACTGCTGTTGGAAGGAAAAGACACGAGTCAATGGGTATGTACCAAATGGTACCCTATTCCTTAACAAGTGACACTTCTTTTGACCAGAGCTCTATGGGCCCTGGTTCAAAGTAGTGCACTACGGTACATAGAGAATAGGGTGTCATTTGGGATGCAGTAATTATTATTGCTTTTTTGGAAAAGCAAACTGTAGTTATTATGGAGTGTCATATGTAGGTTAGGTTGTGCTGTTGTTGATGTTGTACTATAGGGTTTCCCTTTTCATTTATCAAGAACAAGACCATTTTTATATATTTTTTAAAACAGTGCCTGTTAAATTAAATATTATAAGATGAATGCTTTTGAATTACAAGACTATCTATAAAGTTAGGTTTGATCAAGTTGTTCTCTCACCAATTGTCATCAGATGAGGATAAAGGATTTAGGATGAGAAGTTTGACCAGATCCAGTGTAAAATAAGTCTGTCTGCTACAACATGTAAAGGGGTTGTTTCTGTCTGATGTAGCTAGTGTTGTCTGACTGACTGACTCAGGAAAGAAGATCCCTGGTTAACAGGTTCATTCTCTATTCTGGGTTTTCAACAGAGGATCCTGCATATAACCAGTCCCACAGGAGCAATACAACTCTTTGTCTGTGTCCCAAAGGGCAATCTATTCCTTTATATAGAGCACTACTTTCAACTGGTCAAATGTAGTGCACTATGTAGGGAATAGTGTGTCATTTGGGACACGCAGACTTATTAGACACTATTTCCTAACTGAATGAAACCAAGTTGAGTCATTCATGGAGAATTGTAACATTTTGCATTTAGAGCATGTTTTGTTTGTGTTCATTAACGGAGTAATTCCACTAGTTGTGCTCTCTTCCTCGTCAAACGTTTTCGTTTCTCATGCTTCTGTTAAAACGACTACTTCGTAGACCAATAAATGTGTCATCTTGGAATGTACCCGGTGCTCAATGTGTTTCATTCTGACAGGGCTGAACCACAGTATGGAGCTCTTGACAACGAGCCATCAGGAAAACAAGGGAGTCTGTGTCCTGCCCCTGCCAAGCTGAGAGAGGGAGGAGGAAAGGAAGGAGATTGTGTGTGTGTGTGTGTGCATAAAATACGTATGGGAGAGCGAGAGAGTGTGTGTGCAGTCTGTGTGCATGTGTCTGAAACAGAGTGCGAAAGAGAGAGAGAGAGAGAGAGAGCTGAAGGGATGGAGACAGTGTGAGAAGGAGAGATAGGGTAGAGTCCGCTGGTTTGACATTTGACGTCTTGCCTGACAGACACAAATGCCTTTGTCACAGTCACTGAGTGATTACAGACAGGAAGTTATGCAGTTATGTGGAGGAGCAGTGGAATGGGTTAAAGAAGCAATCAGCAATAACAGTGGTTACCCAACCACTTTTTTGGCAATAAACATCTGATGGATGGAGCTGCAGAAATGTAACCACTCTAAAATACATGGACCGAGCTATGGATGTAAGGACTGACCATCCATGATATCAACATGAAAGGACTGACCATCCATGATATCAAAATGAAAGGACTGACCATCCATGATATCAAAATGATCAGTATTTCAGTTGACTGTTTTGATTTACAATTGCATTGTTTACAAACAATTGAGACAAAACCAGCTGATTAGGTTCTGATGGGTTCTGACAGACGAACTAATAAGCTCATTTAGAAGTTCTATTCTTCAAGAATCAATGGGTATTATCATTATCATTCATTTAAAAGTCCAAAATGGGCTGTACCAATCACAGATTGCCCCTTTCAAACTGCTTTCATCAGCCTGGGATGCCTCGGGGAAAAACTAAGGGGATGTGTCTGACATACAAACTGATATTTAAAAACAAAATGGTTAAAATGAGGTAAAGGTTGGGGGTTAAGGTTGGAGTTAAGGTAAGGGTCCGTTTTTGTTTCGTCAGGCTGTCAATGGAATGCTCAGCACGACTCGTGATGGTTTGTTTATGCTCTGTACCGCCACCTGCTGTTTCTTTACCAAACTTACCACTGGAATGTAAGTCTATGTACTGTTCAATAGTAACATTATTATCACATTCCTATTAATAACATGTAGCACCTTTTTTATCTACTTAAAATTATATATATATTTTTTTAATGATTTCAAGATGTCTTTTATAGATGTTATTTTGTAGCGGTAGGTAGCCTAGTGGTTAAGAGTGTTGGGCCAGTAACCAAAAGGTCACTGGTTTGAATCCCTGTACAGACTAGGTGAAACATCTGTTGATGTGCCCTTGAGCAAGGCACTTAACCCTAATTGTCACTGAAACAGTGTCTCCTTCATAATGTGGAAACCTCAGCTGTTATATGACTTGACTGATTTTATGATATCCATTGGTAATAATGTGATGTAATCCTAAAAGATTATAGAGATGATCTGACATGATTGAACATTACTCAGTAATCTAATCTGGTTGGAGTGATTGCTCAACCCAATCTGAGTCCCATGAGCACAAATAGCCGTATAGAGTTCTGAGGCTCAGTCAATGACTGTGTATTGCTGCCATAGCAGGCTCCAGATTTGTGGATGTCAATATTGAATGTGGACTGATTGTGTCTAACTCCCAAATGGCACCCTATTACCTATATAGTGCACTACCTTTGACCAGCTGTGGTCAAAATTAGTGCACTACATAGGGATAAGGGTGCTATTTGGGATGCAAAATGACTGTGTTGTTATAACAAGGAATAAATGACTTGTGGAGCCAAGTCTCATTTGCTGGGAGCTGAGGGCACCTTCAAGAACATAGATGTGTTTAAATGTATTTTCTCTCTCCAGCTGAGCGACGCCAGATGACCGGAAAAGGACCCTCATCTCTCTGAGACGTTGACCTTGACAATGTGTCAGTCAGACACATTAAATGACAAATATCTTATTCTATGTGGGTGTTGTTGAGTCCACTTAGCCTACAGAGGCCATGCATAGCAGTTCTTAATGGAAGAACAATCTCACTGAATGGATTGGATTCTTATAACCCATGATAATAATATTTATAACTCTGTATCTTTTTGCCTGTCTGTCTGCCTCTGTCTGCCTGCCTGTCTGTTTCTCTCTCTCTCTCTCTATCTCCCTCTCAACTTGAATTACAATATTTCTCATGTTCAGCTGAATAAAATAGATGCAGCATGAGGGTCCTTCAATCACAGTCCAGTAGTTGATAGGTGCACTTGTCTAGGTGTGTCTGTGAGCACAGCACAGCTGGTGTAGGCTATAACCTATGTTAACATTATTACAGTATGAACAAAGGATATGTGGTAATTCCATGTGAGCAGCAATGTGTTCATCACAGGTATATACTCTACACCTACATGCCATGCCAGGAAAGTATAGTTACCTACCCACTTTACCCAGAAGATCTCATGTTTTGTAAATATAGATTTACATTTTTTTTGTAAATCAACACTAACTCTTATTTAATCTAAGCTAAATAAACAAATAAAAGGAGGATTTTACAAATTAAAACATTTGGGCTGGCATTTCAGAAAGTAACGAATCGGCACAATTGTTTTATTTGTTTGTTATCATGCCAACAGAGTGAAGTGGAGAGATGCAGTAACAGTAGCTTGATAGAGAGAGGCAGTGTAGCTAGCTACAGTCCAGGCACCTGCTACGCTAATTATCATAACAGGTATTTACTCTAAATCAACATTTTGTTTCGTACATCTTAGTTCATCTGCACATCCCGGTTGTGAGATGAACATGCCATAGCTACAACATCTGAAGGTAAGAGGGAAATAGCTAGCCAAGTAGCGAGCTAGTTGTTAGCTCTGGTCCAGGGCATTACGTGTGGCACTATGCCGCAAGAGCCTTCTTTAATGGCCTGAATCTTTCAATTCATCCATCAAGGATTTTTTTTCACACGATGTTGTTTAGTGACTGTCTTCAATATAGCTACTTTAAGTAAGTATGTTGCTGAAGTGCTGACGAAGTGCTATATCTACCGCCACACTAGCTCATGATCTGGATCTGCAATATGGGCTGTATCCGACGTAGGCCCTTGGACCAGAGTTAGTTAAATAAAACATTACTGGTGTTTTCAAAAGCAAACACGTCTGTCTCATTTATTCTCACAGTTAACTGGCTAACGTTAACTATTAAGATCTACGTATCTAGTTTACTAGCTAGATATCTAATCACAGCATTAGTTAGCCTGCCAGTTTAAGACACCTGCCTAATCTCAAATGGGTCTGTTGTTGTTTCAAAGCTAGCTAACATTAGTAGCTAACGAAATTGTATTTGTTTCTCAACAAGCTCGCTAGTTATATATTTTCTCATCGTGACCCATTTATCATAGCTCAGGGTTGTCATCTCACTGCCAACAGACATCAACCTCATTTCCCACTACTACAGGGTATCAAAGTCAAGTGGTTTATCTAGCTAGTTAGAACAACACTAGCCCTTAATGAGTCTCAGGTCCATTACATTACACATAAGAGTCATTGGAGCGAGACGTCTTCTGTAGGGGGGAGTTTTGTTGAGTCCTGACCCTCGGGCTGGACATTAACACGCATTGCTTGCCGCATGGTTTTGAATGCACAATGACTTTATCTTTCATATCAGCGAGAAATTATGTTAAATTGATACACACCTTTTTATATAGGGTTAGTGTTCCAACTGTCATATCTGCATGTTACAGCAAATTAGCTACCTAGTGTAAACGTAACTCGGGAAGTGTAGTTGAAGTGTAGTTTTGTTGGATGGAGGTCGAGTGTTTAAAAAAAATATATATATTTAAGGGATTCTTTCACGCTGATGAAAGATTGACGTTTCTAAACGTTAAAACACAGAGTTGGGATTGTAGTTCACATTTTCCATTGACGATAGATTCAGATTCAGTGCAGTGCATTGGCATCATGTTACAGGAAGCTAGCTAACCGGCTTCTTCATTAGTTGGATAGCTATGGATATGCCTATATCTCTGTATGTACTCACTGATACCTAGTAAATTAGTGGTGAAGGGATATACTTGTATGTTCACACACAGAAATGGTCTTACTTTATGGTAGCACGCTGATAATATTATGAAGTACAGAGTTTCTGGTGGAAGAGGATCTACCATGTTCCCTATGTAGTGCACTACTTTTCACCAGTCCAGAGCCCTATTGGCCCTATATAGGGAGTGCACTATATAGGGAATAGGGTGACATTTGAGACACAATCTGTTTATGTAGGTGCAGCAGCAGCCCTCACCCTCCCTATCTGTGAGCTGACTAGCGGAGCGCAATGGTGCTGCTGGATACAATTCCCTGGATCAGTTTACACTGACTGACTGACTGACTGACTGACTGGCTCGCTGACTGACTGGCTGGCTGGCTCGCTGACTGACTGACTGACTGGCTCGCTGACTGACTGACTGGCTCGCTGACTGACTGGCTGGCTGACTGGAGGTGTTGTGTAGGCTTTGTCCTGGCTACTTTTTCCATTCCAATGGCCTCAACAACAAGAAAACAACTAAGACGGAGGTAGACAGTAGGCCTTTTGGTCCTAGAATAACTGATATTACAGGCAAGCAAGAGACTAAAGAATAATTGTTAACTTTGAGGTTATTTAACAGATTCTTCAATTATTGAATTGGCAACGTAATGGGGAAAGTGTGTTTGTGTAAGATGCAGCTAGTCTATCAGTGAGGAGTGAAGTAGGTAGCTAGTTAGACCTGCGTTATAGATTACCCCGTGACCTTGATCTCTCTGACATTCTCTCCTTGTCCCAAATGGCACCCTAGGGCTCACCCTGGTCAGACGTAGTGCAGTTGAAAAATGTAGGCGCTCACAAATACATATAGAAGCACAATGAAATATATTACAGCTAGAATTCCAAAACTGTCTTGGTACACTGGTGCTCCTAGGATAGAATTCCAGGTCAGACAGCTTCATATTTAGGCGCATATGTGAGTAAAATGGTCGCTCTGTTTAGCCAAACTTACTCTGCTTTATTTGTTACTTTTAACTTACAATAGGAAGAGCATGTAGGTCTGTTAATAATGACATTTGGCTATGTAGAACAAGGCCTACTGTCTGTTAATAATGACATATCACTATGTAGAACAAGGCCTACTGTCTGTTAATAATGACATATAACTATGTAGAACAAGACCTACTGTCTGTTAATAATGACATATAACTATGTAGAACAAGACCTACTGTCTGTTAATAATGACATATAACTATGTAGAACAAGACCTACTGTCTGTTAATAATGACATATGACTATGTAGAACAAGACCTACTGTCTGTTAATAATGACATATAACTATGTAGAACAAGACCTACTGTCTGTTAATAATGACATATGACTATGTAGAACAAGACCTACTGTCTGTTAATAATGACATATAACTATGTAGAACAAGACCTACTGTCTGTTAATAATGACATATAACTATGTAGAACAAGACCTACTGTCTGTTAATAATGACATATAACTATGTAGAACAAGATCTTCCTTTTATTTTTCTCCCACCATCACATTTATTTGATTGATTGAACATTCAACCTGTCTTCTAGTAGGCCGTTCTGTACTCAACCTGTCTTCTAGTAGGCCGTTCTGTACTCAACCTGTCTTCTAGTAGGCCGTTCTGTACTCAACCTGTCTTCTAGTAGGCCGTTCTGTACTCAACCTGTCTTCTAGTAGGCCGTTCTGTACTCAACCTGTCTTCTAGTAGGCCGTTCTGTACTCAACCTGTCTTCTAGTAGGTCGTTCTGTACTCAACCTGTCTTCTAGTAGGCCGTTCTGTACTCAACCTGTCTTCTAGTAGGCCGTTCTGTACTCAACCTGTCTTCTAGTAGGCCGTTCTGTACTCAACCTGTCTTCTAGTAGGCCGTTCTGTACTCAACCTGTCTTCTAGTAGGCCGTTCTGTACTCAACCTGTCTTCTAGTAGGCCGTTCTGTACTCAACCTGTCTTCTAGTAGGCCGTTCTGTACTCAACCTGTCTTCTAGTAGGCCGTTCTGTACTCAACCTGTCTTCTAGTAGGCCGTTCTGTACTCAACCTGTCTTCTAGTAGGCCGTTCTGTACTCAACCTGTCTTCTAGTAGGCCGTTCTGTACTCAACCTGTCTTCTAGTAGGCCGTTCTGTACTCAACCTGTCTTCTAGTAGGCCGTTCTGTACTCAACCTGTCTTCTAGTAGGCCGTTCTGTACTCAACCTGTCTTCTAGTAGGCCGTTCTGTACTCAACCTGTCTTCTAGTAGGCCGTTCTGTACTCAACCTGTCTTCTAGTAGGCCGTTCTGTACTCAACCTGTCTTCTAGTAGGCCGTTCTGTACTCAACCTGTCTTGTGTGTTCTCCCTACAGATCTATGAGGCCTTCAGCCAGGAGAGCTCTCCCATGGAACAGGAAGTGATGCGCATATACTCCTCCTCCCCCCCTCCGCTGGACGACGAATCAGGGGGAGAGGAGGACGATGACGAGTTTGGGGATTTCTCTGGGGGTGTGGCAATGTCATCCAACCAGCCGTGCCCCTCCACAACAGACCCCGCCTCCCTGACCCTATCAACGGTGCACTTTAGTGTTAGTAACTCCTCCTCTTTCTCCGGAACTACCCATAGCAACGGAATCTCGAAACAGTTCCGAGCAGCTGACGACCTGAAGAAGCCACGGGCGCCGGTGGTGGACCAATCACAGCCCGCTAATACTGGGACCTCAGAGGTCGGCAGGGTTCGGCCGGGGTTGGAGGTCAAAGGGCAGCCCTGTCATTGCGACCTCCCTGACCTCCCTCTCACCAATGGGTTTGTCAAGCGGCATCACCAGGGGACCATGTCTGCAGGTAACAACTTTAGTCCCGAGGGCTGTCATGGAGTTGTTAGTGAGGTTGCCTAGCAACTTAGTCCTTGTAATACTAATGTAAGTTTTTGTTTTTGTTGTATTGTGTTTTTAATCCTCAATAATTTTGAATATGAACTGTTGTACTCAAATGGCTGAGGCATCTCTATATGTATTTTAAATACGTTCCAGTAAAATGTATTACTTAATTCACCACAGGTCTTGTACCGGCTGGCCTGGGCTCCCCCAGCCAGGAGCAGGGGTTTGCAGACTTCTCTGCGTTCGCCGAGCCAGAGATGGAGCTGGAACCCTGGTGCTGCGGCTTCACTCACACTCACAGTACGGAGCACAGGAAGGACGGCAGGATGGAAGGGACAAACCTAACCAACGGTTTCTGCAATGCACACTCGGTCCAGAAGGACATAGAGCAGCGGGCCAGAATAGAGCCTGGCGGGCCTGACTCTCAATGTTTAGCACAGCAAGGGGACAGGGACTGCACTGGAGTCCAGCAACACTGTGAGCTAAGGGGCCACCCTCAGGACTCTGTCCTCTTAGCCCCCATAGAGGTGCTCTGTGCTAGGGGTGAGGGGCTGGGGGAGCCTGGAGAGAGGGCACCCAGCATCAACAGGGATAGCGCGCTTACACAGGACCCAGAACTTGGAGGGAGGAGGGTGGAGGAGGAGGAAGATGAGGAGAGCGAAACAGAGGACAGTGTCTCTCCTCTCCCCACCACAGTCAGTGGGTCAGTGAGTGAGGAGTTTGCCTCCTCTGGTGAGGCTGTGTCGTCAGACGCTTTGGAGGAGTTTGGGAACTTTGGCGAGACGGTCTTCACTCCCTCGTCAATAGGGGAGGAGGAGAAGGAGAAAGAAGAGGTGCAGCGGAGTGACCTCCGGGAGGAGACCGAGACAAAGATGGTGGAGGAGGAAGATGAAGAAGAGGACTTTGGAATCTTCAGGGATGCTGGATCCTTCCCTAGCCAGGAGGACTTTGCTGACTTCAACCAATCGGAGTCCAGGACACAGGAGGGCTTTGGTGACTTTGAACAGGACTATTCTGAGGACCCAGGTCCGACCCAGGCGTGTGGGGAAGAGGTTGGACATGGAGACCTTCCTGTCAGCGACAGCTTTGCAGACTTCCACTCTGCTCCCCTGGAGGGGCAGGGTGAGAGGGAGGAGGGCTGGGGGGCGTATGGGGACCAGAGAGGTCTGTCGGAGGGGGAGACCTGGGCAGAGTTTGGAGAGGAGGATAGAGCCAGGCGGACAGAAGAGGCAGAGGAGAAGAAGTGGAAAGAGAGATGTCAGGGAGGTGCTGCTGTACGAAGGGACAGGCTGCAGGTGAGTGGTCTTCTGAGTTATTAGAGTGGATTTATATTGTGTAACGCCGGAGAGACAGTCCCAGCTCCGTCACCTCACATTTTCCCCAACACGGCCGACACACAATTTATACCGGTGAGATGAATGGTCAGCCGCCGCATGCTCAAATGTAAAGTGATAGAGAGTTGGGACTCCAAACAGGATTCTCCAGGAGTCTGGATGACGAGGCATCCTACAGTACTTAGTTGTCCCACGTCTGGTAGAAATCCACTCTGACATTTGTAGTATGTTCGTCATAACCTTTGACTCTGCAAGAATAATTCTGCCCAGATGGTTTTTTATTATTGTATCAATAGATTGTCACTGCAGTTCGACTAGAGGTAGCTCCTAGAGGTAGCTCCTAGAGGTAGCTCCTAGAGGTAGCTCCTAGAGGTAGCTCCTAGAGGTAGTTCACACCTAAATGAGTTTGCTGGAATAAGACAGTTCCTGCCAGACTTCAGTTTGCTTCAAAATCAGGTAGATGCACATAGTTAGTTTAAAAATCTTTCCCATTAATTGTGTTTGATTACAATATAGTTGACTGCACTGTACTAGATCTCAAACAAGCACTGTCTCTCCCATTCAGGACTCCCTGTCTATCCGGCTACAGAGAGTCCTACAGACCAGCTTCCCTGCAGTGGCAGTCCCAGAACTGGATCAGGAGAGGGAGGAGACTGGGGTGGAGGGGGAGGAGACTGCCATGGAGGAGGAGGAGACGGGGGTGGAGGAGGAGGTGGAGGACAGTGGGGATGAGGTGTTGAATGTGCTCAGCCTCAGGGCTCTGCTAGAGACTCTAGACACACAGCCTGAGGAAGAGGAGACGAAGGGGCTCAACCACACTACACACTGGTGAGAGAACCTCTAGTGATGATGATGATGATTATAACGATGATGGTTCAGTGGAATAACAGCAGATAGCATTCGAGGCTGGCCAAAGCTCTACTCTGCTGTATGTGACCGCCTCCTTGGTTGCTTTACCCAGGGTTCCTAGGGGCGCGTGGCGGCAGCCTCAGGACCTCCACGATGCCGTGGGCCTGGGATTCCAGTGGGGCGGTTCCCATAGCAACAGGGCCCTGCTCCGCTGTCTGGGGATGGACACCAGAAACATGGTAACGGCCTCTTTTCAGTTTAAAGCCACACTCTGTAGTTGTGTGAATGGTTCCATGTGTAGCAGAGTGAGCCTCAGCCTCCCCAACAGAATAACAGCAGATGTCAACAAACAGTAACAAAATGGATGGATGGCATTTCACATGACTTTAAAACATCTACATATATAGTGCTCAATGAAGGACTTTCCATCAGAGCAACATAACTAAATAAAACGTGAAGCCATCTGCCTTTGACAACAACAACATCAACGATGTAGTAAGTCATGTGTCTGTCTGTCTGTCTGTCTGTCTGTCATGTGTTGAGTTTATTTTTTATTTTTACAGGGACAGTGCACATTAATCAACGTTTCAGTAAAAGTGCCAGTTTTAGCCAGCTGGCTAATTTTCAAACGCAGTCCCTGGGCAGGTTATTAAAAACAATAACAATACAGACAATCATTGAGCAGTGAGCATTGAACACTCCCTGTGTCTTGTCTGTCTGTCCGTAAGCCCCTCCCTCTCTCCTCCCTCCCCATAATTCCATATTGCACATCATCTACTGTAAATGTGTCTATATGTCCCCTTTACTGTGTAGAAGTGTTCTGTTGCTGCTGTATCTATAGTGTACATACTGTATGTGGATTATATGTCAATTCTTCATCTATAATATAATGTTATTCTGTCTGTATATTCTGTTTATTGGTGTAAAAGCAGCACCATTTCACCAGCTTGAATTCCTGCTACAGGTAAAGTTACTTGGGGATTTCTGATTCTGTCTCTCCTCCACAGTTGTTCACTGGTCAGAGAAAGCAGCCTGTCATAGTTCCTGTGTTTGCAGCCAGCCTGGTGAGTGGACTGATGCAGATACTGTACTGTGTCCCAAATGGCACCCTGTTCCCTATACAGTGCACTACTTTAGACCAGGGCCCATATGGACACAGTCCATGGTGGCCCTAGTTCCATTTCTGTCCCTAGATCCTCCCCCTAAGCATGCGTACCAGTCAGTTTGTTCCGTCATGCCACTCCTTGTCATGCCAAACATGACCAGGAGTTGACATGATAGCACAAACAGATCTGGGACCAGGCTACCTTCCCTTAGACTTGTATGCTGATAGACCCTTAATGTTCACAGATCTAAAACTACTGGGTAGGTGTAAAGCAATAAGATGATGACTTGGCAGTCGGCCATATTGCTTTCTCCCGCTCCAAACCTTTCATCATGTGACCAAGTGTTCCATGGTGACCTCTTTCTTTCTCTGCCTTTCCCCTTCACCTTTTATTCCCTATCGCTCTCCCATCTCTCTCTCTTTCCCCCGTTATCCGCCCTCTCTCTCTCTTTCCCCCGTTTTCCCCCCTCTCTCTCTCTTTCCCCCGTTATCCCCCCTCTCCCATCTCTCTCTTTCCCCCGTTATCCCCCCTCTCTCTCTCTTTCCCCCGTTATCCCCCCTCTCTCCTCTCTCTCTCTCTTTCCCCCGTTATCCCCCCTCTCTCTCTCTTTCCCCCGTTATCCCCCCTCTCTCTCTCTTTCCCCCGTTATCCCCCTCTCTCTCTCTTTCCCCCGTTTTCCCCCCTCTCTCTCTCTTTCCCCCGTTATCCCCCCTCTCCCATCTCTCTCTTTCCCCCGTTATCCCCCCTCTCTCTCTCTTTCCCCCGTTATCCCCCCTCTCTCCTCTCTCTCTCTCTTTCCCCCGTTATCCCCCCTCTCTCTCTCTTTCCCCCGTTATCCCCCCTCTCTCTCTCTCTTTCCCCCGTTATCCCCCCTCTCTCTCTCTTTCCCCCGTTATCCCCCCTCTCTCTCTCTTTCCCCCGTTATCCCCCCTCTCTCTCTCTCTCTTTCCCCCGTTATCCCCCCTCTCTCCTCTCTCTCTCTCTTTCCCCCGTTATCCGCCCTCTCTCCTCTCTCTCTCTCTTTCCCCCGCTATCCCCCCTCTCTCCTCTCTCTCTCTTTCCCCCGTTATCCCCCCTCTCTCTCTCTTTCCCCCGTTATCCGCCCTCTCTCCTCTCTCTCTCTCTTTCCCCCGTTATCCCCCCTCTCTCTCTCTTTCCCCCATTATCCCCCCTCTCTCCTCTCTCTCTCTCTTTCCCCCGTTATCCCCCCTCTCTCCCATCTCTCTCTATTTCCCCCGTTATCCCCCCTCTCTCTCTCTTTCCCCCGTTATCCCCCCTCTCTCCTCTCTCTCTTTCACCCCCTCTCCCCTCTTTCTCTCTCAGGGAATGTTAGAGCCCACCAAAGAGCCACTGAGACCAGCTTCAACTGCGGAGAAGACTGCTGCCACAGCACAAGCACTTCCTGGGTCACAGGAAACCACCACCACCTCGTCAATACAGGTACAGAAACAGGTGTAGGGAGAAGTTGTCCTAGATGCTGATATGTGGTCAGTTTAGCATTTTCCCTCCAAATGGTTACAGTTAGAATTGCGGGAGGTGAAGCAGATCCTAGATCTGTACTTAGGGGAAACTTCACTCCAGAGCAACAGGCACACCACGGCTGTGTGTGAACATGTTACCAGCTGTTAAACTCTCTTCCGTCTTTGTTTCCTCAATCCCGCACCCCTTTCTCAAAGCTCATTGGAGGAGGAGGGACCTTAGATACTCTCTTCAAAATAAACTTTGAGAGAGAGGTAAGAATAGTTATGTTCCTTGAATTGAGGACAGAAAAGGCAAGGATGTGACAGTTGGTAATGCTTCCAGACAGTCTGTGGCTAGGATGTGACAGTTGGTAATGTTTCCAGACAGTCTGTGGCTAGGATGTGACAGTTGGTAACGTTTCCAGACAGTCTGTGGCTAGGATGTGACAGTTGGTAACGTTTCCAGACAGCCTGTGGATAGGATGTGACAGTTGGTAATGTTTCCAGACAGTCTGTGGCTAGGATGTGACAGTTGGTAATGTTTCCAGACAGTCTGTGGCAAGGATGTGACAGTTGGTAATGTTTCCAGACAGTCTGTGGCTAGGATGTGACAGTTGGTAATGTTTCCAGACAGTCTGTGGCTAGTATGTGACAGTTGGTAACGTTTCCAGACAGCCTGTGGCTAGGATGTGACAGTTGGTAATGTTTCCAGACACTCTGACTAGGATGTGACAGTTGGTAATGTTTCCAGACAGCCTGTGGCTAGGATGTGACAGTTGGTAATGTTTCCAGACAGTCTGACTAGGATGTGACAGTTGGTAATGTTTCCAGACAGCCTGTGGCTAGGATGTGACAGTTGGTAACGTTTCCAGACAGCCTGTGGCTAGGATGTGACAGTTGGTAATGTTTCCAGACACTCTGACTAGGATGTGACAGTTGGTAATGTTTCCAGACAGCCTGTGGCTAGGATGTGACAGTTGGTAATGTTTCCAGACACTCTGACTAGGATGTGACAGTTGGTAACGTTTCCAGACAGCCTGTGGCTAGGATGTGACAGTTGGTAATGTTTCCAGACATTCTGACTAGGATGTGACAGTTGGTAATGTTTCCAGACAGTCTGTGGCTAGGATGTGACAGTTGGTAATGTTTCCAGACAGTCTGTGGCTAGGATGTGACAGTTGGTAATGTTTCCAGACACTCTGACTAGGATGTGACAGTTGGTGACATTTCCAGACAGTCTGTGGCTAGGATGTGACAGTTGGTAACGTTTACAAACAGCCTGTGGCTAGGATGTGACAGTTGGTAACGTTTACAAACAGCCTGTGGCTAGGATGTGACAGTTGGTAACGTTTCCAGACAGTCTGTGGCAAGGATGTGACAGTTGGTAATGTTTACAAACAGCCTGTGGCTAGGATGTGACAGTTGGTAACGTTTACAAACAGCCTGTGGCTAGGATGTGACAGTTGGTAACGTTTTCAGACAGCCTGTGGCTAGGATGTGACAGTTGGTAATGTTTCCAGACATTCTGACTAGGATGTGACAGTTGGTAACGTTTCCAGACAGCCTGTGGCTAGGATGTGACAGTTGGTAATGTTTCCAGACATTCTGACTAGGATGTGACAGTTGGTAATGTTTCCAGACAGTCTGTGGCTAGGATGTGACAGTTGGTAATGTTTCCAGACAGTCTGTGGCTAGGATGTGACAGTTGGTAATGTCTCCAGACAGCCTGTGGCTAGGATGTGACAGTTGGTAATGTCTCCAGACAGCCTGTGGCTAGGATGTGACAGTTGGTAATGTTTCCAGACAGTCTGTGGATAGGATGTGACAGTTGGTAATGTTTCCAGACATCCTGTGTCTCACACAGTATACCCAACACAAACAGGGCAACATTGGGCACTATATTTTACACTCCCTTGATAATGAAGTTAACCCTAAACTCTGACCTATAATCAGATATCCTTACCGCAGATCCTAACCTTAGCATTAGGAGGATAATGACAATATCTGACCCTAGACTAACTAACACCCAATTCCTCTGTTCTGTCCTCTATTCATCACGAAGACCTGGCCATATTCACAAAGCGTATTGGAGTAGGAGTGCTGATCTAGGATCAGTCTAGTCTTATAACTCATAATCAATAAGATAACAAGAACCAGGGGGACCTGATTCTAGATCAGCACTCCTTTGTCTGATTTGCTTTTGTGAGTATGGGCCTTCAAGAGACTGTGTTGAATAGAGGGCACACTGCTGAGCCTCACTCCAGTTTGTTCCTTCCGGCAGCAGGGGGCCCCCCAGCCTTGGTCCCAGTTTGACTGGAGCAGCAGTGGCCTTGGCGTCAACCGTCTGGATGGTACGTCCTCCCACTGAGCCCCCTACCTACAGGGCCAGAGATGAGGCTGCTGTACACACTCTCCCCTCCGACTGCTGCTACCTGACTCCTGTTGCTCTCTTTGGTTCCAATGTCCACACCAGCATACTAGACTACCACCTATAATGAATCAATGTGTTGGACATACTAGACTACCACCTATAAAGAATCAATGTGTTGGACATACTAGACTACCACCTATAATGAAGCAATGTGTTGGACATACTAGACTACCACCTATAATGAATCAATGTGTTGGACATACTAGACTACCACCTATAATGAAGCAATGTGTTGGACATGCATTCTAAGTAAGTGGTATGCAAGTGTGGACTTTGGAACATAGTCCCTATCACTCCCCCCCTCTCCCCCTCCATCTCTCCTCTGCTCCTCTCTTCACACTGAAGTGTCCCTCTAGATGGTACTACTCATTTTCATGACCTACTGTCCCTTTAATTGTATCTTGTACTCTGGAATCCCAAGGCTCTCTCTCTATACGTCTAACTTAACCGGCTACCTCGTCTGCCCTGTATTGAGTGATGCTGATGAGGTTTCTCACATGTTGTTACCCTTCATCATTGATCCAAACACTGTTTCTTATTGCACTGGGCGAGAGATCTTTCAGTATTAGTGGAGGAAATGGGGCAAAGACAAGTCAAGCCATATAGATGAATGTGTGGCCATAGCCTAAAGGGAATCCCCCCAGTAGCTGCATTTTGGTAGTAGTAGAAATAAGCTCATGTGAAAAAGCCTGAAATCCAGACCTGTTCTGTACTAACATTCCACTCCTTGTACTTTGTCATATGCCAAAAATTATGTTTGGCATGACATGAAGTGGAATATTAGCACAAACATACTGGTATCCAGTCTAGAGAAAGCCAGGATCCTCTTACTAGTACCCAGGATAGAGAAATACAGGATCCTCTTACTAGTACCCAGGATAGAGAAAGCCAGGATCCTCTTACTAGTACACAGGATAGAGAAATACAGGATCCTCTTACTAGTACCCAGGATAGAGAAAGCCAGGATCCTCTTACTAGAACCCAGGATAGAGAAAGCCAGGATCCTCTTACTAGTACCCAGGCTAGAGAAAGCCAGGATCCTCTTACTAGAACCCAGGATAGAGAAAGCCAGGATCCTCTTACTAGTACCCAGGATAGAGAAAGCCAGGATCCTCTTACTAGTACCCAGGATAGAGAAAGCCAGGATCCTCTTACTGGTACCCAGGATAGATAAAGCCAGGATCCTCTTACTAGTACCCAGGATAGAGAAAGCCAGGATCCTCTTACTAGTACCCAGGATAGAGAAACCCAGGATAGAGAAAGCCAGGATCCTCTTACTGGTACCCAGGATAGAGAAAGCCAGGATCCTCTTACTGGTACCCAGGATAGAGAAAGCCAGGATCCTCTTACTAGTACCCAGGATAGAGAAAGCCAGGATCATCTTACTAGTACCCAGGATAGAGAAAGCCAGGATCATCTTACTAGTACCCAGGATAGAGAAAGCCAGGATAGAGAAAGCCAGGATCCTCTTACTAGTACCCAGGATAGAGAAAGCCAGGATCCTCTTACTAGTACCCAGGATAGAGAAAGCCAGGATCATCTTACTAGTACCCAGGATAGAGAAAGCCAGGGTCCTCTTACTAGTACCCAGGATAGAGAAAGCCAGGGTCCTCTTACTAGTACCCAGGATAGATAAAGCCAGGATCCTCTTACTAGTACCCAGGATAGAGAAAGCCAGGATCATCTTACTAGTACCCAGGATAGAGAAAGCCAGGGTCCTCTTACTAGTACCCAGGATAGAGAAAGCCAGGGTCCTCTTACTAGTACCCAGGATAGAGAAAGCCAGGGTCCTCTTACTAGTACCCAGGATAGAGAAACCCAGGATCCTCTTACTGGTACCCAGGATAGATAAAGCCAGGATCCTCTTACTGATACCCAGGATAGAGAAAGCCAGGATCATCTTACTAGTACCCAGGATAGAGAAAGCCAGGATCCTCTTACTAGTACCCAGGATAGAGAAAGCCAGGATAGAGAAAGCCAGGGTCCTCTTACTAGTACCCAGGATAGAGAAAGCCAGGATCCTCTTACTAGTACCCAGGATAGAGAAAGCCAGGATCATCTTACTAGTACCCAGGATAGAGAAAGCCAGGGTCCTCTTACTAGTACCCAGGATAGAGAAAGCCAGGGTCCTCTTACTAGTACCCAGGATAGATAAAGCCAGGATCCTCTTACTAGTACCCAGGATAGAGAAAGCCAGGATCATCTTACTAGTACCCAGGATAGAGAAAGCCAGGGTCCTCTTACTAGTACCCAGGATAGAGAAAGCCAGGGTCCTCTTACTAGTACCCAGGATAGAGAAAGCCAGGGTCCTCTTACTAGTACCCAGGATAGAGAAACCCAGGATCCTCTTACTGGTACCCAGGATAGATAAAGCCAGGATCCTCTTACTGATACCCAGGATAGAGAAAGCCAGGATCATCTTACTAGTACCCAGGATAGAGAAAGCCAGGATCCTCTTACTAGTACCCAGGATAGAGAAAGCCAGGATAGAGAAAGCCAGGGTCCTCTTACTAGTACCCAGGATAGAGAAAGCCAGGATCCTCTTACTAGTACCCAGGATAGAGAAAGCCAGGATAGAGAAACCCAGGATCCTCTTACTGTTTTTTGTTTAAGCTGCTATTCTGTGTTTTCTTATATTCTTCTGTATCTTTACTTTTCATTTTCTTTGTAAAATAAAGAGGACATATATATATTCAGTAAACTGAAACTGATCTTTACAATCACTGTGATTATATAAACACAATATCTGCAAAATAAAATACAATTTGATTTAGCTTGAATATGTTTTTATATTTCTTTTTAGATCCCCCTACCAATGAGATGTTTTAAGGTTCTTTCAGTGTGGTTGCAATAAACACTGTTGTAAATAGGTGAATAAACCTCTTTCTAATATATTACACCTATCTGAGCTGTCCTGCCTCTTGGTTTTCTCTGGCTGTTCTATCACTACACTGACGACTTTCCTCCATAGACATGGATAGATATAACACATCCTGGTTTAACATGGGCAGTGCCATTGAGGCCGTTCACCATAAGGAAGCAGTCAACTGGGTGGGAATTTCTATAGGATAAGTAAGGATCACAGAATTCCATCCAGGTCAGCAGGAAGGATCTGCCAATGAATTATACTCCTGAGGAAACGTCCCATACCTGGATGTGGCTGTAAATCACCCACCTTGGCCTTAATGCCTGTTCAGACAATACACTCCAGGAGGCAGTATGCAAACCCTTTCAGTTTGTTAACCGACTGTCAATTAACTAATTTAAGTAAAATGGAGAGAGCCTTCAATATTGCTGCCCATGCTGTCACGGAATCCAGAATGGCAAAGATGTAAGGAAGAGCCCTCTATCCAACTCTATGCTGCTTTCCTCTGTTCTGTCGATTCTTATTCCAGCTCCATACTGCCACCCACTGTGTTGAAAGACCAAATTCTTGATGGTTTCTTCACCACTTGCTAGTAGTTTGTACACCTTTTATTTGGACCAAGGACAGAAGTGCCATGGTGGTATTTTTGTTTTGAACTCTAAACACAGGTGCAATGTGTGTGTACATATGTATGGTGTGTGTGTGTGTGTGTGTGTGATGTGGTGGACCAGAGCTAGACAGTGACACCAGCAGCCGTCCAGCTGACACCCTGAACCACCTCATGTCTACTATGGAGAACACCACCACCTCCACCAGGTCAGACTGACACACACACGTAGTGATCAATAATTGCTAATCAAGCATAATCTATTGGTTTTATATCGTGCTTTGCCAGGTCTGAAAGAGCTTTGCATGGAAAATTCACCTGCAATCAAATGTCGCCTCTGTGTTTTTCCATCTTAATGTGTTGTTTGTGTCAGGAAACCCCATAGGGATGAGGAGGACCAGCTGAGTGAGGAGGCAGCCAGGGTGATCTGTGGGCTGGCTGACCTGTCCTTCATGAAGGCTAAGGTCCTAATGTTCCCCATCACCCTCACACCAGCCGCTGGCTCTGGTACACTGCTAGAGTGATGCACACATGGATGGATGGATGCACATACACATAAACACAGAAGACTTGTCCGCTTCAAAGCTAGATTGAACATTGATGCAAAGTCAAAATGTTGATAATCAGCAATATGGTTAAATACAGTGAGGGGAAAAAGTATTTGATCCCCTGCTGATTTTGTACGCTTGCCCACTGACAAAGAAATGATCCGTCTATACTTTTTATGGTAGGTTTACTTGAACAGTGAGAGACAGAATAACAACAACAAAAATCCAGAAAAACACCTGTCAAAAATGTTATGAATTAATTTGCATTTTAATGAGGGAAGTATTTTAATGAGTAAGTATTTGACCCCTCTGCAAAACATGACTTAGTACTTGGTGGGAAAACCCTTGTTGGTGTAACGGATGTGAAACGGCTAGCTTAGTTAGCGGTGCGTGCTAAATAGTGTTTCAATCGGTGACGTCACTTGCTCTGAGACCTTGAAGTGGTAGTTCGCCTTGCTCTGCAAGAGCCGTGGCTATTGTGGAGCGATGGGTAACGACGCTTCGTGGGTGACTTGTTGATGTGTGCAGAGGGTCCCTGGTTCGCGCCGGGTATGGGCGAGGGGACAGTCTAAAGTTATACTGTTACATTGGTGCCGTGACCCGGATCACTGGTTGCGCGGAAAAAGGAGGTGGTCAAAAGGGGGGTGAGTGTAACGGATGTGAAACGGCTAGCTTAGTTAGTGGTGCGCGCTAAATAGCGTTTCAATCGGTGACGTCACTTGCTCTGAGACCTTGAAGTAGTAGTTCCCCTTGCTCTGCAAGGTCCATGGCTTTTGTGGAGCGATAGGTAACGATGCTTCGTGGGTGACTGTTGTTGATGTGTGCAGAGGGTCCTTGGTTCGCGCCCGGGTATGGGCGAGGGGACGGTCTAAAGAAAAAACTGTTACATTGGCAATCACAGAGGTCAGACGTTTCTTGTAGTTGGCCACCAGGTTTGCACACATCTCAGGAGGGATTTTGTCTCACCTTTTTGCAGATCTTCTCCAAGTCATTAAGGTTTCGAGGCTGACGTTTGGCAACTCGAACCTTCAGCTCCCTCCACAGATTTTCTGTGGGATTAAGGTCTGGAGACTGGCTAGGCCACTCCAGGACCTTAATGTGCTTCTTCTTGAGCCACTCCTTTGTTGCCACGGCAGTGTGTTTTGGGTCATTGTCATGCTGGAATATCCATCCACAATGCCCTGGCTGAGGGAAGGAGGTTCTCACCCAAGATTTGACGGGACATGGCCCCGTCCATCATCCCTTTGATGAGGTGAAGTTGTCCTGTCCCCTTAGCAGAAAAACACCCCCAAAGCATAATGTTTCCACCTCCATGTTTGACGGTGGGGATGGTGTTCTTGGGGTCATAGGCAGCATTCCTCCTCCTCCAAACACGGTGAGTTGAGTTGATGCCAAAGAGCTCCATTTTGGTCTCATCTGACCACAACACTTTCACCCAGTTGTCCTCTGAATCATTCAGATGTTCATTGGCAAACTTCAGACGGACATGTATATGTGCTTTCTTGAGCAGGGGGACCTTGTGGGCGCTGCAGGATTTCAGTCCTTCACGGCGTAGTGTGTTGCCAATTGTTTTCTTGGTGGCTATGGTCCCAGCTGCCTTGAGATCATTGACAAGATCCTCCCGTGTAGTTCTGGGCTGATTCCTCACCGTTCTCATGATCATTGCAACTCCACGAGGTGAGATCTTGCATGGAGCCCCAGGCCGGGGGAGATTGACAGTTCTTTTGTGTTTCTTCCATTTGCAAATAATCTCACCAACTGTTGTCACCTTCTCACCAAACTGCTTGGCGATGGTCTTGTAGTCCATTCCAGCCTTGTGTAGGTCTACAATCTTGTCCCTGACATCCTTGGAGAGCTCTTTGGTCTTGGCCATGGTGGTGAGTTTGGAATCTGATTGATTGATTGCTTCTGTGGACAGGTGTCTTTTATACAGGTAACAAATTGAGATTAGGAGCACTCCCTTTAAGAGTGTGCTCCTAATCTCAGCTCGTTACCTGTATAAAAGACACCTGGGAGCCAGAAATCTTTCTGACTGAGAGGGGGTCAAATACTTATTTCCCTCATTAAAATGCAAATCAATTTATAAAAATGTTGACATGCGTTTTTCTGGATTTTTTTGTTATTATTCTGTCTCTCACTGTTCAAATAAACCTACCATTAAAATTATAGACTGATCATTTCTTTGTCAGTGGGCGAACAGGGGATCAAATACTGTAGTTAGTCTTTTGTTCTGAATGTATTGATGTATTTATGTTGTAACACAGTGGTTGAGGTCTAAGACTGAGCCACACTTACCTCCAGTCATCTGCCTTGTTCCCCCAGTGGTATTAGATCAATTTCCTGTTTCCCTTTTCAAGATGGACATTTTATCTTCATGTATTTATTCTTAATGTGTGTATAGTTATTCATGTGAATTCGTCATAAATCCATAGCAAATATATTGTATTTAATATTTACATAACAGATTGGTTATAACAATATTTATATGATACAGTGGGGCAAAAAAGTATTTAGTCAGCCACCAATTGTGCAAGTTCTCCCACTTAAAAAGACGAGAGAGGCCTGTAATGTTCATCATAGGTACACTTCAACTATGACAGACAAAATGAGAAAAAAAATCCAGAAAATCTCATTGTAGGATTTTGAATGAATTTATTTGCAAATTATGGTGGAAAATAAGTATTTGGTCAATAACAAAAGTGTATCTCAATACTTTGTTATATACCCTTTGTTGTCAATGACAGAGGTCAAACCTTTTCTGTAAGTCTTCACAAGGTTTTCACACACTGTTGCTGGTATTTTGGCCCATTCCTCCATGCAGATCTCCTCTAGAGCAGTGATGTTTTGGGGCTGTTGCTGGGCAACACAGACTTTCAACTCCCTCCAAAGATTGTCTATGGGGTTGAGATCTGGAGACTGGCTAGGCCACTCCAGGACCTAGAAATGCTTCTTACGAAGCCACTCCTTCGTTGCCCGGGTGGTGTGTTTGGGATCATTGTCATGCTGAAAGACCCAGCCACGTTTCATCTTCAATGCCCTTGCTGATGGAAGGAGGTTTTCACTCAATCTCACGATACATGGCCCCATTCATTCTTTCCTTTACACGGATCAGTCGTCCTGGTCCCTTTGCAGAAAAACAGCCCCAAAGCTGTTTCCACCCCCATGCTTCACAGAAGGTATGGTATTTTTTGGATGCAACTCAGCATTCTTTGTCCTCCAAACACGACGAGTTGAGTTTTTACCAAAAGTTCTATTTTGGTTTCATCTGACCGTATGACATTCTCCCAATCTTCTTCTGGATCATCCAAATGCTCTCTAGCAAACTTCAGACAAGCCTGGACATGTACTGGCTTAAGCAGGGGGACACGTCTGGCACTGCAGGATTTGAGTCCCTGGCGGCGTAGTGTGTTACTGATGGTAGGCTTCATTACTTTGGTCCCAGCTCTCTGCAGGTCATTCACTAGGTCCCCCCGTGTGGTTCTGGGATTTTTGCTCACCGTTCTTGTGATCATTTTGACCCCACGGGGTGAGATCTTGCATGGAGTCCCAGATCGAGGGAGATTATCAGTGGTCTTGTATGTATTCCATTTCCTAATAATTGCTCCCACAGTTGATTTCTTCAAACCAAGCTGCTTACCTATTGCAGATTCAGTCTTCCCAGCCTGGTGCAGGTCTACAATTTTGTTTCTGGTGTCCTTTGACAGCTCTTTGGTCTTGGGCCACAGTGGAGTTTGGAGTGTGACTGTTTGAGATTGTGGACAGGTGTCTTTTATACTGATAACAGGTGCCATTAATACAGGCAACGAGTGGAGGAAAGAGGAGCCTCTTAAAGAAGAAGTTACAGGTCTGTGAGAGCCAGAAATCTGGCTTGTTTTTAGGTGACCAAATACTTATTTTCCACCATAATTTGCAAATAAATAAATTAAAAATCCTACAATGTGATTTTCTGGATTTTTTTTCTAATTTTGTCTGTCATAGTTGAAGTGTACCTATGATGAACACAGGCCTCTCTCATCTTTTTAAGTTGGAGAACTTGCACAATTGGTGGCTAACTAAATACTTTCCCCCCCCACTGTATATGTTTGTGTTGTTGATCCAGAGTGTGATTTCCTCTTAATTGGCACCCTATTCTCTATATAGTGTACTATTATTGACCAGAGCCATATGGGACCCGGTGAAAAGTAGTGCACTACATAGGGGATAGGGTGCCATTTGGGACAAAGCCTATCATCATGGGGTTAACTACTGTTAAAATATACTACTGTTAACTACTGGTAACTACTGTTAAAATATAATAGCACAAGTCTTAATGAATAGGGCTTCCAGAACCGTACTATTTCTGATTAGTGTCTCGGGGGAACACAGTCCTGTGTGTTCAGATGATCTGCCATTAAAGGGACAATCCAGTATTGGTACATCCATTTTTTTTAACCTTTAAATGAATGATATATAGCCATTGATTGTTAATGAATTTAACGTATAAATGAGCTCAGTCTTACCCCATCAGAACCCAAATGATCAGCTTGTTTCACTACATTGCTTGTAAAACAATGTAATTAGTAACTAACACTGTAGAGCTTCAGAACATGGTTAAAACTATCATGTTGATCTCGTGGATTGCTTCATCTTTGAATTTGAGTGGTTTAATTTCTCCAGCTCCATCCCTCAGCTGTTTACCAAAAGAAAGTAGCGGGCGGCCATTTAGTTGCTTGAATCCCAGATTGCCCCTTTAAGGATGCTCACGGGTAAAGAGCAATATAAAAAAAGATGACGTTTTGTGTGCTTGATATTTGGGTTTGTGACAGTTTCTCATACTTGTTCCTGCTGTCTGTATACATTTTCAAGGATGCCTTTGCACATTCTCAAGATATTAAATTAATGTGACCTATAGTTAGTTCACTGGTGCTTAACAATAAGATCTGTGGAGGAAAACTATGGACTGTAAAATGTAAGGGACTTGTTATGGAAAAAAGACTAAAGAGCCTATGGAAAGTTTTCAATACATGTCTTGGGGTCTTGTTTAAACTAGTGTGAATGTAGCTATTTATTTTAGTGTACATACAAATAAACATCTAAGAAGGGTTAAATGAATGTGTGTCGTTTTGTACTCTGTGAATGTCAGGTGTTACAGGCGCTTACAACCAATGATCATCCCAACCACCCAAATCAAATCAAATCAAATTTTATTTGTCACATACACATGGTTAGCAGATGTTAATGCGAGTGTAGCGAAATGCTTGTGCTTCTAGTTCCGACAATGCAGTAATAACCAACAAGTAATCTAACTAACAATTCCAAAACTACTGTCTTGTACACAGTGTAAGGGGATAAAGAATATGTACATAAGGATATATGAATGAGTGATGGTACAGAGCAGCATAGGCAAGATACAGTAGATGGTATCGAGTACAGTATGTACAAATGAGATGAGTATGTAAACAAAGTGGCATAGTTTAAAGTGGCTAGTGATACATGTATTACATAAGGATACAGTCGATGATATAGAGTACAGTATATACGTATGCATATGAGATGAATAATGTAGGGTAAGTAACATTATATAAGGTAGCATTGTTTAAAGTGGCTAGTGATATATTTACATCATTTCCCATCAATTCCCATTATTAAAGTGGCTGGAGTTGAGTCAGTGTCAGTGTGTTGGCAGCAGCCACTCAATGTTAGTGGTGGCTGTTTAACAGTCTGATGGCCTTGAGATAGAAGCTGTTTTTCAGTCTCTCGGTCCCAGCTTTGATGCACCTGTACTGACCTCACCTTCTGGATGATAGCGGGGTGAACAGGCAGTGGCTAGGGTGGTTGATGTCCTTGATGATCTTTATGGCCTTCCTGTGACATCGGGTGGTGTAGGTGTCCTGGAGGGCAGGTAGTTTGACCCCGGTGATGCGTTGTGCAGACCTCACCACCCTCTGGAGAGCCTTACGGTTGAGGGCGGAGCAGTTGCCGTACCAGGCGGTGATACAGCCCGCCAGGATGCTCTCGATTGTGCATCTGTAGAAGTTTGTGAGTGCTTTTGGTGACAAGCCAAATTTCTTCAGCCTCCTGAGGTTGAAGAGGCGCTGCTGCGCCTTCTTCACAATGCTGTCTGTGTGAGTGGACCAATTCAGTTTGTCTGTGATGTGTATGCCGAGGAACTTAAAACTTGCTACCCTCTCCACTACTGTTCCATCGATGTGGATAGGGGGGTGTTCCCTCTGCTGTTTCCTGAAGTCCACAATCATCTCCTTAGTTTTGTTGACGTTGAGTGTGAGGTTATTTTCCTGACACCACACTCCGAGGGCCCTCACCTCCTCCCTGTAGGCCGTCTCGTCGTTGTTGGTAATCAAGCCTACCACTGTTGTGTCGTCCGCAAACTTGATGATTGAGTTGGAGGCGTGCATGGCCACGCAGTCGTGGGTGAACAGGGAGTACAGGAGAGGGCTCAGAACGCACCCTTGTGGGGCCCCAGTGTTGAGGATCAGCGGGGAGGAGATGTTGTTGCCTACCCTCACCACCTGGGGGCGGCCCGTCAGGAAGTCCAGTACCCAGTTGCACAGGGCGGGGTCGAGACCCAGGGTCTCGAGCTTGATGACGAGCTTGGAGGGTACTTGGAGGGTACACCCAGGATGACCTCTGCTCTCTGACCTCTGCTCTCTCTTGTTAAATCGTCAAAATGCTCAAACAACATTTGTACTATTTTTTATTCATTAATTTTCACTCTCCACACCATTGTATTTTCTGACGTGCTGTAAAGAGGGTAAGAATATTTATCAATAACATTAAGTGGGTTATATTAAACCTTTTATTTTCCATTACTCTTAAAAAACGAACACCTAGATTGAGAAAGCAGTGTTCTCTATAATAGCATAGTAAGGCTGATAATGAATAAGATGCTGGTCTACTGGTTGATATCTGGTTCTGATCTTTATAATTGATGTTTCTATGTTAGACCTATTGTCTCTTTCAGGAATAATGGAGACTGGACCAGACAGTCTGTTTTTGACTCCTGTTTCTCCTCCACAGTTCATTCTCTGTGTCTGGTAACTACACTGCTAATTCCCTTGGTCTGGTAACTACACTGCTAATTCCCTCTGTGTCTGGTAACTACACTGCTAATTCCCTTTGTCTGGTAACTACACTGCTAATTCCCTCTGTGTCTTGTAACCACACTGCTAATTCCCTCTGTCTGGTAACTACACTGATAATTCCCTGTGAGTCTGGTAACTACACTGATAATTCCCTCTGTGTCTGGTAACTACACTGATAATTCCCTCTGTGTCTGGTAACTACACTGATAATTCCCTTTGTGTGTGTACGACACCTGCATTTTTGTTAAATGTTTTGAATGCACATTAAAATAAGTGATGTCTCACAGTTTGTATGTCTTTAGTGGTGGGTAATGTACCTACAGTTTGTGTGTCTTTAGTGGTGGGTAATGTACCTACAGTTTGTGTGTCTTTAGTGGTGGGTAATGTACCTACAGTCTGTGTGTCTTTAGTGGTGGGTAATGTACCTACAGTCTGTGTGTCTTTAGTGGTGGTTAATGTACCTACAGTCTGTGTGTCTTTAGTGGTGGGTAATGTACCTACAGTCTGTGTGTCTTTAGTGGTGGGTAATGTACCTACAGTCTGTGTGTCTTTAGTGGTGGGTAATGTACCTACAGTTTGTGTGTCTTTAGTGGTGGGTAATGTACCTACAGTCTGTGTGTCTTTAGTGGTGGGTAATGTACCTACAGTCTGTGTGTCTTTAGTGGTGGGTAATGTACCTACAGTCTGTGTGTCTTTAGTGGTGGGTAATGTACCTACAGTTTGTATGTCTTTAGTGGTGGGTAATGTACCTACAGTCTGTGTGTCTTTAGTGGTGGGTAATGTACCTACAGTCTGTGTGTCTTTAGTGGTGGGTAATGTAGAAACAGTTTGTATGTCTTTAGTGGTGGGTAATGTACCTACAGTCTGTGTGTCTTTAGTGGTGGGTAATTTACCTACAGTCTGTATGTCTTTAGTGGTGGGTAATGTACCTACAGTCTGTCTTTAGTGGTGGGTAATGTACCTACAGTCTGTCTTTAGTGGTGGGTAATGTACCTACAGTCTGTCTTTAGTGGGGGGTAATGTACCTACAGTCTGTCTTTAGTGGTGGGTAATGTACCTACAGTCTGTCTTTAGTGGTGGGTAATGTACCTACAGTCTGTCTTTAGTGGTGGGTAATGTACCTACAGTCTGTCTTTAGTGGTGGGTAATGTACCTACAGTCTGTCTTTAGTGGTGGGTAATGTACCTACAGTCTGTCTTTAGTGGTGGGTAATGTACCTACAGTTTGTCTGTCTTTAGTGGTGGGTAATGTACCTACAGTCTGTCTTTAGTGGTGGGTAATGTACCTACAGTCTGTATGTCTTTAGTGGTGGGTAATGTACCTACAGTTTGTATGTCTTTAGTGGTGGGTAATGTACCTACAGTTTGTGTGTCTTTAGTGGTGGGTAATGTACCTACAGTCTGTGTGTCTTTAGTGGTGGGTAATGTACCTACAGTCTGTGTGTCTTTAGTGGTGGGTAATGTACCTACAGTTTGTGTGTCTTTAGTGGTGGGTAATGTACCTACAGTTTGTGTGTCTTTAGTGGTGGGTAATGTACCTACAGTTTGTATGTCTTTAGTGGTGGGTAATGTACCTACAGTCTGTGTGTCTTTAGTGGTGGGTAATGTACCTACAGTTTGTATGTCTTTAGTGGTAGGTAATGTACCTACAGTCTGTGTGTCTTTAGTGATGGGTAATGTACCTACAGTCTGTGTGTCTTTAGTGGTGGGTAATGTACCTACAGTCTGTATGTCTTTAGTGGTGGGTAATGTACCTACAGTCTGTCTTTAGTGGTGGGTAATGTACCTACAGTCTGTCTTTAGTGGTGGGTAATGTACCTACAGTCTGTCTTTAGTGGTGGGTAATGTACCTACAGTTTGTGTGTCTTTAGGGGTGGGTAATGTACCTACAGTCTGTATGTCTTTAGTGGTGGGTAATGTACCTACAGTTTGTGTGTCTTTAGTGGTGGGTAATGTACCTACAGTTTGTGTGTCTTTAGTGGTGGGTAATGTACCTACAGTCTGTGTCTTTAGTGGTGGGTAATGTACCTACAGTTTGTATGTCTTTAGTGGTGGGTAATGTACCTACAGTTTGTGTGTCTTTAGTGGTGGGTAATGTACCTACAGTTTGTATGTCTTTAGTGGTGGGTAATGTACCTACAGTCTGTGTGTCTTTAGTGGTGGGTAATGTACCTACAGTCTGTGTGTCTTTAGTGGTGGGTAATGTACCTACAGTCTGTGTGTCTTTAGTGGTGGGTAATGTACCTACAGTTTGTGTGTCTTTAGTGGTGGGTAATGTACCTACAGTTTGTGTGTCTTTAGTGGTGGGTAATGTACCTACAGTCTGTATGTCTTTAGTGGTGGGTAATGTACCTACAGTCTGTGTGTCTTTAGTGGTGGGTAATGTACCTACAGTCTGTGTGTCTTTAGTGGTGGGTAATGTACCTACAGTCTGTGTGTCTTTAGTGGTGGGTAATGTACCTACAGTCTGTGTGTCTTTAGTGGTGGGTAATGTACCTACAGTTTGTATGTCTTTAGTGGTGGGTAATGTACCTACAGTCTGTCTTTAGTGGTGGGTAATGTACCTATAGTTTGTGTGTCTTTAGTGGTGGGTAATGTACCTACAGTTTGTATGTCTTTAGTGGTGGGTAATGTACCTACAGTCTGTGTGTCTTTAGTGGTGGGTAATGTACCTACAGTCTGTATGTCTTTAGTGGTGGGTAATGTACCTACAGTCTGTGTGTCTTTAGTGGTGGGTAATGTACCTACAGTCTGTATGTCTTTAGTGGTGGGTAATGTACCTACAGTTTGTATGTCTTTAGTGGTGGGTAATGTACCTACAGTCTGTGAAAAAGTATTTTCCCACTTTCTGATTTGTAATACTGAATGTAATCAGATCTTCAAGAAAACCTAATATTATATAAATGGAACCTAAACAAATGTATTGTTAAACAAATGTATAGCTAAACACATGTATAGCTTAAAAAGTTTTGTCTACTTATTTTATTTATTTAATCGTTATGCAACATCCAAACTCCCCAGTGGGAAAATGTCATTGCTCCCTTACACTCAATAACTGGTTGTGCCACCTTTAGCTGCGTTGACTGCAGCCAAATGCTTCCTGTAGTTGTTGATCAGTCTCTCACATCGCTGTGCAGGAATTTTGGCCCACTCTTGCGTGCAGAACTGGTTTAACTCGTGACAAATGTGGGTTTTGAGGAATGAACTGCTTGTTTGAAATCCTGCTATATACAGGGTCAGTTCAATACCATACTATATACAGGGTCAGTTCAATACCATACTATATACAGGGTCAGTTCAATACCATACTATATACAGGGTCAGTTCAATACCATACTATATACAGGGTCAGTTCAATACCATACTATATACAGGGTCAGTTCAATACCATACTATATACAGGGTCAGTTCAATACCATACTATATACAGGGTCAGTTCAATACCATACTATATACAGGGTCAGTTCAATACCATACTATATACAGGGTCAGTTCAATACCATACTATATACAGGGTCAGTTCAATACCATACTATATACAGGGTCAGTTTATTACCATACTATATACAGGGTCAGTTCAATACCATGCTATATACAGGGTCAGTTCAATACCATACCATATACAGGGTCAGTTCAATACCATACTATATACAGGGTCAGTTCAATACCATACTATATACAGGGTCAGTTCAATACCATAATATATACAGGGTCAGTTCAATACCATACTATATACAGGGTCAGTTCAATACCATACTATATACAGGGTAGGTTCAATACCATACCATATACAGGGTCAGTTCAATACCATACTATATACAGGGTCAGTTCAATACCATACTATATACAGGGTCAGTTCAATACCGTACTATATACAGGGTCAGTTCAATACCATAATATATACAGGGTCAGTTCAATACCATACTATATACAGGTCAGTTCAATACCATAATATATACAGGGTCCAACCAGCCAGTCAAAGTGCTCTCAATGCTACAGCTGTATAACTTATTTAGGATTTGAGGGCCCATATCAAATTTTTTCAACCACCTGCGGGGGAAGAGGCACTGTCACGCCTTCTTCTTGACTGTACGCGTGTGTTTGGACCATTTTAAGTCTATAGTGATTTGGACACCAAGGAACTTGAAGCTCTCGACCTGCTCAACTGCGGCCCAGTTGATGTGGATAGAGACGCGCTCCGATCTGGTTTTCGTGCCCAGCACAGCACAGAGACAGCCTTAGTTAAAGAGGTAAATTATCTTAGAGCCAACACAGATGCCAAACAGCTCTCTGTCCTTGTACTCTTAGATTTAAGTGCTGCATTTGACACTGTTGACCATGATGTCCTACGGGACAGACTGGAGAGGTGGGTTGGTCTCCCCAGTCCAGACCTATTTAACCGGTCGAGAGTTACATATCACATGTAGCGTTCCACCAGGTTCGGTTTTGGGTCTGGTACTGTTTAGATTATATATGTTACCCCTTGGCAGCGTTATCAGAAAGCACAGCATTGATTTTCAATGTTACGCAGATGATACACAACTATTAATTTCTGTCACCAGAGTATTTTAGCTCCAGGGATAAATGATTAGACTATATTAGTGATTTAAATGCTTCAACTTTCTCCAGCTAAATCAAGACTAGACAGAGGTACTTATTGTTGGAGTCAAAGCACAGAGAGAGAATCTAGTCGCACATTTTAATTTACAGGCAATAAAGATAAAACACCAGGTAAAATGTTAGATTCTGAAATAAATGTTGAATCACACACCAGGAATGTGACCAAACTATAGCTTTTTACCACCTGTTTTTAAATCAATCCACTATTGTGCACCCCAATACATGTCAGACATGCTTTTAAGTGATGTACCCAGTAGGTCCCTTAGATCCTCTGGCACTGTCCTTTAACTATCCCAAAGCCAACATGGAGAGGCAACTTTTAGTTATTATGCCCCCAGCCTCTGGAATAGCTTGCCAGAGAACCTGAGGGGAGCCTAAACTGTGGACAATGTTTAAAACACATTTTAGTCTGCTTTTTAGTTTTTCACTCTGTGTATTCTGTTTTTTATCTGATGTTTATTTTCTAGTAGATATTTCAGCTTTTATTTTCATCGTTTTTTATTTATTTGTTCCTGTAAAGCACATTGCGTTGCATCCATGTCTGAGATGTTCAGTATAAATAAAGCTTTGTTTTATTTTGTTCAGTTCATCAATTTGCTAATATTATTAGAATCACAAGTAGGAAAACATCTTAAAGGGACAATCTGCATTTGGTACAGACATTTTTGGACTTCTAAATTTATGTTATATACCCAATGATTCCTGAAGAATATAACTTGCCTCAGGAGCTTAGCTCAACGGACCCCATTAGAACCCCATTAGAACCCAAAATACAAGCTTGTTTTACTCCGTTGTTTGTAAACAATGTATTTGTAAACAAACAATGTATAGCTTCAAAACATGGTTAAAACTCTAATTTCATGGATGGCCAGTCTTTGCATCTATAGCTCGCTTTATGAATTTCAATGGTTACATCCCTCAGCTGTTTACCAAAGAAAGTGGTGGGAGGCCGTTTAGAAAATTTGAATCCCAGATTGCCCCTTTAAGGATAATGGGATAGTGATGTTCACATGTAAAGAGGGATCAGTGTTTGCGGAAATATATTTTATTTGATTCCTTATTTCCATTTTGTGTGTTTGATATTTGGGTTTGTGACAGTTTTTTCTCACACTTGTTCCCGCTGCCTGTCTACATGTTCAAGGATGTCTTTGCACATTCTAAAGATATGAAATGAATGTAACCTGTAGTTAACTGGTGCTGAATAATAAGATCACATTCTAAAGATATGAAATTAATGTAACCTGTAGTTCACTGGTGCTGAATAATAAGATCACATTCTAAAGATATGAAATGAATGTGACCTGTAGTTAACTGGTGCTGAATAATAAGATCACATTCTAAAGATATGAAATTAATGTAACCTGTAGTTCACTGGTGCTGAATAATAAGATCACATTCTAAAGATATGAAATGAATGTAACCTGTAGTTCACTGGTGCTGAATAATAAGATCACATTCTAAAGATATGAAATGAATGTGACCTGTAGTTCACTGGTGCTGAATAATAAGATCATATTCTAAAGATATGAAATGAATGTGACCTGTAGTTCACTGGTGCTGAATAATAAGATCACATTCTAAAGATATGAAATGAATGTGACCTGTAGTTAACTGGTGCTGAATAATAAGATCATATTCTAAAGATATGAAATGAATGTGACCTGTAGTTAACTGGTGCTGAATAATAAGATCACATTCTAAAGATATGAAATGAATGTGACCTGTAGTTCACTGGTGCTGAATAATAAGATCACATTCTAAAGATATGAAATGAATGTAACCTGTAGTTCACTGGTGCTGAATAATAAGATCACATTCTAAAGATATTAAATTAATGTGACCTGTAGTTCACTGGTGCTGAATAATAAGATCACATTCTAAAGATATGAAATGAATGTAACCTGTAGTTCACTGGTGCTGAATAATAAGATCACATTCTAAATATATTAAATTAATGTAACCTGTAGTTAACTGGTGCTGAATAATAAGATCTGTGGAGGAAAACTATGGACTGTAAAATGTAAGGGACTTCCTGTGGAAAAACATAAGACATTGTCGTGTCTTTGGCTATGCCGGATTAAGTGATATGACATGCTATTCTATAAAATCCTTTCTCCGTAAGTAATATTACCTGATTGAGCTAATCATGTAAATGTAATTAACTAGAGAGTTGGGGGACCACAAAATAATATTTATATAGCTTTTATCTTCTGAATAAACTCTTAAAGACATAATAATATTTTACATCAATAGCAGTCAATATTAATCGTCACCATAATTCAGTCTCATCTGAAAGTTGTAAATTCTTGGTTATCTGCACGAACCCTAGCTAACAAGTTGAATCAGCAATACAAAATTGGGTTTAATTATGTATTTACTAAATACCTAACTAATCACACAGAATTACATATACACATAATTAATCATAACTTGATTACAAATTACGTCATAAAGAAAGACGTCCCTAGTGGGCGGAACAGATATGACAGCTTGTTACACAAAAGAAAAGGGGCTGGGTTTGAGTGAAAGAGCGGGAAGACTGAGTAACAAAGGAAGAAGCTGTGCTATCATAATTACAGTATCTTATGTATTCTAAATTACCGCCCATTTGGAAAAGGAAAATGCAATAAATATTTACTCTGAGCTGCGCTTCAGTAGGTTGGTGGTAGATGGAAGGCCGTGTTGCCAAACCGAGTCCTTTGTCCTTTGAAGAATGTCTCTGGTGGTCAATTGGATACATTGTAGTAACGTCATTGTGTGATAGACGGGATAATCTGTCTGTTCCTTCCTAACCCTCGCTTGCAGGTGCTGGTGCTAACTCAACGGCTAGGAGGTATCACTTCTGTAGTGAATAAGAGTTCAAAGTTCATACCATTCGCAACCAAAACTCACGCTGATGTTGGCTTCGTTCTGTAGTTATTATCTGAACCATTCTGACATCGGACCGGCGTCCTCACATCCTCGGAACAGGAGGTTATATTGCCGTCAAGGCTTTATATAGGAAGGGTGAGGAGGGCGTGTTTGAAAAGTTTTATAGCCCATGTCCCTTCACAGGGGCGGGCCACTGATTGAGCAGAGCCCTAACCTTATGAAAACCTAAATTTCACATTTTAGAAGCTAAAATCACATTTCATCCCATCACAAATAATTTCATAATCAAACATTTAAATTGAACAACAATTCCATGTGAATCTGATAACTCTGATGTGTAGACTTTCCACTGTAGAGTTTATGTCATCTTATCATTGATGAGAATGTGTCAGATGACAACCGAACTGACATCATATTCATTAAGTACCACTGCATATGTTCAATTGGTCAGATTACCAGAATATAGTTAATTTACCCCCACATTCTGATGTTCCCAGAATCTCTATGTTAACCAAGGGGTTTGCAAATGTAACATCAGTAGGGTAGAGAGAGGAAAAAGGGGGGAAGAGGTATTTAGGACTGTCATAAACCTACCCCCAGGCCAACGTCATGACAACATTAAAGAGCCTCTAGAAAGGTTTGAATGCCTTGCGCTCCTTGGCTGTTCCTTTTAATATACACTCAAATGGAAATGATTTGTGTGTTTGTCTGTGGTGAGATTCAAACACGTTACTACTAGATTATTACACTAGATGTTTACGTTATACTTCCACCTCGACCAACCACCCTCCTTTCAGTTTTGCCTTAAATAAACATCTGTCTTATGTGACCATATCAAACGTAACTTATACTAATTTAAATGTTCTGTATTTATGTTTACTAAGTTACACCTAGTCTATTAATGTTACCTATCATACCTATCATGTAAAAGGATTGGCACAGATTTAAGTAAACTATCATGTTTTGCTTGGGTTATAGACCTCTCTGTGTCACATGGTCTACACATCAGCCAGGCTTGGAATCCACAACCAAAACTTACCACCACAGTTCACACCCATGTTATCTGATTCTTAGCTCACTATGCAACAGTTGTGTGCAGCGATGCAGTTGAACAGGTTCTTGTTCCAAGGAAGAGAAAGAAGAAGGAGGTAGTTTGATCACATCACAATAGTTTGATCACAGAACACTAGTACATTAATCAGACTGCAGTGCCTCAATAGGACCGATTCAACCAGGTAAATGGATCAGCTAGTTTGCATTGAAATGTGTTATACTATGTTATCCATTGTTATTGTATAATTAATGCTACAGTATTGCTTTCCTGGTTTCAAGTTGTGTTAGTCTTTCTCTTCATGATGAATCTAATTGTCTTCAGGAATGAAGGTGACTCAACTAGACTGTCTGTGTCTGATTCTTCTACATCTCCTACACACATCAGGCTCTGGTACAGTAGAATACATATTTAATGTCTCACTGCCTTCAATACCTCTGTGTGTGTGATCAATATCATCTCATTGTGTCTTTAGTCACTATTGTGGGCTTAAGGGTTCTACACAGTCTAATCAAACAGAGCCGACGGAGGTCCTTTTGCTCCTCTGTCTACATAGTTCTACTACTTTTGTCTGTCGGCTCCATTTGTGTAAACTGTGGAGATCCCTTTAGGGTGTCTGGCCTAAGGTGATTTCCTCTCCTAGTCTCCTTTCCTTCATCTGCACTAGTGTGTGTGTGGTTATTATTATCTCATTGTGTCTTTAGTTGCTTGTATAGTGTTAAGGTGCATAACCTAAGGTGTATTCCTCTCCTAGTCTCCTTTCCTTCCTCTGCACTGATGTAAAAACTAAACTAATGGTGAATCCAACTCTTCTGTAGGCCTCCACCCTATAGTACTACTATATATCCTACAGTGTCTAGTGCTACTATATATACTACAGTGTCTAGTACTACTATATATACTACAGTGTATAGTACTACTATATATTATACAGTGTATTTCAAATCAGTGTAGATGAGAGAGGAAACCACTGTAAACTATTGAAACTGTTAATATGTCTGTTCTCTTCAGAGAAGTTTGAGGTTCTTGGTCCAACTGATTCCATTGTTGCTGTAGCTGGTGATGACATCGTTCTGCCCTGTTACCTCAAACCCAACATCAGCGTTGAGGACATGACAGTGGACTGGCTTAACCTGGACATCATAGACGGTCGTGTCTTTCGTTACCAAAACAGCGAAATCATACGAGATGATCAGATTCCCTCCTATAGAGGAAGAACTTCACTGTTTGAAGAGGAACTATGGAGGGGCAACACCTCTTTGAAACTGACCAGGGTACAAGGCACTGATGAGGGACATTACAAATGCTTAATTCAGTCAAAGAGCTGGTATGATGATTTCACTGTTCAAGTCCTCGTTAAAGGTGAGGTTTATTTTCATGTTAATTTAATAATCTAACTACAGTACAATGACATCACCTCTTTCCTTCATATTACTGGACACAGTATGTGTCTATTTGTTCACAGCCTGTCACCAGTTAACATCAGTCTGTCTGTGTGTCTGTAGCTGTAGGATCCAAGCCAGTGGTGTCAATTGTGGGACACAGAGAGGGAGGGATGGGTTTGCTGTGTGAATCAGAAGGCTGGCACCCTGAGCCTGAGCTGGTGTGGCTGAACAGTAAAGGAGTCCATCTCTCTGCTGGTCCTCCTGAGATACATAGAAGTTTCAAGGGATTCTACAGAGTCAAACGACATGTCATTGTCCAGGAGACTGACACCAACCGCTTTACCTGCAGAGTCCAACAGAGACAGATCAATGAGAAGATGGAGACAGAGATTCACCTCCCTAGTGAGTAACAACATAATATGATTTAGACATGAAACATTGCAGATATTGATATGTTAATGTACAGTATGTGTCTATTTGTTCACAGCCTGTCACCAGTTAACATCCAGTCTGTCTGTGTGTCTGTAGCTGTAGGATCCAAGCCAGTGGTGTCCATTGAGGGACACAGAGAGGGAGGGATGGGTCTGCTGTGTGAATCAGAAGGCTGGCACCCTGAGCCTGAGCTGGTGTGGCTGAACAGTAAAGGAGTCCATCTCTCTGCTGGTCCTCCTGAGACACACAGAGACTTCAATGGATTCTACAGAGTCAAACAATATGTCATTGTCCAGGAGACTGACACCAACCGCTTTACCTGCAGAGTCCAACAGAGCAGGATCAATGAGAAAATGGAGACAGAGATTCACCTCCCTAGTGAGTAACAACATAATATGATTTAGACATGAAACACTGGAGATATTGATGTGTGTTGAAGGAATTTAATTCCTCTGTTTTAATTCCCAATTAAAATTAAACCACTCTGTCAATTCATAAGAATTTGTAAGACCCTTATTTTATAGGAATGGACAGAGCCGGTCTTAAAAGTCAAGTAACAGCCTTTATTCAAGAGAGTACTGCCACAATACAGGTTACCACACACAGGTTATAAACTGAAAATGACATCATTAGTTCTAACACTACCCCGTGCCATCTCCGTTCCAGTACCAAGGCTGTGTATCAAGCCTTCCCACATCCGTCTCCCTACCAATTTAATATAATTTACGTTTCAAGGTTTTCTTGTGTAGATAAGCACTCTAGCCAGTCTGATTCATTTGTACCAAGGAACAGACCGTCATTGTTCTAAACTCTTGACCACATTCACACACACATTATTTTCAGTACTGGGATCAAGAAAGAAAACTCATACATATACAGTAACATTTAGTATTCTGATTAGTACATATACAGTAACATAATAGTATTTGGATTAGTACATATACAGTAACATAATAGTATTCTGATTAGTCAGTCCTGATTGAAATGTATACATAATTAGTCATCATTGATAAAAATTCCCTTAACAATGTGTTATTGTAAAGTATATGTTTTAACCAAAGGCTTTGAGACGACAATACAAAAGATTAGTGTTTATTATGACACAATCCACTGCTGTGTGGTAGTATTAGTACCAAACCCTGTTGTTGATGTGTGGTAGTATTAGTACCAAACCCTGTTGTTGATGTGTAATGATGTGTGGTATTATTAGTACCAAACCCTGTTGTTGATGTGTGGTAGTATTAGTACCAAACCCTGTTGTTGATGTGTAATGATGTGTGGTATTATTAGTACCAAACCCTGTTGTTGATGTGTGGTAGTATTAGTACCAAACCCTGTTGTTGATGTGTAATGATGTGTGGTAGTATTAGTACCAAACCCTGTTGTTGAAGTGTGGTAGTATTAGTACCAAACCCTGTTGTTGATGTGTGGTAGTATTAGTACCAAACCCTGTTGTTGATGTGTGGTAGTATTAGTACCAAACCCTGTTGTTGATGTGTGATAGTATTAGTACCAAACCCTGTTGTTGATGTGTGGTAGTATTAGTACCAAACCCTGTTGTTGATGTGTGGTAGTATTAGTACCAAACCCTGTTGTTGATGTGTAATGATGTGTGGTAGTATTAGTACCAAACCCTGTTGTTGATGTGCAATGATGTGTGGTAGTATTAGTACCAAACCCTGTTGTTGATGTGTGGTAGTATTAGTACCAAACCCTGTTGTTGATGTGTAATGATGTGTGGTAGTATTAGTACCAAACCCTGTTGTTGATGTGTGGTAGTATTAGTACCAAACCCTGTTGTTGATGTGTGGTAGTATTAGTACCAAACCCTGTTGTTGATGTGTGGTATTATTAGTACCAAACCCTGTTGTTGATGTGTGGTAGTATTAGTACCAAACCCTGTTGTTGATGTGTAAATATGTGTGGTAGTATTAGTACCAAACCCTGTTGTTGATGTGTGGTAGTATTAGTACCAAACCCTGTTGTTGATGTGTAATGATGTTTGTGTTTTAGGTGAGTTATTTTATACAACCCCATGGAGAATGGCCTTCATTGTGTTATGCTGTCTGGGAGCCATCACTGTGATTGGGTTAGCTCTGGCTATCTACTGCATATGTTATAAGAAAGGTAATGGAGAGATTATATGAATGTTGAATTGTTGGAATGAAATGTCTGCATTGCTTTTTTCATCCTCACCACATTCACAGTGGTTGTATTCTATGGATACAGGATAATATACTACACCTGCAGGAGATTAACATGTTAACACTGATGACTGATTTTAACCTGCAGGTGATTCACATGTGAACACTGATGACTGATTTTAATCTCCAGGTGATTAACATGTTGACACTGATGACTGATTTTAATCTCCAGGTGAATAACATGTTGACACTGATGACTGATATTAATCTCCAGGTGAATAACATGTTGACACTGATGACTGATTTTAATCTCCAGGTGAATAACATGTTGACACTGATGACTGATTTTAATCTCCAGGTGATTCACATGTTAACACTGATGACTGATTTTAATCTCCAGGTGATTCACATGTTAACACTGATGACTGATTTTAACCATCAGGTGATTAACATGTTAACACTGATGACTGATTTTAATCTCTAGGTGATTCACATGTTAACACTGAGTACTGATTTTAACCATCAGGTGATTAACATGTTAACACTGATGACTGATTTTAATCTGCAGGTGATTCACATGTTAACACTGATTGATTTTAACCATCAGGTGATTAACATGTTGACACTGAAGACTGATTTAATCTGCAGGTGATTCACATGTTGACACTGAAGACTGATTTAATCTGCAGGTGATTCACATGTTAACACTGATGACTGATTTTAATCTCCAGGTGAATAACATGTTAACACTGAGTACTGATTTTAACCATCAGGTGATTAACATGTTGACACTGAGTACTGATTTTAACCATCAGGTGATTAACATGTTGACACTGATGACTGATTTTAACCATCAGGTGATTAACATGCTAATCAGGTGTGATAATAGATCAACTCAATCTGCAGTGAGGAAAGTATTATCCTTACCTGGGGGAGGCAGGGGTGGCAGGTAGCCTAGTGGTTAGAGCGTTGGATTTGGAACTGACAGGTCCCAAGATCAAATCCCCAAGCTGACAAGGTAAAAATATGTTTTTCTGCCCCTGAGCAAGGCAGTTAACGCACTGTTCCTAGGCGGTCATTGAAAATAAGAATTTGTTCTTAACTGACTTGCCTAGTTAAATAAAGGTCAAATGAACTCTGATACACCTGGATCACTGATGGACCAGTCACATTTATTTAATGAAATTAAGAAGTGGTAGTGGGTAGAATATCTTCATTGGGGAAGTTGTCTCACAGAGGTACGCTGGACTCATTTAGGTGGTGGGACTCATTTAGGTGGTGGAACTCAATTAGGATTTATGACATTAGAGAAGTAATATGAGACAAGGAGTCCCAGAGAGAAACTTCATCTTCTAGTGTTCATGTTAATGATGTTCTCACTGTCTTCCTTCTACTCTACATATTTACAGATGATCTCAAGAAGGAAAGTGGTAAGTAGTGTCTTCAGATCATCACTTTGCAATAATTACTTGAAGCATTTAAAGTATTTTTTGGTTGCTGAGCACATTTTAAGATGTTCCATCTGATGTTGGAACAGTGGTATGAGACAAGGGCCGGGATTCAATTCAAGGAGCATTATAACACAGCACACTATAACAGACTTTTACAGGTATTTTACACTTGAGTCGACATGTGCAGTGTTTACTATGAATGTGATCTCTGTGAATGCCGGTGGAAAATGCCTTTAAAAAGTGCTTTGTCAGCTGTGAAGTGCCCTGCTGTATACTGCACATTGGATTGAATCCTGACTAAGGAGTCCCAGAGAGAGACTACATCTTCTAGTGTTCATGTTAATGATGTTCTCACTGTCTTCCATCTACTCTACATATTTACAGATGAACTCTGGGAGCAGAATCGTAAGTACTGTCATCAGATCATCACATTGATAACATTATATAATACAATGTCTCTTCTATAGATGTAACTTTTAGTTAAGTAGAAAACACATCATGTTGTTTATATTAATGTTCCCTGACTTTTATCTGATGTTTTATATGAGACAAGGAGTCCCAGAGAGAGACTACATATTTTAGTGTTCATGTTAATGATGTTCTCACTGTCTTCCATCTACTCTACATGTTTACAGACAATAACAAGGAGAGGTTCTGTAAGTAGTGTCTTCAGATCATCACTTTGATAACATTATTAGAACCACAAAAGTAAGATTTTCTTTAATTTACTGACTTCAAGTAAAAAATACATTTTAAGAAGGTTATTTTGAGGTCATTGAGCTGATACTCTACATGTTTACAGATGACCTCACTGTGGAGCTCGGTAAGTAGTGTCTTCAGATCATCATTTTGCTAGAATAATTTGAAGCATTTTAAGTCTTTTTTGGATGAAAGAGCAGTGATAGACATTTGGGTGACAACCAAACAAAAAAGTCTAACATTGTTTTTCCACTGTCATTTGGTTGTGATTTTGGATGGTTGAAAACCTAGTGATAACACATTGGAAATTCAACTAACTTTTGGCAGTCTTTACATATACTGTAGGTTGTAATCTCGTTGATCAACGTCTCAACCAAATATTACCCAAATATCCACGTTGAGTTTACGTAGCTTGCCCAGTGGGTAGTTTCTGATGGACCAGAATCACTGATAGACCAGTCACATTTATTTAATGAAATTAAGAAGTGGTGGTAGGGTAGAATATCTTCATTGGAGAAGTTGGACTCATTTAGGTGGTGGAACTCAATTAGGATTTGTGACATTAGAGAAGTGATATGAGACAAGGAGTCCCAGATCATCACTTTGAAAGAATTATGTGAACCATTTTATAAAGGCTATTCGTAATCCATTTCAAAACTTACGTTGAGGCCCCAGGTATGTGATGTTGCCGTCAGATGCTCTTTCAAAGTAACAGGGAATACAAATCTCGAATAGTGTAAAAACAAACAGAAATGTATTTGCCAGACAATGGCTCCACGTTTCCAAAACACAGGTCATTTCACAGGCTACAGAGTCTTTCCATGATCAAAGCAAAATAATTATTTAAACTTTAAAGAAAAGGAAAATGATATATAGTAGTATTTTTTTCTTGTTAGTGTAAAAGCGATATAAAAGTCCTAGCTGACCCATAATGTATGGTAACTCCATACCTGAGTTCTAGCTGACCCATAATGTATGTCACCTCCATACCTGAGTCCTAGCTGACCCATAATGTAAGGTAACTCCATACCTGAGTCCTAGCTGACCCATAATGTATGGTAACTCCATACCTGAGTCCTAGCTGACCCATAATGTATGGTTACTCCATACCTGAGTCCTAGCTGACCCATAATGTAAGGTAACTCCATACCTGAGTCCTAGCTGACCCATAATGTATGGTAACTCCATACCTGAGTCCTAGCTGACCCATAATGTAAGGTAACTCCTTAACTGAGTCCTAGCTGACCCATAATGTAAGGTAACTCCATACCTGAGTCCTAGCTGACCCATAACGTATGGTAACTCCATACCTGAGTCCTAGCTGACCCATAATGTATGGTAACTCTATACCTGAGTCCTAGCTGACCCATAATGTATGGTAACTCCATACCTGAGTCCTAGCTGACCCATAATGTAAGGTAACTCCTTAACTGAGTCCTAGCTGACCCATAATGTAAGGTAACTCCATACCTGAGTCCTAGCTGACCCATAACGTATGGTAACTCCATACCTGAGTCCTAGCTGACCCATAATGTAAGGTAACTCCATACCTGAGTCCTAGCTGACCCATAACGTATGGTAACTCCATACCTGAGTCCTAGCTGACCCATAATGTATGGTAACTCTATACCTGAGTCCTAGCTGACCCATAATGTATGGTAACTCTATACCTGAGTCCTAGCTGACCCATAATGTATGGTAACTCCAAACCTGAGTCCTAGCTGACCCATAATATATGGTAACTCTATACCTGAGTCCTAGCTGACCTATAATGTATGTTACCTCCATACCTGAGTTCTAGCTGACCCATAATGTATGTTACCTCCATACCTGAGTTCTAGCTGACCCATAATGTATGTTACCTCCATACCTGAGTCCTAGCTGACCCATAATGTATGGTTACTCCATACCTGAGTCCTAGCTGACCCATAATGTATGGTTACTCCATACCTGAGACCTAGCTGACCCATAATGTATGGTTACTCTGGAGGCTGCTGAGGGGACGATGGCTCATAATAATGACTGGAACGGAGCAAATGGAATGTCAACAAACAACTGGAAACCATGTGTTGGATGTATTTAATACCATTTCACTTATTCTGCTCCAGCTTTTACCACGAGCCTGTTCTCCCCAATTAAGGTGCCACAAACTTCCTGTGATGTAGTCATGGCGTTATTTAATACTCTGCATTTCCCAGCCTCTGTTCTGGCCCTGGGGACCGTGAAGAGACCTCTGCTACATGTCTTGAGTGGTACCGATGGGTGTCCTAACTATGTCAACTGCTTGAACAGAGAGTTTGGAACCTTTAACCCATCAACACCTTGTACAGAGACAAGAGTCATTCCGATGAGAACCATATCTCCGGGGACGAAGTTTCTTTTCTTGTTAATTTTTGTTGATCCTGCAACTCAGGAAAATACTCTTTGGTCCACCTCTTCCAGAACAAGTCTGACATACGCTGAGAGTACAAACCATTAGGAACACTTTCCTAATATTGAGTTGCACCCCATTTTGCCTCAATTCGTTAGGGCATGGACTCTACAAGGTGTCAAAAGCTTTCCCAAAGGATGCTGGTCCATGTTGACTCCAATGCTTCCCACAGATGTGTCAAGTTGGCTGGATATCCTTTGGTGGTGGACCATTCTTGATACACACGGAAAACTGTTGAGAAACCAACACTTGACTCTTCTGACATCAATCTATAGACCTGTACCCCTTTCTTTTCTTTCCAAAACAATTGAGCGTGCTATCTCTGATCAACTCTCTTGTTATCGCTCTCAGAACAATCTTCTTGACCCTAACCAGTCAGGCTTCAAGACGGGTCACTCAACCGAGACTGCTCTTTGTGTCACGGAGGCTCTCCGTATGGCCAAAGCAGACTCTCTCTCATCTGTTCTCATCCTCCTAGATCTATCCACTACCTTCGACACTGGAAACCATCAGTAGAGAGGATCTGGGTCTGCACCATGTTTTCTCACTACTGGTGTCCCCCATGGCTCTGTTCTAGTTCCTCTCCTCTTCTCTCTATACACCAAGTCACTTGGCTCCATCATATCCTCACACCTCTCCATCAAAATGTACAACTCCACAGTGTCGTCCTCCCAGAGTGCAAAGAACCTTGGCGTGAACCTGGACAACACCCTGTCATTCTCTGAAAACATCAAAGCAGTGTCTCGCTACTGCAGATTCATGGTTTACATCCATATGACCATACCTCAAACAGGAAGTGGCACAGGTCCTAATCCAGGTACTTGTCATCTCCCGTCTTGACTAATACAAATCTCTGTTGGCTGGTCTCTTTGCTTGTGCCATGAAACCCCTGCAATTGATACAGAATGCTACAGCCCGCCTGGTTTTCAACCTTCCCAAGTTCTCCCATGTCAACCCGAATTATTTGTCCACTACAAGATCATGGTGCTTGCCTACGTAGCAGCAAGACGAACTGCCACTCCCTACCTTCAGGCTATGCTCAAATCCTACACCCCAACCCGAGCACTCCGTTCTGCCACCTCTGGTCTCCTTGCCATCCCACCCCTCCGGGAGGGCAGCTCCCGCTCAGCCCAGTCCAAGCTCTTCTCTGTCCTGGCACCCCAATGGTGGAACCAGTTTCCCCCTGAAGCTAGGACAGAATGCTCTTTTCAGATCAGTGCCAATCAGAGTGTGTGCATATATTCTTTGCTAGTTAGTAAGTTATTAGCCTATTTAACTGTACGGGTCGTAAACAGAGCCCACCGTTGATATAACACCTCTTCTGGTCAGTGGTCTGTCCTGAATGGATATTTGTACATTTATTGAGTCTGATTCAATGCACCATTGTACTTTCTACTGGTAGCATGTTCTGATCCCTGTCCAGATCCGTTATCTCCTTTGCTTTCTCCTCTTCAGGAATAGAGGCAACAACTTGACTGTTGCTGATCCATTTGTTCAGTCTAAAGCCTCCTTTAGAACACAGTGATGTGCGGTCCTGAGTATGTGTCAAGGCTTCTTCCTCACTTGCTGCTGACTTTAGACAGTCATCTATATATTAGAGCACCACCAATCCTCCAGCTCCTTTTCCAGATCCAGAGAAATCTCAGGTCTGTGTCCTGCTCTGGAACGCTCACCTGGTGGAACATGACTTCAATATCTGTCATGAAGGCAACAGGCTCTTGGTGGAATCTGGACAAAACACCAATGATATGGTTTGTCATGTCTGGACCCTGCAGAAGCTGAGCATTCAGTGATGTCTCTTGTTAGGTGGCTCCACAGTCTAATACCACCCTCAGATTGTACTTCTTGGGATGACATACTCTGTGGTGAGGAATATACCAAAATATCTTGCTGTTGTCATTCTATAAGTCTATTGGCATGATCACTGCAAAGCCTTTGTCCAGGATGTCTGCCATGAAGTTGGTATAGTCCTTACAGGACCAGGGATTCTTACTGAGTTTCCATTTCAGGTTGAGAGCACGCTGTACTGCCACACAGCAGTTGTTGGGAAATTCAGCATCCTCATTCCTCAGTGGGAGGCAAATAATATAGTGACCACCACCAGCTTGGCTGACAGATACACTCTCCATGAAGAGATGATCTTGTCTTGATATTTCAAGCTGCTCCTCATGGTGGTGCTCTGGGAAATCATGCTTGACCTGTTGCTTCAGCAGCTCTTCCAACTCTACCACAGAGATTCTGTGTGACATTACATGAGACCGCCCATAAGTGGAGACATTCCCCTTTTTTAGAAGCCCATTCACAATCCAGACCAGAGTGGTTTTCACAGCGCAATGGGCCATATCTTCTTGGCTGTTTATGACCATCCATGGCTCAATGGCCTGAAGTATGTTTGTCAACAATACAATTTTAGAATCAATCTGCTTGAGAGACACTTTTTCCAAATATGGCCGTTGTTTCACATCTGTCTGGTTAGGAATCGGTGGAAGCTGGTGGGAGGAGCTATAGGAGGACAGGCTCATTGTAATGCCTGGAATGTAATAATTGGAACGGTATCAAACATCAATCATATTAAATCAAATTTGATTGGTACCATACACATATTTAGCAGATGTTTTTGCTTGTGGAAACCACATGGAAAACCTCATGTTTGACTCCATTCCATTGATTTCACTCCACCCATTACAATGAGCCCATCCTCCTATAGCTCCTCCCACCAGCCGCCGCTGGTAGGAATGTTCTCCTTAGTTACAGGGATTTCTTTCTGTGTGAAAACTGCAAGGATTTCAACAAAACTGCTGTCATCAAGGCTACTTATCTCCAAGCCAGAGACAACAAAGGTACTCATGACTTCCTGGTTGTTGATAGTGTTTTATTTTTAATTATTATTATTATTCAAATCAAATCAAATGCAGACCACCATAGTCCCTGTGTCCAACAACACCTAGGTAACCTGTCTAAATGACTATCACCGCTTAGCACTCATATCAATATCCTTGAAATGCTTTGAAAGGCTGATCATGGCTCACGTCAACACCATCATTCAAGACACCCTGGACCCACCCCAATTCGCATACCACCCCATCAGAACCACAGATGACACAATCTCTATTGCACTCCACAATCTGCCCTTTCCCACCTGGACAAAATGAACACCTACATGAGAATTCTGTTCATTGACAACAGCTCAGATTACAACACCACCAAGCTCATCACTAAGCTAAGGTCCCTGGGACTGAACATCTCCCTCTGCAACTGGATCCTGGACTTCCTGACGGGTCGCCCCCAGGTGGTTAGGGTAGACAATAACACATCCGCCATGCTGGCCCTCAACACAGGGGCCCCTCAGGGGTGCGTGCTTGGTCCCCTCGGGTACTCCCTGTTCACTCGTGACTGCATGGACACTTAGAACTCCAACACGGTGGTAGGCCTGATCACCAAAGACAATGAGACAGCCTTAGGAGGAGGTCAGAGACCCGGCAGTGTGGTGACAGGACAACAACCTCTACCTCGACTTCAGTAAGACAAAGGAGTTGAGCTAAAATTTGAGTTGCCCAATGCTGAATTTCTCCAAAAGGTACAACCTTTCTTTACTGTTCTCGGTCCGTTCTTCGATAGCGTGTTCAAAGCCATGTACAAAGAACCTGTAGTCTAGTGGGTCACCCTTAAACACTGGTACAAAGATATGTAGTCTAGTGGGTCACCCTTAAACACTGGTACAAAGAACCTGTAGTGTAGTGGGTCACCCAGTCGTACACTAAGAGGTGGTAATGAAGACAACCTTTGCTGCCTTACCAGCATTTTGGTGTAGCAGAATGTTGACAATACTGTCCGTGTTGTCAGCTCCACCCTGATCTGGGTTGAAAGGCCTTCCTCCCCTAGTTGGAAGTTACAGCTGCCTATCTTTTGGTCTTACAACAGTGTGTTAGTTGACCTATGATGAACAGTTGTATATGGTGATAGTACTTATTTACAACATAGTATATTGACCCTGGCCCTGTGCAGTATGAACAGAGCTGTATGTGGTGGTAGTTATAACATAGTACTTGGACCCTGGCCCTGTGCAGTATAAACAGAGCTGTATGTGGGGGTAGTTACAACATAGTACTTGGGCCCTGTGCAGTATGAACAGAGCTGTATGTGGTGGTAGTTATAACATACTACACAGTATATTGACCCTGGCCCTGTGCAGTATGAACAGACGTGGTGAACAATGGGGATCCCAGGTCAGCCAAGATGCGTGACTGTGTGATATGGAGACCTGTGACAACCTGAGTGGTGGTGGTCACCATTTTACTTTGAGTAACCTTCCCCATGGTATCTTCAGGCCTTCCCATTACATTTAGGTATAGTTCATTAAATCATCTGCTTTGTTTCCCCATTTCTTGAGTGGCTTCCTACTCATGGAATACATGCGGCTTAGCACTGTTAGCTAATATTTCAGCTTCAAGCTCCAAACCTTTATTTTGTGCCTTGAGTTGAGCCTCCTGTTTCTCCAATGCATGTTTACTTTTCAATGCTTCAGATTTAACCAGTGAGGCTTCCCTTTCAGCCTTCAAATAGAGCCTGATAGAAGATGTGGTGGATTGTCCTGAGTGCCTGCTGTGTTGTGATCTATTTACATGTTTTGATGAGACATTGGAGATACTGTCCCTTGTCTGGTCCTCCTCATCAGTTTTGATGAGACATTGGATATACTGTCCCTTGGCTGGACCTCCTCATCAGTTTTGATAAGACATTGGAGATACTGTCCCTTGTCTGGTCCTCCTCATCAGTTTTGATGAGACATTGGAGATACTGTCCCTTGTCTGGACATCCTCATCAGTTTTTTTTGCTGCTGTGCTTTACTGTGCTTCTAACGTCCATATTGGTTGCCAAACAATTCCGTGTTGCTGCGTTTGGGCAATACCATTCAACCTGATACTTTTTTGCCTTCTCAGCAGAATACAAAGCCTTTATGGACTCATTGAGATCATGCAACAACTTAACCAACTTTGAGAAATCTTTGTGTCATCAAAGATTTCAACATTTCCATCATCCCCCATAAGTTGTGTGATCCCATTTCTCTTTTAGTAAGTGCACCCAACTTAGCACTTCTAGATCCTTTATACTTTTGCAATGTTTCAATTGGATCCATTGTAAGGGCAGATAAGAGCACTGAACATCAAATCCCATTCAATTCCATTGATTTGCAACCGTCAGCACGGTGTGAACACATTTTAGCACTGCATAGGTTAAAATGAGCCAAAAATGAAGTCATCACAACTCAGACACAGCAGCCAATCAGCAAAGCGTCCTCTTTTAGCCGCTCCACAAAGAGTTCTTGTCTCAGCGCGCAAATCCAACAACAAAAGACACACACGATTCCAAGCTACACGAGCGATCGATTCCAAGCTTACAAGTTCCACAAATTCATTCAACACATAGAGCAGAGACAAAACGGAAGAACAACCACAATTCTCTCCTCTTTATTCACAGTGAAAAGCGCAAATCAAACTGTCACAGAGCTTCAATAGCATCAGTCACTTCTAACACTGTCACAGGGGACATCCATTTACAGTTGAGGAGCGCCACTAGTTCTACCTCCGGTCAGATGAAATGTTCGCCTCTTTACCTCCGGTCTGATGAGTGATCACGTTCATAAACCTTTCGTCAGCGTTCCATTCAGCGAGGTCTTTTGTCAAATTTAAAGGCAATTAGTAATCCAGTCATGTGATTTCGCCATTCCAAAGTAACCACAAAACAGGGAATCCAACACTCCTATAGCATAACAACAGAAATGCATTTGCCAGACAAAGGATCCACGTTTCCAAAACACAGATTTCATAGGCTAGAAAACAAAAGAGTATATAGTAGGTTTCTTAGTTCATGTAATAGTGATTAAAAAACTGTATTGTAACGCCTTACCTGAGTCCTAGCTAACCCATAATGCCAATGTTCTCAATTTGAATTATACGCACGAGTTGGAATTTAGTCACTTACTGGTTCCAAAAAGACATTTTGAAAAGGTTCTTCAAAGCTCCCCTTAAGTCTACAAAGGTTAAAAAAATTAATTGCTGGGCCTCCCGAGTGGCACAAGGCAGTGATAGCTTTGCCACTAAAGATTCTGGGTTTGAGTCCAGGCTCTGTCGCAGACGGCCGCGACCGGGAGACCAATGGGGAGGCGCACAATTGGCTCAGCATCGTCTGGGTTAGGTGAGGGTTTGGCCGGCAGGGATGTCCTTGTCCCATCGTGTACCAGCAACTCCTGTGGCGGGCCGGGCGCATTGCACGCTGACACCGTCGCTAGCTCTACGGTGGTTCCGCTGGCTTCCAGGTTTAGTGGGCATTGTGTCAAGAAGCAGTGCGGCTTGGTTGGGTTGTGGTTCAGAAGAAACGGAAGAAACTACCTCGACCTTTGCCTCTCCCGAGTCCGTACGGGAGTTGCAGCGATGAGACAGGACTGTTGGGGAGAAAAAGGGGTAAAATACACAAAATAAAATACGACCTGATGGCAGAGTATAGGTTCTTAAATTAATCTTAAGTTTATTTTTTTTAACCTTATTATCCTAAAAGATCATACCTTTTATTTTTAGAGTGTAGACTAGAGAGGTAGCCAACACATGTTGATTCCCCCTTGGACACCATTGATGTGTCTAATTGACTATATGTATGTGTTTATCTGTAGAAATACTGACTTCTCAGCTGGGTAAGTATTAAGGCTTTGTTACCTACTGTATATGATGGCTTATAAATGTTAGCTTTGTCAATGGAGTTGAGTGGTGATGAGTGGCTGTGGACTGTACCTCCGACTATCAGTCGATACTTGTAAAAATGTAAATTCTTAAACTCTTACCTTGAACCTGTTTGTCCTGTGTAATTGTGTGACTTTCTTTGTTTGCTGAAATCTGTAGTTTATTAAAGTAGCATTTTAGGGGACCTCTGCCAAAGGAGTTGTTGTGTGAAGGAGCAGCCCATCATTGCACGGCTGATTTAAAAAAACAAACATTTGGCAGTGAACACCTAGACTAAAATGTTTAACGAAAAACTATGGATTTCCAGTCCAACTGACAACTCTATAACAATCAGGACAAGGATAAGCACAGCTACACAGTAATACAGTTAAATAATGGATATGTAATGGAGATAATGGATATGTTTAAGAGCATTAAGTTGTCGTGCCTGATTGAAGTCAATGTTTTACTCCATTGTGATTATAACCGTTTTTATCCAAAACTACAGATTTCAGCAAACAAAAAAGGCACACAGTTACACAGGACACACATAGGTACAAAGAAAGCATTAAAGAATGAGCATTTACAAGTATGGACAAGTATGAACTAGTGAGTGACTGGATGTAGTGACGGTACACTCTTCTGGGTGCATCGCTCTAGAAGTCATTATGGAGGATGTCCTTATTACAGGGTTCTAAACTATAGCTTCGGTATATGCAGTCTTCCAGTACATCAACAATACATTGACAATGTCTAAACGTTTGTGTACAGTGATGAAAAACCTGTATATCTCAATGATTAATATTGGTTAAATATAATGTCTCCACAGATTTTGTGAACACAAACTGGAGTCCAGGTAAAGGAAGAACTGATTTCTAATATTTTGAATGTACTTTTTCTTGGAATCTTGTTTGCAGTTATAGTATGATAGATAATTAATGTAAATCAAATCAAATCAAATTTTATTTGTCACATACACATGGTTAGCAGATGTTAATGCGAGTGTAGCGAAATGCTTTTGCTTCTAGTTCCGACAATGCAGTAATAACAAGTAATCTAACTAACAATTCCAAAACTACTGTCTTGTACACAGTGTAAGGGGATAAAGAATATGTACATAAGGATATATGAATGAGTGATGGTACAGAGCAGCATAGGCAAGATGCAGTAGATGGTATCGCGTACAGTATGTACATGAGGTGAGTATGTAAACAAAGTGGCATAGTTAAAGTGGCTAGTGATACATGTATTACATAAGAATACAGTCGATGATATAGAGTACAGTATATACGTATGCATATGAGATGAATAATGTAGGGTAAGTAACATTATATAAGGTAGCATTGTTTAAAGTGGCTAGTGATATATTTACATCATTTCCCATCAATTCCCATTATTAAAGTGGCTGGAGTTGAGTCAGTGTCAGTGTGTTGGCAGCAGCCACTCAATGTTAGTGGTGGCTGTTTAACAGTCTGATGGCCTTGAGATAGAAGCTGTTTTTCAGTCTCTCGGTCCCAGCTTTGATGCACCTGTACTGACCTCGTCTTCTGGATGATAGCGGGGTGAACAGGCAGTGGCTCGGGTGGTTGATGTCCTTGATGATCTTTATGGCCTTCCTGTGACATCGGGTGGTGTAGGTGTCCTGGAGGGCAGGTAGTTTGCCCCCGGTGATGCGTTGTGCAGACCTCACTACCCTCTGGAGAGCCTTACGGTTGAGGGCGGAGCAGTTGCCGTACCAGGCGGTGATACAGCCCGACAGGATGCTCTCGATTGTGCATCTGTAGAAGTTTGTGAGTGCTTTTGGTGACAAGCCGAATTTCTTCAGCCTCCTGAGGTTGAAGAGGCGCTGCTGTTCCTTCTTCACAATGCTGTCTGTGTGAGTGGACCAATTCAGTTTGTCTGTGATGTGTATGCCGAGGAACTTAAAACTTGCTACCCTCTCCACTACTGTTCCATCGATGTGGATAGGGGGGTGTTCCCTCTGCTGTTTCCTGAAGTCCACAATCATCTCCTTAGTTTTGTTGACGTTGAGTGTGAGGTTATTTTCCTGACACCACACTCCGAGGGCCCTCACCTCCTCCCTGTAGGCCGTCTCGTCGTTGTTGGTAATCAAGCCTACCACTATTGTGTCGTCCGCAAACTTGATGATTGAATTGGAGGCGTGCGTGGCCACGCAGTCGTGGGTGAACAGGGAGTACAGGAGAGGGCTCAGAACGCACCCTTGTGGGGCCCCAGTGTTGAGGATCAGCGGGGAGGAGATGTTGTTGCCTACCCTCACCACCTGGGGGCGGCCCGTCAGGAAGTCCAGTCCAGTGTTTTATTACATTGTGTCAGTGTTTGGCACTAAATTTGACTGAAGTTACCATCAATCTCACCACTGGCATAACACAGTTTCTCTGGACACCCGCAAGGTCGGAGTTCGCCCCCCCTGAAATAAAAATTGAAGTATAGACTACCGATCACTGACTATCATGCTGTAATCGCGACATGTCTATGCGGCTGCATGCCTATCGAATCGATGATGGGCTTTCTGTGGTACCAAGGCTTAGCTTTGGCTAATGGATAAATGTTCATTGGTAGACAGGCCTATTTGGTCAGTGGTAATAATGTAATTACTTGTTCAGTAATTCAAGTTGTAATTTCAATCATTGCAGATTGTAAAATAAATGTAAAATAAATGCCTTGACAGTCTTTCCTGATACATTGATAATTCATCTCTTTCCGTAACGTGTCGAGGACGGCGATTAATAAAAGCAGTTGAGCTGACAGCTGTTTTGCACTGTTTCTCTATGGTTTTAGTCATTCTAACCTTTAAACAGTGTACATTCCTCCTATAGACAAGGGGAGAAGGGTGATGTTAAGGGCTCGATTTTCTCGCTCTGAGCATGTGCAATGTGTCTGCCTCCGCATTAAACGTTTGACTTCCACAAAACTACTTCTTTACTTATTTTAGGTTTAAGGAAGTGTGTAGGTCGCATTTGTTATATATTTAGATCCTCCTGCTCGAAACAAATTCAGACTGATTTGCCATGTCTGTGCCTTGAATTGAAGTCGTGCTGAATTGGGGTGGCAGCGTAACCTAGTGGTTAGAGCGTTGGACTAGTAACCAAAAGGTTGTAAGATCAAATCCCCGACTTGACACGGTACATATCTGTCGTACTGTCCCTAAACAACACTGTTCCTAGGCCGTCATTGAAAATAAGAATCTGTTCTTAACTGACTTGCCTAGTTTAATAAAAAAATGTTTTTCCAAGGACTGCCCCTGCCCCTTTGACTTAACGTTGCAGTGAAGTAAAATAAATAAATAAATAATAAATGTAGTGATACTTTTGACCACCATAGGGAGGCAAATACACGTCTTCTGACTTATAAAACGGTGGGAAATCAAACAAATAAGTCATGTAAACATAAACAAAGAAGTCATGTAAACATGAACAAATAAGTCATGTAAACATGAACAAATAAGTCATGTAAACATGAACAAATAAGTCATGTAAACATAAACAAAGAAGTCATGTAAACAAACATATTTTTAACTAATTCTAGTGCCTGTTTTCGGGGACTGTCAGCTTGTGGGCTCCCGAGTGACGCAGCGGTCTAAGCACGGCATCTCAGTGCTAGAGGCGTCACTACTTGGTTTGATCCCGGGCTGTATCACAACCGGCTGTGATGGGGAGTCCCATAGGGCGGCGCACAATTGGCCCAGCGTTGTCCGGGTTTGGGGAGGTTTTGGCCGGGGTAGGCCCTCATTGTAAAATAAGAATTTGTTCTTAACTGACTTGCCTAGTAAAATAAAGGTAAAATAAAAAAGAAATAAAAATTGTAAAGTAAGAATTTGTTTCTTAACTGAATTGCATAGTTTAAATAAAGGTTAAATAAAAAACATTATTAATTGATTATAGATATTACTGAACTGCTGTATTTGAAGTACAACTCCCTTCTGCCCAGTTTCACTGATGTTGCTACGGCAACTCAAGCTGTTTTTACCATCCCTGTAACCCTTGCTTCTGCAGAGAGATCATTTTCTAAACTAAAACACATAAAGAACTATCTAAGAAACATTAGGCTCTCGGTCTGATATGAGTTTTTGAACACCTCAGTAAGCTCCACTCATTACACTGGCGCTGTCGTAGCCTTGACAACAGCACTGACTATCCCATCAAACTATCAATCAGTTTCTTTTTCACTTTTTCAGTCACATTCCTGAAGCCAAAAAAACTACATTTAGCTTCCTATCACATATGGAAAAGAAAAAGGTTTATGAATGAATTTATGGAGGGTTACTGTCAAAATGATTTATTATATATACTGTGCGTATACTGTATAACAAATTGGCTCTTGGTCTCCCCACCTTCCTGGGACTGCTGGGGTGTCAGATATGCCAGTGTTTCTCCCCATATGTTCACTAAGATTCAAATTATTATAGGTCTTCATAGTTTGAGGTCTGGGTTGAACAACACAAATGTGCACTTACAGTTGTTTGTGATATCCATCAGTATGTTGCTCATTTTCATAACCAACCGTCTCTTACTCTATATATTTCAGATTTTGAAACCATCAGAAGACATGCAGGTGTGTTTTATGCTCTGTGACATCCACAAATTAATACATACCATATGAAACGTAACATAATATACCAAATAGAGTGTCTAGGATTTACTTACAGAATAATAGTAGTGATGTCATTGTGTTTACCATAGTGTATTATACCACTGATGATGATGTCATTATGTCATCGTGTTTATCATAGTGTATTATACCACTGATGTTGATGTCATGATGTCATTGTGTTTACCATAGTGTATTATACCACTGATGTTGATGTCATTGTGTTTACCATAGTGTATTATACCACTGATGTTGATGTCATGATTTCATTGTGTTTACCATAGTGTATTATACCAATGATGATGATGTCATTGTGTTTACCATAGTGTATTATACCACTGATGTTGATGTCAGTGTGTTTACCATAGTGTATTATACCAATGATGATGATGTCATTGTGTTTACCATAGTGTATAATACCACTGATGTTGATGTCATTATGTCATTGTGTTTACATAGTGTATTATACCACTGATGTTGATGTCATGATGTCATTGTATTTATCATAGTGTATTATACCACTGATGATGATGTCATTGTGTTTACCATAGTGTATTATACCACTGATGTTGATGTCATGATGTCATTGTGTTTATCATAGTGTATTATACCACTGATGATGATGTCATTGTGTTTACCATAGTGTATTATACCACTGATGTTGATGTCATGATGTCATTGTGTTTACCATAGTGTTTTATACCACTGATGTTGATGTCATTGTGTTTACCATAGTGTATTATACCACTGATGTCATGATGTCATTGTGTTTACCATAGTGTATTATACCACTGATGTTGATGTCATGATGTCATTGTGTTTACCATAGTGTTTTATACCACTGATGTTGATGTCATGATGTCATTGTGTTTACCATAGTGTTTTATAACCAGTGATGTTGTCATTGTGTTTACCATAGTGCATTATACCACTGATGTGATGTCATTGTGTTTACCATAGTGTATTATACCACTGATGTTGATGTCATGATGTCATTGTGTTTACCATAGTGTATTATACCACTGATGTGATGTCATTGTGTTTACCATAGTGTATTATACCACTGATGATGATGTCATTTTGTTTACCATAGTGCATTATACCACTGATGATGATGTCATTGTGTTTACCATAGTGGATTATACCACTGATGTTGATGTCATGATGTCATTGTGTTTACCATAGTGTATTATACCACTGATGTGATGTCATGATGTCATTGTGTTTACCATAGTGTATTATACCACTGATGATGATGTCATTTTGTTTACCATAGTGCATTATACCACTGATGATGATGTCATTGTGTTTACCATAGTGTTTTATACCACTGATGTTGATGTCATGATGTCATTGTGTTTACTATAGTGTATTATACCACTGATGATGGTGTCATTGTGTTTACATAGTGTATGTTTCTCTCCACAGTGGATGTGACTCTAGACCCTGATACTGCACATCGTAACCTCATCCTGTCTGATGACGGGAAACAAGTGAGACATGGAGAACTAAATCAGGTTCTCTCTGACAACAGGAAGAGGTATAAAAATTGGTCCGGTGTCCTCGGAAATGTGGGCTTCTCAAGGAAGTTCTACTATGAGGTGAAGGTGGAGGGGAAGACTGAGTGGACTTTGGGAGTGGTCAGAAGGTCCATCAATAGGAATGAGAGGTCTAGACCGATCCCTTATAAAGGATACTGGACTGTGGAGCTGAAGGATGGAAAGTACACAGCTCACGCTGATTCCCCTCTCACCCTCTTACTGAGAGAGAAGCCCCTGAAAGTGGGTGTGTTTGTGGATTATGAGAAGGGACAGGTATCCTTCTACAATGTGGAGGCCAGGTCTCATATCTACTCTTTCACACGCTCCAAATTTTCTAAGAAACTCTATCCATTCTTCAACCCTGGTGGTTCAGATAGTATTTCACTGGTCGTCTGTCCTGTGGATGCCACTGACTGACTGTTTTAACCTTTCTGATCTCCCCATCCCGGATCCGGGATCGTGAATACAGACTCAAGCTCATTACCATAACGCAACGTTAACTATTCATGAAAATCGCAAATGAAATGAAATAAATATGCTAGCTCTCAAGCTTAGCCTTTTGTTAACAACACTGTCATCTCTGATTTTCAAAATATGCTTCTCAACCATTGCAAAACAAGCATTTGTGTAACAGTATTGTAGGCTAACGTAGCATTTAGCAATAGCATTCAGCTGGCAACATTTACACAAAAAAACAGAAAAGCATTCAAATAAAATCATTTACCTTTGAAGAACTTCAGATGTTTTCAATGAGGAGACTCTCAGATAGCAAATGTTCAGTTTTTCCTGAAAGATTATTTGTTTAGGACAAATCGCTCCGTTTTCTGCGTCACGTTTAGCTATGAAAAAACCCCTGTATCCAGGATTGTGTAAATCTATCAGCAAGCTCATTAGCATAACACAACGTTAACTATTTATGAAAATCGCAAATGAAATGAAATAAATATGCCATCTCTCAAGCTTAGCCTTTTGTAAACAACACTGTCATCTCAGATTTTCAAAATATGCTTCTCAACCATAGGAAAACAATCATTTGTGTAAAAGTAGCTAGCTAGCGTTAGCATTTCGCGTTAGCATTTAGCGTTAGCATTAGCGTTAGCATCCAGCACGCAACATTAACAAAAACATAAAAGCCTTCAAATAAAATAATTTACCTTTGAAGAACTTCTGATGTTTTCAATGAGGATACTCTCAGTTAGATAGCAGATGCTCAGTTTTTCCAAAAAGATTCCTTGTGTATTAGAAATAGCTCCGTTTTATACATCACATTTGGCTACCAAAAAAAATCCGAAAATTCAGTCCTCAAAACGCGAACTTTTTTCCAAATTAACTCCATAATATCGACTGAAAACATGGCAAACGTTGTTTAGAATCAATCATCAAGGTGTTTTTCACATATCTCTTCATTGATACATCGTTCTTGGACACATGCTTTCTCCCCTGAATCAAATGGTAAAGTAGAAGCAGCTGGCAATTGCGCACCGAATTCGACGCAGGACACCAGGCGGACACTTGGAAAATGTAGTCTCTTATGGTCAATCTTCCAATGATATGCCTACAAATACGTCACAATGCTGCTAAGACCTTGGGCGAACGACAGAAAGTGTAGGCTCATTCGTTGCGCAATCACAGCCATATAAGGAGAGAATGGAAAACAGAGCTTCAGAAATTCTGCTAATTCCTGGGTGATGCATCATCTTGGTTTTGCCTGTAGAATGAGTTCTGGGGCACTTACAGACAAAATCTTTGCAGATTCTGAAACTTCAGAGTGTTTTCTTTCCAAAAGAATATGCATAGTCGAGCATCTTTTCGTGACAAAATATCGCGCTTAAAACGGGAACGTTTTTTATCCAAAAATGAAATAGCGCCCCTAGAGCTCTAACAGGTTAAAACAAACAAGGCAGATACAGTATAAACAGCAGTAACTCCTATTGAGAGACTTAATGTACATGAGATCTTAGTTATAGATTTCCTGTCAATCTTTGTTGTTGTGGTAGAGTGGACCAGTTGATTGTTTATTGGATAAGACAGAGAGGTAAAGGTAGGAATGTTGAAAGAGCAATGGGTTGGATCTGAACCCATTCTGGTACTGGACCATCCCAGACCACTGATTTCTTGTTAATGTTTGACTAATCTTTGACGTTTCTTTCACCAATCCCTTGGACTGTTCTGTCTTCATGAGAGTGTGTTATATATATATATTTTTATTCTCTGTGTTTTCTAAAAGTATAGTGCTTTCTGTGGTGGTGGGGCAAGAGGGCAAAAAATATGGAGCGTTGTGCCGTGATTGGCTCAGTGTTCTGTCTCTCATGGGGACACTACGTCACCTCGAAGTCGATGGGTAGACTTCCAAAATTCTAGCCCTTTGGGTGCTGCCGTAGAGTTACATTAGAAGTGCCCATCCAAGAAGGCTCAAGGTCATTGATAAAATGACATCAAATCATGTTACATGTACAGCAGCTTTGATTGGACAGATCATGTTAACATCATTCTTTCAAAATCTTAGCTGGCAGTCAATATCATGAATCAAGTCGACAATCTACTGGCAAATCCTTTTTAATCCTTGTCATATGAAGATAAATAATAAAGTGAAATTATAGATAAACCGTATCGATGCTTATCGACCATTGGACATAAACATTACACAACAAGTTAGAAATCGCAAATTCAACAATAAGTGGTTTGGAAGGAAGTGCTCACAGCACAACAAGGTGAGTCCAAAAATGTCTTGTATGCTGCTGCATAAATGATGTAATATGTAAGAAAGTAATAAGTAATAAGGTAAGAAAGTAATACTAAGTGTATGTTGTGTAGTAAGCTGTTAGTAGCCCATGTGCCTCACGCTAATCATTTGGTCCCTTTTCCCTTTTTTGTAAATTTCAAAAGTGCTGAACAAGTAGTTATATTGACAACATCCGTCCTAGCTCGCTCATTAATGTCTTAATCTAAATTACAGATTGTCTCTTATCCGCTCCTCCATAGTTTGTACATCTCAATTGTCAGTAGAAACCACATTTGTTTAAACAAGTCAGCCATATCAGCTATGTTTTTTTTTTTTTTATCAGTAAATGAGGCTGAATGAACCGTTTCGCTGCCAGACATGGCTCCGCTGATAGCCAGGTGTAGCAGTGGTAAGGTGATGGGACTCTGCTGTTGGGACTCTGCTGTTGGGACTCTGCTTTTGGGACTCTGCTTTTGGGACTCTGCTGTTGCGACTCTGCTGTTGGGACTCTGCTGATGGGACTCTGCTGATGGGACTCTGCTGTTGGGACTCTGCTGTTGGGACTCTGCTGTTGGGACTCTGCTGTTGGGACTCTGCTGTTGGGACTCTGCTGTTGGGACTCTGCTGTTGGGACTCTGCTGATGGGACTCTGCTGATGGGACTCTGCTGATGGGACTCTGCTGATGGGACTCTGCTGTTGGGACAGCTTTATGTAGGTCCTGATAGTTTGTGGGCACCGTTTGTAACCATTACCTTGCAATGAATGTATTGTTTAGTGTTGTGCTGTGTAGTGGCGTTGCTGGAATGCACAAGATTTACATGCTAAAATTGCAACTGGTTGTGTAACCTTTCTGCTGTGTGCTCCTACATTTAGGTAACAATATAGCAGCAGCACAAAATACATGTGTTTTATATATTGATCATTTGATAACAAAATGTTCTGAAAGTGTGTTTAAAAATAGTTTCATCTCCATCATTGTCATCAGACTGACTACTGTTGCAGACAGACTACTATATCAGACAGACTACAGTTTCAGACAGACTACTATATCAGACAGACTACTGTTGCAGACAGACTACTATATCAGACAGACTACAGTTTCAGACAGACTACTATATCAGACAGACTACTGTTTCAGACAGACTAAATGACGTTTTTGGCGACATCATGTGGAAGTTGTAGGAACTGCAAGCTCCCTGCTATATATTTTTGCTTGCAATAAACAATTTTAGAGACTGGCGGATTAATACTTTTCTGTGGTTTTTGTGACCAGGTTTTTCTTGGGATTTCGCTTGCTGTTCACGTTCTGTTATAGTCACAGACATTATTTAACCAGTTTTAGAAACTTCAGAGTGTTTTCTATCCACACATACTAATCGTATGCATATACTATATTCCTGGCATGAGTAGCAGGACGCTGAAATGTTGCGCGATTTTTAACAGAATGTTCGAAAAAGTAGGGGGTAGACTGAAGCTATTAAGACCTAATTGTTATTTACAATGACGGCCTACCAAAAGGCAAAAGGCCTCCTGCGGGGACGGGTGCTTGGATTAAAAAATAAATAAATAATAAAATATAGGACAAAACACACATCACGACAAGAGAGACAACACAACACTACATAAAGAGAGACCTGAGACAACAACATAGCATGGCAGCAACACAGGACAACACCGCATGGTAGCAAAACATCACAGCAACAAATGTGCCTTGAATTCTAAATAAATCACTGACAGTGTCACCAGCAAAGCACCCCCACACCATTCTACCTCTTCCTCCATCCTTCACAGTGGGAACCACACATGCGGAGATCATCTGTTCACCTACTCTGTGCCTCACAAAGACACGGCGGTTGGAACCAAAAATCATACAGATTTCCACCAGTCTAATGTCCCCTGACAAGGTAAAAACCTATCATTAAGTTACAGTATTGTTCCCTGGGGTGCAAAAAGATGAAAATACACATCATGTACCTTCAGATGTACACATGATCTGACATGGTACTGTTTGGTACCTTTCAGGGTACATGTGTGGATAATGAGTACATATTATAATGGTTTAAAAAACAGATAAAGCAGCACCTCAAGGCACAACGCCTCTCCCCTATTTGACCTAGATAGTTTGTGTGTATGTATTGAGATGTAGGCTACGTGTGCCTTTTTTAAATCAGTTCTGTCCTTGAACTGTTCTTGTCTATTAATGTTCGATATTATACCATGTTTTGTGTGTACCTCCAGGAAGAGTTGCTGTTGCTTTCACAACAGCTAATGGGGATCCTAATAAAGAATACCAAATGATACATTGTTTTGAATATAAAGGTACAATCATTGGAGACGTGGCTTAGTTGGGCCGTGGCATCAGTACTTTTTGTCAACCTGTGAGTGGAAGGCTTGTACCAGTTTAAGTTGTCTATGGTTATGTGCAAGCTTGTGCATTTCCACTGCCATTTATGAAGTCCTTATAAAGGCTTACAGAAAAGAGTAATTAATATTGTAGTAACTAACAGGTTAAAGGAAGCATGGACCCAACAATGAGAGACCTAGTCAAGACGTACGAAGAAACTTTAAAAAATCCATAAATGTATCATGCTTGTGTAACGTGGTTAGTTATTTTTCCCCACGCCAAAGCAGACATGTGTATTTAATGTTTATTTATTCTAATTGGTTGGTTTACGTCAGATATCAATAAGGGATAATGTCATTGGCTATGGTTGCAGATAGGATGAGATCGCAAACATATATTTTTCACAGTCTGATATTGACATGCAAGCGGTAGGTCATGTTCTGAAGTGCTGTGTTCTATTTTAATATTTACGATGTGTATGAGTTCACTATGTATATTAGTTATATTTACAGTATCCTGTTAGAGTTTTATGTAATTCTAGCCATGCATTTTGATATTATTGCTGTATGAACAACTAGCTAGCATGCTATATTGAAGTGATGGTGGTGGCATTTAGCATGTGACTCATACATGGCTGTTTCTCCTTGCTGCAGATCCATGCAACAGCAGCCATCTTGGTGCATGTCAGATCCATGCTACAGCAGCCATCTTGGTGCATGTCAGATCCATGCTACAGCAGCCATCTTGGTGCATGTCAGATCCATGCTACAGCAGCCATCTTGGTGCATGTCAGATCCATGCTACAGCAGCCATCTTGGTGCATGTCAGATCCATGCTACAGCAGCCATCTTGGTGCATGTCAGATCCATGCAACAGCAGCCATTTTGGTGCATGTCAGATCCATGCTACAGCAGCCATCTTGGTGCATGTCAGATCCATGCTACAGCAGCCATCTTGTTGCATGTCAGATCCATGCTACAGCAGACATCTTGTTGCATGTCAGATCCATGCTACAGCAGCCATCTTGGTGCAAGTAGCTAGCTAGCCAATATCAGCATGGTTTCATACCATAGACATCAGAACTCTAACACAAGGACAAGCAACATTATACATCAGTTAGCTAGTTATGACCAGTAGAGGTGTGTGGGTAAAATCACTGAGGAAGTCAAGCCAGTAAATAAAGCCATATTACAACCTACGTTGGGATAATTGCGTTGTTTGCTCTATAACCCATTCGTTCATACACCACCATGATATACAATAAGGCCGTGACAATAAAAAGACAACAGTCACAGAAGTCTGCAGCAAGGTCAAGCCAGTTAATGTTTGACAGTTTACTAACAACCACTGATTTAGAAACACAGACTTACCTCAAATCAACAAAAGACAACATGAGCACTGCCTCCTCTATTCCAGCACCATTTACACTTAAAAATGTAAACACTCAAATCGAGAAGGCTATGTATGCTTGGTTTAATACACTGAAAACAAACTTAAAGATACCAAAAACAATTTAGTCCAGTCAATGTTGCTAAATATCATGTGGCTGTCCATGGAACTGATTTTTGTGTGTATGTGTTCGTGTGTTTGTAAAACATAGTTTTTTGACTAACCCTACTATCCTAGACTGCTACCATAGACTACGGACTCTCCTTCTCCGTGGCCACCGTGAGTAAAACATTTAAACATGTTAACCCTTGCAAGGCTGCCGGCCCAGGCGGCATCCCCAGCCGTGTCCTCAGAGCATGCGCAGACCAGCTGGCTGGTGTGTTTACAGACATATTCAATCAATCCCTGTCCCAGTCTGCTCTTCCCACATGCTTCAAGACGGCCAACATTGTTCCTGTTCCCAAGACAGCTAAGGTAACTGAAATAAATGACTATCACCCAGTAGCCCTCACTTCTGTCATCATGAAGTGCTTTGAGAGACTAGTCAAGGACCATATCACCTCCACCCTACCTGACACCCTAGAACCACTCCAATTTGCTTACCACCCCAATAGGTCCACAGACGGTGCAATCACCATCACACTGCACACTGCCCTATCCCATCTGGACAAGAGGAATACCTATGTAAGAATGCTGTTCATTGACTACAGCTCAGTATTCAACAACACAGTACCCTCCAAACTCATCATGAAGCTTGAGACCCCGGGTCTCAACGCCGCCCTGTGCAACTGGGTCCTGGACTTCCTGCCTGGCCGCCCCCAGGTGGTGAAGGTAGGAAACAACATCTCCACCCCGCTGATCCTCAACACTGGGACCCCACAAGAGTGCGTTCTCAGCCCTCTCCTGTACTCCCTGTTCACCCACGACTGCGTGGCCACGCACGCCTCCAACTCAATCATGAAGTTTGCAGACGACAATACAGTGATAGGCTTGATTACCAACAATGACGAGACAGACTACAGGGAGGAGGTGAGGGCCCTTTGAGTGTGGTTTCAGGAGAATAACTTATTTTTGTCAGCAAAACAAAAGAGATGATCGTGAACTTCAGGAAACAGCAGAGGGAGCACCCCCCTATCCACATCAACGGGACAGCAGTATAAGAGAGACAGTAATAACCACCCGAGCCACAACCTGTTCCATCAGAGCCACTATCCCATTCCATTCAGAAGGTGAGGTCAGTACAGGTGCATCACACCTGGGAGAGAGATTGAAAAACAGCTTCTATCTCAAGGCTTTCAGATTGTTAAACAGCCACCACTAGCACAGAGAGGCGGCTGCCTACCTACAGACATGATATCATTGGCCACATTAAAACCTGTTGTGACTAGGGGCAGTATTTTCATTTTTGGAAAAATAACGTACCCAAAGTAAACGGGATATTTTGTCAGGACAAATTGCTAGAATATGCATATAATTGACAGCTTAGGATAGAAGACACTCTAAAGTTTCCAAAACTGTAAAAATATTGTCTGTGAGTATAACAGAACTGATTTTGCAGGCGAAAGCCTGAGAAGAATCCATCTTTTGAAAGCTCTGCGTTCCAATGCATCCCTATTGAGCAGTGAATGGGCTATCAACCAGATGACTTTTTCTACGTATTCCCAAGGTGTCTACAGCATTGTGACGTAGTTTTACGCATTTATGTTGAAGAATACCCGTAAGCGGTGGCCACCTGATTGCTCTCAGAGTGATTCTCGCGTAAAATACAGAGGTAGTCATTTTTCCAATCGGTCCTACTGAAAAACCAATTTTCCCGGTGGATATATTATCGAATAGATATTTGAAAAACACCTTGAGGATTGATTATAAACAACGTTTGCCATGTTTCTGTCGATATTATGGAGCTAATTTTGAATATTTTTTGGCGTTTTCGTGACCGCAATTTCCGGTCGATTTCTCAGCCAAACGTGAAGAACAAACGGAACTATTTCACCTACAAAAATAATATTTTGGGAAAAAAGGAACATTGGCTATCTAACTGGGAGTCTCGTGAGTGAAAACATCCGAAGCTCATCAAAGGTAAACGATTTAATTTGATTGCTTTTCTGATTTTCGTGGCCAAGTTACCTGCTGCTAGCTGGACATAATGCTATGCTAGGCTATCGATAAACTTACACAAATGCTTGTCTTGCTTTGGCTGTAAAGCATATTTTGAAAATCTGAGATCACTGGGTGATTAACAAAAGGCTAAGCTGTGTCTCAATATATTTCACTTGTGATTTTCATGAATAGGAACATTTTTTAGTAATATTTATGTCCGTTGCGTTATGCTAATTCGTGTCAGTCGATGATTACGCTCCCGGATCCGGGATGGGGTGTCACTAGAGGTTTTAAATGGAACACTAGTCACTTTAATAATGCCACTTTAAGAATGTTTACTTATCTCGCATTACTCATCTCATATGTATATACTGTATACTTCACTATCTATTCTTTACTATCTATTGTATCTTGGCTGCTCTGTCACTGCTCATCCATATATTTTATACTTATGTATTCTCATCCAATTCCTTTACTAGATTGTGTGTATTAGGTTTTGTTGTGGAATTGTTAGATATTACCTGTTAGATACTGCTGCACTGTCGGATCTAGAAGGATAAGCATTTCGCTACACTCGCAATGACACCTGCTAACCATGTCTATGTGATCAATAATATTTGATTTGATTTATAGTCTAGTTGAACACCAATGCCATCCTCCTCTCTTTCATGTTGGCAAGCGGTCTATGCCTCTGTCGTACTGTATGCTATTTAGTTTTTGTTGTCACAGGCTACCTAGCTAGAATGCTTGCCAGCCTGACTTCCTCGCATGGGCAACAATGAACCAGCTAAGTTAGCTAGCTAGTTAACGTGAGCCTACTAGGCTCCATCAAGGCTACATATTGAACTTCAATCATCTCAGGCCAGTGGCACAACATATGCATTTACGTTTAGATCAGAATCACCATGAAAATAAAGAGTCTCTCTCTCTCTCTCTCTCTCTACTTTGTGCATGACAAGTAATTTTTTTCAACAATTGTTTACAGACAGATTTCACTTATAATTCACTGTGTCACAAATCCAGTGGGTCAGTATTTTACATACACTAAGTTGACTGTGCCTTTAAACAGCTTGGAAAATTCCAGAAAATGATGTCAATTAGCCTATCAGAAGCTTCTAAAGCCATGACAAGTGTGAAGATGCTGGAGGAAACAGGTACAAAAGTATCTACAGTGGGGAGAACAAGTTTTTGATACACTGCCGATTTTGCAGGTTTTCCTACTTATACAAGACATGTAGAGGTCTGTAATTTTTTATCATAGGTACACTTCAACTGTGAGAGACAGAATCTAAAGCAAAAATCCAGAAAATCACATTGTATGATTTTTAAGTAATTAATTTGCATTTTACTGCATGACATAAGTATTTGATCACCTACCAACCAGTAAGAATTCCAGCTCTTACAGACCTGTTAGTTTTTCTTTAAGAATCCCTCCTGTTCTCCACTCATTACCTGTATTAACTGGACCTGTTTGAACTCGTTACCTGTATAAAAGACACCTGTCCACACACTCAACAGACTCCAACCTCCAGAACTACACGGCAGGACCTGGTCAATGACCTGAAGAGAGCTGGGACCACAGTCTCAAAGAAAACCATTAGTAACACACTACGCCATCATGGATTAAAATCCTGCAGCGCACGCAAGGTACCCCTGCTCAAGGCAGCACATGTCCAGGCCCGTCTGAAGTTTGCCAATGACCATTTGGATGATCCAGAGGAGGAATGGGAGAAGGTCATGTGGTCTGCTGAGACAAAAATAGAGCCTTTTGGTCTAAACTCCACTCGCCGTGTTTGGAGGAAGAAAAAGGATGAGTACAACCCCAAGAACACCATCCCAGCCGTGAAGCATGGAGGTGGAAACATCATTCTTTGGCAATGTTTTTCTGCCAAGGGGACAGGACGACTGCACCGTATTGAGGGGAGGATGGATGGGGCCATGTATCGCGAGATCTTGGCCAACAACCTCCTTCCCTCAGTAAGAGCATTGAAGATGGGTTGTGGCTGGGTCTTCCAGCATGACAACGACCCGAAACACACAACCAGGACAACTAAGGAGTGGCTTTGTAAAGAAGCATCTCAAGGTCCTGGAGTGGCCTAGCCAGTCTCCAGACATGAACCCAATAGAAAATCTTTGGAGGGAGCTGAAAGTCCGTATTGCCCAGCGACAGCCCCGAAACCTGAAGCATCTGGAGAAGGTGCAGTGTGTGCAAACCTGCTGCAGTGTGTGCAAACCTGGTCAAGAACTACAGGAAACATATGATCTCTGTAATTGCAATTGCAAAGGTCTCTGTCCCAAATATTAAGTTCTGCTTTTCTGATGTATCAAATACTTATGTCATGTAATAAAATGCAAATTAATGACTTCAAAATCATACAATGTGATTTTCTGGATTTTTGTTTTAGATTCCGTCTCTCACAGTTAAGGTGTACCTATGATAAAGTTACAGACCTCTACATGCTTTGTAAGTAGGAAAACCTGTATATCCACAGTGAAATGAGTCCTATATCGACATAACCTGAATAGCACTCAGCACTGCTCCAAAACCGCAATAAAAAAGCCAGACTACAGTTTGCAACGGCACATGGAGACAAAGATCATACTTTTTGGAGAAATGTCCTCTGGTCTGATGAAACAAAAATAGAACTGTTTGGCCATCGTTATGTTTGGAGGAAAAAGGGGGAGGCTTGCAAGCTAAAACACCATCCCAACCGTGAAGCACGGTTGCGATGCAGTCTCTGGCCTTGATGGTGAAGGTCCTCTACCCTTTTGCGAAGTGTTTAGTCATACATACCCTCCCCTTACTGAGTAAACGGTTTACGCTGCAGAACGCAACAAGCCATACGTTTTGCTACGGTTTGCGACTAATGAATACACCCCAGGTTTATCTAGCCTCAATGCACAACAAACACATTGGCAAGCTCTACTCCTGATAAGGCCTGAAACAATTTTGATTTAGTCTTTTGCTTACTGTGCTTACTGCTTACCGCCTCGTTGTTTGCTTTACCCAGGGTTCCTAGGGGCACGTGGCGGCAGCCTCAGGACCTCCACGGTGCTGTGGGCCTGGGGTTCCATTGGGGCTGCTCCCATAACAACAGGGCCCTGCTCCACTGTCTGCGGATGGACACCAGAAACATGGTAACGGCCTCTTTTCAGTTTAAAACCACACTCTGTAGTTATGTGAATGGCTCCATGCGTAGCAGAGTGAGCCTCAGCCTCCCCAACAGCATAACAGCAGATGTCAACAAACAGTAAGAAAATGGATGGATGGCATTTCACATGACTTTAAAACATCTACATATATAGTGCTCAATGAAGGACTTTCCATCAGAGCAACATAACTAAATAAAACATGAAGCCATCTGTCTTTGACAACAACAACATCAATGATGTAGTAAGTCATCTGTCTGTCTGTCTGTCTGTCTGTCCGTAAGCCCCTCCCTCCTCCCCATATTTACATATTGTACATCATCTACTGTAAATGTGTCTGTCTGTCTGTCTGTCTGTCTGTCTGTCTGTCTGTCTGTCTGTCTGTCTGTCTAAGCCCCTCCTTCCTCCCCATATTTCCATATTGTACATCATCTACTGTAAATGTGTCTGTATATCCCCTTTACTGTGTAGAAGTGTTCTGTTGCTGCTGTATCTATAGTGTACATACTGTATGTGGATTATATGTCAATTCTTCATCTATAATATAATGTTATTCTGTCTGTATATTCTGTTTATTGGTGTAAAAGCAGCACCGTTTCACCAGCTTGAATTCCTGCTACTGGTAAAGTTACTTGGGGATTTCTGATTCTGTCTCTCCTCCACAGTTGTTCACTGGTCAGAGAAAGCAGCCTGTCATAGTTCCTGTGTTTGCAGCCAGCCTGGTGAGTGGACTGATGCAGATACTGTACTGTGTCCCAAATGGCACCCTGTTCCCTATACAGTGCACTACTTTAGACCAGGGCCCATATGGACACAGTCCATGGTGGCCCTAGTTCCATTTCTGTCCCTAGATCCTCCCCCTAAGCATGTGTACCAGTCCGTTATGCCACTCCTTGTCATGCCAAACATGACCAGGAGTTGACATGATAGCACAAACAGATCTGGGACCAGGCTACCTTCCCTTAGACTTGTATGCTGATAGACCCTTAATGTTCACAGATCTAAAACTACTGGGTAGGTGTAAAGCAATAAGATGATGACTTGGCAGTCGGCCATATTGCTTTCTCCCTCTCCAAACCTTTCATCATGTGACCAAGTGTTCCATGGTGACCTCTTTCTTTCTCTGCCTTTCCCCTTCACCTTTTATTCCCTATCGCTCTCCCATCTCTCTCTCTTTCCCCCGTTATCCCTCCTCTCTCCTCTCTCTCTCTCTTTCCCCCGTTATCCCCCCTCTCTCCTCTCTCTCTCTCTTTCCCCCATTATCCCCCCTCTCTCCTCTCTCTCTTTCACCCCCTCTCCCCTCTTTCTCTCTCAGGGAATGTTAGAGCCCACCAAAGAGCCACTGAGACCAGCTTCAACTGCGGAGAAGACTGCTGCCACAGCACAAGCACTTCCTGGGTCACAGGAAACCACCACCACCTCGTCAATACAGGTACAGAAACAGGTGTAGGGAGAAGTTGTCCTAGATGCTGATATGTGGTCAGTTTAGCATTTTCCCTCCAAATGGTTACAGTTAGAATTGCGGGAGGTGATGCAGATCCTAGGTCTGTACCTAGGGGAAACTTAACTCCAGAGCAACAGGCACACCACAGCTGTGTGTGAACATGTTACCAGCTGTTAAACTCTCCTCCGGCTTTGTTCCTCAATTCCGCACCCCTTTCTCAAAGCTCATTGGAGGAGGAGGTTTGAGAGGAGGGACCTTAGATACTCTCTTCAAAATGAACTTTGAGAGAGAGGTAAGAATAGTTATGTTCCTTGAATTGAGGACAGAAGAGGCAAGGATGTGACAGTTGGTAACGTTTCCAGACAGCCTGTGGCTAGGATGTGACAGTAGTCAGTCTTTTAACTCATAATCAATAAGATAACAAGAACCAGGGGGACCTGATTCTAGATCAGCACTCCTTTGTCTGATGTGCTTTTGTGAGTATGGGCTGTCAAGAGACTGTGTTGAATAGAGGGCACACTGCTGAGCCTCACTACAGTTTGTTCCTTCCGGCAGCAGGGGGCCCCCCAGCCTTGGTCCCAGTTTGACTGGAGCAGCAGTGGCCTTGGCGTCAACCGTCTGGATGGTACGTCCTCCCACTGAGCCCCCTACCTACAGGGCTAGAGATGAGGCTGCTGAACACACTCTCTCCTCCGACTCTGCTGCTACCTGACTCCTGTTGCTCTCTTTGGTTCCAATGTCCACACCAGCATACTAGACTACCACCTATAAAGAATCAATGTGTTGGACATACTAGACTACTGCCTATAATGAATCAATGTGTTGGACATACTAGACTACCACCTATAAAGAATCAATGTGTTGGACATGCATTCTAAGTAAGTGGTATGCAAGTGTGGACTTTGGAACATAGTCCCTATCACCCCCCCCCCTCTCTTATGTTTGGCATGACATGAAGTGGAATATTAGCACAAACATACTGGTATCCAGACTAGAGAAAGCCAGGATCCTCTTACTAGTACCCAGGATAGAGAAAGCCAGGATCCTCTTACTAGAACCCAGGATAGAGAAAACCAGGATCCTCTTACAAGTATCCAGGCTAGAGAAAGCCAGGATCCTCTTACTAGTACCCAGGCTAGAGAAAGCCAGGATCCTCTTACTAGTACCCAGGATAGAGAAAGCCAGGATCCTCTTACTAGTACCCAGGATAGAGAAAGC